>NW_004443946.1:24735584-24736456 GCF_000243295.1 Trichechus manatus latirostris | reverse complement strand
TTTTCCCTCTTTTTCCCTTTTTGTCTTTCTTCATTGCTCAGTTGCTCATTTCTCTATATCTTCCTTCTCTTTCTGATCCCTGAATACCAGGCATTGTATACCTCTACACCTTCTAACCAGGCTGTACTGCAACACCTGAGAGCAACTTCCCCAGACCTCATAGCTGCATCGGTGGGATCCCTGGGAACTTTGCAGTTCTTTAACCTGATTTTTATTTATTCATTCTTTTCTTTTCTTTCTCTTCCCCTTTCTGTTTTTCTCCATTCCATAGTCTCTCATCTCTCCATTCCAACAGCAAGCTCCCCTAGCATTCTTTTTTGTTTGTTTGTATGTTTTTGGCTTCTGTTCCTCTCTCCTCTCTCCCATATCCATCTTAGCTCCACACATAACAATCTCCCCGCTGCATCCTCCCTACCTGCACCGTGCGCTTGACATCACACCACCAAGCAGCACAGGCATGGCCTACTGGAACCTGCTCTGCATGGATTACCGACCCGCTCTGGTGGCTGTAGCAAGTGCCACAAACAACCCGTCCCAGTAACTCCTCTTAAGCTAGACCTGCCCTGCTGTACCATATCTGAGTGACTGACACTGCCAGTTGGAGAAGGAGGTGAAAAGTATTGTGCACACAGATAAGCAAACAACAAAGAACACACAGTCCGCCTGCTCAGACATAGTCAAAATTTTTTTTAAAAAAAGGGACGAAACAAACAAATCTACAATCAATAAACAAGAATAATAACTACTGAATGCCCCCAAAACAGCAGACAATATCAAAACATTTACAAAAACAGGACAGGACGGTTCCAGTAGGCATCCAAAATAAAACACCAGATGACTCTCCTCTGGAAGAAAATGCACTAGAACTACCT
>NW_004443946.1:24716814-24733167 GCF_000243295.1 Trichechus manatus latirostris | reverse complement strand
AAAAAAAACTCCCAACCAAAAAAAGCCCTGGCCCAGATGGCTTCACTGGAGAATTCTAAAAAAAAAAGGAAAGAAAAAAGGATGCCATTCATAATAGCATTAAATAACTTCAAATGCTATGAATATCTCTAAGGAAAAATAGGTAATATCTTTATAATATAGAAAGGTACAAAACATTAAGAGAAATGAAAGAATATCTAAGTAAATGGAAGGATATACTTTGCTAATGGGTTGAAATAGTCCACACTATAAAGGCAATTACTTCTAATTTGACCTAGAGATTTAATGCAATCCCAATCAAAATCTCATCTAATGATGATTCTAAAATTCATACAGTAATGTAAATAGCTAAGAATATCCAAAGTATTCTTAAATAAGAACAAAGCTAAAGAATATGCACTACTGGATATTAAGCCTTATTATAAAGCTATAGTAATTAAGACAGCATGGTATAAACAAATAGAAGAGAATGGACTAGAAAGTGCAGAAACAGACCCACCTTTATATGATTACCTGAATTATAACAAAGGTGACATTTCAGAATGGTGGAAAAGACAAGACTTTTCAATAAGTGGTGCTGGGTTAATTGACTATCCATATGTTATAGACTGAATTGTGTCCCCCAAAAACATGTGTTGTAAATCCTAATCTCTATGCCTATGGTTATAATTGCATTAGGGAATGTGTCTGCTTTGTTATGTTAATAAGGCAGGATTAGTGTCCGGTGTATCTTGAGTTAACCTCTTTTGAGATAGAAACCCGTTGCTGTGAAGTAGATTCTGACTCATAGCAACCCTACAGGGCAGAGTAGAACTACCCCGTAGAGTCTCCGAAGAGTGCCTTGTGGATTCAAACTGCGTATCTTTTGGTTAGTAGCTGTAGCTCTTAACCACTACTCCACTAGTGTTTCCTTTTGAGATACAGAAAAGATTAAAACAAGCAAAGGGGCAAGCAGAGATGGGAGAAGAGAGATGCCAAGCCACATGAAGATCACCCAGGAGCAGAAGCTAAAAGAGACAAGGACCTTCCTCCAGAGCCGACAGAGAGAGAAAGCCTTCCCCTAAAGTCAGCACTCTGAATTTGGATTTCTAGCCTCCTAAATGGTGAGTAAATAAATTTCTGTTCGTTAAAGCCACCCATTTGTGGTACTTCTGTGATAGCAGCACTAGATAACTAAGACATCATATGAAAACCAAAATAAATCCTGACCTGTTTTTCACACCATAGACAAAAATGAACCCCAGGTGAATTTTTTATCTCAAGATAAAAGTAAAATAATAAGGTTTCTAAAAATTAAAATGGAGAATAACTTCATGACCTTAGGATAGGCAAAAATTCCTTAAGCAGGCATAGAAAACAATGATCATAAAGACATTGATAAATTAGATTACATTACAAGATCTATTTATCAAAAGAGAGTCAAAAAGCAAGCCACAGAGTGGGGAAAGATATTTAAAATACATATGACTGATAAAAAATATTTGCATTTAGAATACTTTTAAAAAGAAAGCTCCACAAATTAATAACCAAAAGATAGCAAACCCGATAGAAAAATAGGCAATAGACTTGAACAGGCGCTATAAAAAAGATGAAATAAAGTGGCCAAAAATATTTAAAAGGCACAATATCATTAGTCATCAGGGAAATGCAAATTAAACCACACTGAGACACTTAGACACCTACCAGAATGGTTAAACTCAAAAGTTGGGCAATCCCAAGTGTTGGAAAGGATACAGAACAACTGAAACACTCATACGCTGCTGATGTTGTTGTGGTCAGGTGCTGTCGAGTCAGTTCCGACCCATAGCGACCCTATGTACCACAGAACGAAACACTGCCCGGTCCTGCGCCATCCTCACAATCATTGTTATGCTTGAGCTCATTGTTGCAGCCACTCTGTCAATCCATCTCATTGAGGGCCTTCCTCTTTTTCTCTGACCATGTGCTTTACCAAGCATAATGTCCTTCTCCAGGGACTGATCCCTCCTAACAACATGTCCGAAGTATGTAAGACGTAGTCTCACTATCCTTGCTTCTAAAGAGCATTTTGGTTGTACTTCTTCCAAGACAGATTTGTTCGTTCTTCTGGCAGTCCATGGTATATTCACTATTCTTCACCAACACCACAATTTAAAGGCATCAATTCTTCTTCGATCTTCCTTATTCATTGTCCAGCTTTCACATGCATAGGAGGCAACTGAAAACACCATGGCTTGGGTCAGGCGCACCTTAGTCTTCAAGGAGACATCTTTGCTTTTCAGCACTTTAAAGAGGTCTCTTGCAGAGGATTTGCCCAATGCAATGTGTCTTTTGATTTCCTGATTGCTGCATCCATGGGTGTTGATTGTGGATCCAAGTAAAATGAAATCCTTGATAATTTCAATCTTTTCTCCGTTCATCATGATGTTGCTTATTGGTCCAGTTGTGAAGATTTTTGTTTTATGTTGAGGTGTAATCTATATTGAAGGCTGTGGTCTTTGACCTTCATCAGTAAGTGCTTCAAATCCTCTTCATTTTCAGCTAGCACGGTTGTGTCATCTGCATAATGCAGGTTGTTAATGGTCTTCCAATCCTGATACCCCGTTCTTCTTCATATAGTCCAGCTTCTCAGATTATCTGCTCAGCATACAGATTGAATATATATGGTGAAAGGCTACAACTCTGACACACACCTTTCTTGACTTTAAATGATGCAATATCCCCTTGTTCTGTCCAAACAACTGCCTCTTGATCTATGTACAGGTTCCTCATGAGCAAAATTAAGTGTTCTGGAATTCCCATTCTTTGCAGTGTTATCCAAAATTTGTTATGATCCATACAGTCGAATGCCTTTGCATAGTCAATAGAACACAGGTAAACATCTCTCTAGTATTCTCTGCTGTCAGCCAGGATCCATCTGACATCAGCAATGATATCCCTGGTTCCACATCCTCTTCTGAATCCCGCCTGAATTTCTGGCAGTTCCCTGTCAATGTACTGCTGCAGCTGCTTTTGAATGATTTTCAACAAAACTTTACTTGAGCATGATATTAATGATATTGTTTGATAATTTCTGCATTCGGTGGGATCACCTTTCTTGGGAATAGACATAAATATGGATTTCTTCCAGTCAGTTGGCCAGGTAGCTGTCTTCCAAATTTCTTGGCATAGACGAGTGAGCACATCTGTTTGCTGAAACTTCTCAACTGATACTCCATCAATTCCTGGAGCCTTGTTTTTCGCCAATGCCTTCAGTGCAGCTTGGACTTCTTCCTTCAGTACCATCAATTCCTGATCATATACTAATACTACCTCTTGAAATGGTTGAATGTTGACCAATTCTTTTTGGTATAGGGACTCTGTGTATTCCTTCCATCTTCTTTTGATGCTTCCTGTGTCATTTAAAATTTTCCCCATAGAATCTTTCACTATTGCAACTTGAGGCTTGAATTTTTTCTTCCAGTTCTTTCAGCTTGAGAAATGCCGAGCATGTTCTTCCCTTTTGGTTTTCTATCTCCAGCTCTTTGCATATTTCGTTATAATACTTTACTTTGTCTTCTCAAGCTACCCTTTTAAATTTTCTGTTCAGTTCTTTTACTTCATCATTTCTTCCATTTGCTTTAGCTACTCAATGTTCAAGAGCAAGTTTCAGAGTCTCTTCTGACTTCCATTGTTGTCTTTTCTTTCTTTCCTGTCTTTTTAATGACCTCTTGCTTTCTTCATGTATGATGTCCTTGATGTCATGCCACAACTCGTCTGGTCTTCGGTCATTAGTGTTCAACGCATCAAATCTATTCTATAAACTGCTGATAGGAGTATAAATTAGTACAACAACTTAGGAAAACTCTTTGTAAGGATGTACTAAGCTGAACATAAGGAGCCCTGGTGGCACAGTGGTTAAGAGCTTGGTTGTTAACCAAAAGGTCAGCAGTTCGAACCCACCAGCTGCTCTGTGGGGGAAAGATGCGGCAGTCTGCTTCTGTAAAGATTATAGCCTTGGAAACTCTATGGGGTAGTTCTACTCTGTCCTATAGGGTTGCTATGAGTCAGAATCAACTCAATGGCAACAGAGAAGCTGAACATTCGAATAACCCATGACCCAGCAATCCAGTCTTAGGTGTATACCAAACAGAAATGCATTCATATATGCACAAATGCATACATACATGAATTTCATAGGATTATTCATAATAGCCCTAAACTGGAAATATCCAAAATGTCCATCAACAGTAGATGAATAAATACATCGTAGCATATTCATACAGTGGGATGCTGGACAGTAGTATAAATGACTGCTACACATCACAACATGGATGTTTCAAACAATATTGAGTGTAAGGCAGAAAGAAAGCGTATATACACATATGTATGATTCCATATATATTTCATATACTTAAAAAATGACAAAGCTATGATGTTAGGAAACAAGATAATGGTTACTTCAGGGAAAAGCGGGTATGTAGTCACTAGAACTCATAGCGACCCTATAGGACAGAGTAGAACTGCCTCATAGGGTTTCCAGGGCTATAAATCTTTACAGAAACAGACTGCCACATCTTTCTACTGAGGAGCAGCTTGTGGGTTCGAACCACCAACCTTTCAATTAGTTAGCAGCTGAGCGCTTAACCACTGTGCCACTCGACAGCAACACGTTTGGTTTTTTGGTTAGTCACTGGAAGAGTACATGAGGTGGTTTCTGGGGACAGGTAATTTTCTATTTCTTGGTCAGGGCAGAGGTGACATGAGTGTATTTACTATGCGAAAATTCACTGAGAGATGATTTGTGTTCTTTTCTGTGTAAATGTTATAGTTCAATAGAATTGCATATTGTCTTAAATGATAGCACAAATAAATGCAGATCTGGGAGACGGATACCGTATCTCGGGCTTTTAAGGTGGCACTTGAGCTGTCTCATGTACAGTGATGCAAAAAAGTGATAAAATTACAGGGATATGGTTGCAGGGATGGTGAAGGAGCCAGAGGTGTCTGCCACCCACTAGATACACTCACTCCTGTGTTTGTACATCAGGCATAGAAAAGGAGCAATAATCGTTGAATGAGAGACCTCGGATAGAGGTGGGAGGGGATTAAAGGATTAAGGGAAAGCCTCACAGTATCCAAAAGCTGTATTTTGGATAATGAAAGTCTTCCACCTCTTATAAGAGCATTTCAGAACTTCCAAAGAGTGGCTGAAATACTCTGCATTTGTTGTTAATAACCTCCTACTGTCCGGCAAATAAAATCCAAACTCCTTCAGCCATTTTAGAAGATTGAGGTTGTTACTGTTTCTGTTTACCCAGTATATTTTTTTTCCTATAAAGTTGCTTTTTCTAGTAAAGAAGGATAAGACTGTGAACTCTCCTGGCCAGAGTAGATCATCTCACTGCACATATCAGTTGGACCAAGGTGGGCATGTGACTGATCAGGACCAATCACACACACACACACACACACACACACACACACACACACACACACACGATCTTTTCCTGTAGGATGATTGTGCTGAAAGGATATGAGATATTTGTGATCATCCGTTTCCCTTGTGGCATCCAAGGAGGAAGTTAAGAAGATGAGGTATTGAGCAAGAGTGCTGACAATATCACTTAAGTCCCTCCATCCAGCCATGCCTGAATTCCCAGATACATGAGCCCAAGAAATTCCCTTCTTCTTCAGTTGGTCTGAATTTTGCTTAAGTTCAGTAGGGCTTTTGTTGCCTTCATTCAAGAGAGCCCTGGCTAATCATCATCATCATCATCATCATCATCATCATCATCATCATCAATCATCATCAATCATCATCATCATCATCATCATCATCATCAATCAATAAATCATCATCAATCATCATCATCATCATCCATATGTGGCATTCAAACTCCTCCACAGATTGACCCTAATTTTCATTTCTAGTCTTATCATAGTTCATCTTTATATAACTAACAGCATGGCCAATCTCAACCACAGGAAACTTGCCCTAAGCAAGAGTTCCAATAATCAAAGTTCAACTTAAATCAGCCTACTTCCAATACAATACATTCTTGATGACCAGCTAGTCATTTCTGTTAAGAATTAGAAAAGATAAGAAACTGGGGAATAAAAAGCGATTTTTTAAAGCAGTGAGGTGGGTGGAGTGTGTTATAAGGCAGATGGTAGGCAGGAGAAGTGAGTTTTGCAGCAAAGCTTTGGAAAACCAAAGGAAGACAAAGTAATGAAAACCTGGAGTTGACAGCATATACTCTGGCATGAAGTTAAATACCCTATACATTGCGGTGAGATAGCTGAGAATTTCCAAAATTAGTCATGCCAAGTAAATTAAATAAAGTTTATCCCAAGCTTTATCCATTTTACCCTTGGGAGACACAGGAATCAGCAATCAACTCTCTCAGCTGAAAGTCTGAAAGGCACTGAACATTTGGACTGAGATCCTGACACAGTGGGAAAAATGTCCATTTGCATGGGGATTGTGCATTGACTGCAATAAAGCAAAACCATTTACAAGTATTTCACTGCAGGGGAGCAATATCCTGGAAAATCGTAAAAAGTGTCTAGGAACTCAGTGTGGCAAACCCTCTTATTATCAACATAAAAACATAAAACCAAACCAGTTGCCATCAAGTCGATTTCAACTCATGGTGACCCTATGTGCGCAGAATAGAACTGCTCCATAGGGTTTTCAAGCCTGTGACCTTTCAGAAGCAGATGGCCAGGCCTTTCTTCGGAGGCCTCTCTGGGTGGGTTTGAACCGCCAACTTTTTGGTTAGTAGTCGAGTGCTTAACTGTTTGCACCACTCAGGGACTCCTATTACCAACATTAGGTGAGTAAAATGTCAATCTACTTTGTCTTCTCATTTTACTTTCAATACGCAAGATAAATATTTACTGAAGTTTAATTTACAACTTAGATTTCCCTTATTCCTTTTTTCTCTTGAAGTTTTAAGTTCATCAACATAGATTTCTCCTGCCAGAAAGATTTTTAAGGTCTTGACTCTCAGTGGGGGAGTGTTAAATATTCTTTGCACACTCCTTGCACTTTGTCACATTTGTCCCTTTATTTACACTTAAATGCCTATAGTATACCTTTACCACCCCTGTCCCCATCTCTGCAGACCCCAAATCAACTGGTCCTCCAAAGTCCTATTCACCCATTCAAGCTCTTCAATGAAATCTCTCAGTGGGAGGTAACCCCTCCCTTCTTTCACTCATTCTTACCACATTCTGTTTCTCCATCCTATCCCCCCACATAATTTTAAGTTTCTTTAACACAGAATTAATTATCTGATTAATCATCATCTTATCCACAGTGCCTATAAAATGGTCTGTGGTAGTGGAATGTATTGCCTGATGTGAACAAGCAGGGCAAAGATCAGGGAAAAGCAACAGAGACCTTGGACCAACTCTGACCTGGGGTAGGCACCTCTCCTTCCGCACACTACCAGTTGACTAACCAGAGATTATTTCCAGGAACACTCTTTCAATAATGCCCTCACAGCAATCACAATTTCTCAGTCCTCTTCTGCAACTGGGGAGTAATGCAGATCAGTAGTGTTAAGCTACTTTGTCTAATATCACATACACCTGGCTATGGGCAGAAACCAGCAGCCAAGCTCCTCAACTACTGTATTTTTACACAAATAGCACTCACCTTCTAAGTTTGTTTGCCAACCACTCCCTCCCCCTTCACGAGGTAGTTTTGTAAGCAGCTATGCTTTTCCCTTCTTTTTTTTACAGCAACAAGTAAAAAAATATTGGCATAGCAGCACTTCTGAAAGTACCTTGCAGGGGGAGTGGTTGGCAAACACCTGTAGAAGGGGTACATTATTTGCGTAAAAATATAGTAGCTGCTATTCTGAAAGTTAAGATGCCTTCCCCTCCACCACAAAACCTAAAACATAATCAATCAATTTATTCTTTGTGAATGCATACTTTCTAGTTTGACCAGCTGCTGAATCAGTCCTTGTATTAGGACGTATGGTCAGCAAAATGATACAATGGCATCTTCCTGCTTGGTTTGGAATCTGAACACAGCAGCACTTATGGAGCACTTTAAAGGAAAAATACGCTGGACGTTTTTTAAAGTTATGGTCTTTCTTCTGGAGAGGTCACAAACAGTAAAACACAGCTAGCTCAAACAAGCATCTAGCTTGGATTGGCAATGTAGATTTATATATATTTTTCTAATTGGAATTAGTTACTAATGATTAGAAATAAGGACCCGTGGTTGTGCAGTGATTAAAGCACTTGACTGCTAATGGAAAGGTCAGTGGTTTGAAACTACCAGCGGCTCCACGGGAGAAAGATGTGACAGTCTTCTTCCGTAGAGATTGATAGCGTTGGAAACCCTATGGGGTCTCTACGAGTTGGAATCGACTCAATGGCAGTGGGTGGATTAGAAATTGAATGGAAACTATGGCAACAACTGGTCTTGTTGAGTGGTGCATGCCCTCTTCACTTTACCACAGTCTTCGCCTGTCCCTAATAAGTCCCAACTCTGAGGTCCAGAGCCAGACACCATTCATCATCACACACGGGTGGCTGTTTGGTACCCATATTTGGTATCCATATTTCTATTGGAAAAGAGTCAGAGGGCCCCATGTTTCATGGAAAATGTATATACATGTATTTCTTTCTGGGAGTAAAACCCTTCTATATGCTTAACACATAGAGAATATTTTTGATGAAAAAATTCAGCTTAAGTTACCGTTGTGAAAGAAACCCTGCTGGCTTCACTTGTTTACCTAACCGGCCTGTGTTTGAGTTTGCAAACCGTTTTCGAAGGATTTTTTCTTCATTCATTCTTTCCACAAATAGCCATTACACAATTACCATGAACCAGACTCTGGGTCAGATGCTGGGGCTGTTGTTGTTGTTAGTTGCTGTAGAGTCAATGAATAAATTGAATAAAACAGAATCCCTGCTCTCATGGAATGTATATTCTAGTGGAAGGAGACAGACAATATACAAATAAATACGTATAATGCAATGTCATAATGATAAAAACCAGTTGCTGTCAAGTCGATTCCAACCTATGGCAGCACGACGTGTGTTAGAGTAGAACTGTATTCTAGTTAAATGCTCAGCTGCTAACCGAAAGGTTGGCAGTTCGAACCCACCAGCCACTCCAGGGCAGAAAGATGCATCAGTCTGCTTCCGTAAAGATTTACAGCCTTGGAGACCCTATGAGGCAGGTCTCCTCTGTCCTATAGGGTCACTATGAGTTGGAATTCGACTTGACAGCTATGGGTTTGGTTTTGGGTTTTAACATTTCAGAAGTAGACCACCAGGCCTTTCTTTCAAGGGGCTTCTGGGTGGGTTTGAACTGCCAACCTTTTGGTTAACAGTCGAGTGCTTAACTGTTTTGTGCCACCCAGGGACTCCTAAGGGTGGTCGACTGTGCCTAAATTCTAGACATCCGCACCACCCAGGGATAAGGCTATGAAAAAATGGGCTGGGTAAGGCAATAAAGAGTGATGGGTAGGGGCAAGGGTTACTATTTTGAAAAAGATGGTCTGGGACAGCCTCTGATGATGGAGATTTTATATTAACTCTTTCTCTGAAAGCAAACATGTTTAATAACCATTTATTATCAACATCTCTCGCCTGAAAAGCTCACCTTTATTCCTCTCTTCACCTGTAAAATTTCTACCTATTTCCCAACGCCAGTGTCTTCCAGATCCGATAAACAATGTTCTTTCCTTTATCTGAGCTGAACTGTCCTTACCGTCATCTATTTGCTACTTGATCTGACTTATAAAATTCCATGCATTCTTTTTCTAAACTGTCATTTAACATCCTTTATTGTTGATTTTCTGTTTATTTCTATCATCTCTCCAAGGCAACTGAAATTATCCCAACGGTAGGGTTTCTGTTTATCCCCATAGCACCTTGTGATATATCAGAGAGACCCAGGACTTCGGGGTCAGATTAGATTTGAATTTAAATCTTGGTTTCTCCACTGAGTAACTATCCGACCTAGGCCAAGTGGCTGAATCTCCTTTCAGCTTTGGTTTCCTCATCAGTAAAATGGCAGTAATACCACCTAAATCCTGAAAAAGGGTTTTGATCTGTAAAGAGCTTTACAAATGCTGATTGTTATTTTGTAAGATCAGCTCACCTCATACCACAGATCCATAGCTTGTAGGCTGGGCAACTTTTTGTTTAGGCAGCCAATTTTTATCAAGCATTTACTATGAGTGGCCTTGTGCTGGGGCTGGAGATAAAATTATAGTTATAAAAAAACAAAACAAAACTATAGCCCAGTAAGGGGGACTAACATTAACGTATAGTTACAAATTAGGATGAGGGCCTCACTACATACTGGATCTGGCCAGTTAAAATCAATTAAGCAATGAGAATGAGGGTTATATTCATTTGCACCTTGCATCCACATCTGTACCAGTTCATACATCCACACCATACATGTCCATGTGTCTGCACCCATGCCAATCCATGTATCCACACACCAGTTCCTATGTCAACATATACCAGTCCATACATCTGCACTGTACTAGTCCATACATCCACGCTGTACCAGTCCATATATCCACACTGTACCAGTCCATACATCCACACTATACCAGTCCATGTATCTGCACCTGTACCAGTCCATACACCCACACTGTACCAGTCCATACACCCACACTATACCAGTCTATACACCCACACTGTAATAGTCCATGCATCCACACTATACCAGTCCATGCATCCAAGCTGTACCAGTCCATACATCCAAGCTGTACCAGTCCATACATCCACCCTGTACCAGTCCACACATCCACACTGTACCAGTCCATGCATCTGGTCTGGTCTGTACCAGTCCATGCGTATACATCCATACCAATCTATTCATCCACACCCATACCAGTCCACGCATCTTTCCTTGTACCAGTCCATTCACCTGCCCCCATACCAGTCCATGTTTCCTCCCATTCAGCCCCACCTATAGCTGTCTCTGTTGCAAGTAAAATAACTCTGTAAACATTTACCAAGCTTCTACCATGCCCCAAGTACTATGAGAGATACCAAGGATACAAAGAAAAAATGAACCGAGGCCTTGCTCTGGGTATGGTTCATAATCTGGCACAAAAGACATCAATGTAGCAGTAGTCTCCTACTTCCCATTTCTCTTCCTGCTCATGATTAATGGCCATTAAGCTCAAGGAAAAAGAGACATCTTTGGCTACCACAGAGGAGGTCTTCCCCACTCCACCCTCTCTCACTTAGATGGCTGGGCCATGGTACTATATACATGATTCTGTTTTCTCCTCATAGTCACACATAATCAAGAGGTATATTTTGTTCTTCCTATTTTATAGATAAAGAAGTTGAGGTTCAGAAACCCAGTTAGTAGGGTTTTCGAATGCCTGTTGTGCTACTTAAGAATCACCAAAAACAGTTCTCTGTCTGGGCTAGCCAGGTCTCAACAAGTGGGACAGAGATGTCTTGGGTACTTCCAACGGGGCGTCACCACTAGTTCACACTCATGCAGGAGACACTCATCTCAGAAGGCTCTGTGTAATTTGGGCTTCCACTTAGGAAAGAAAGATAGAGTCCTTGAGTGGTGCAATCAGTTAACATACTCGACCGCTAACTGAAAGGTCAGAGGTTCAAGTCCACCCAGAAGTGCCTTGGAAGAAAGGCCTGGAGATCTACTTCTGAAAAATCAGTCACTGAATCCTATGGAGCACAGTTCTACTCTGACACAGATGAGGTCACCATGAGTCAGAATCAACTTGATGGCAACTGATAACCATGCAAAAAATTAAAGGTCTTTTTCTTCTCTTTAATGGTTTTACCATATTGTTTGTGCTCCATTACTAACTTAAATGTTGGTGATTCGAACCCACCAAGCAGCACCACAGAAGAAAGGCCTGGTGATCTGCTTCCATCAAGATCACAGCCAAGAAAACTCTATGGAGCAGTTCTACTTTTTAACACATGGGGTCATCATGAGTCAGAATTGACTCAAGGGCAATGGGTTTTGTTTTGTTTTGTTTGGAGAAAAGACAGCTGATACATCATCCTCCAGCACAACTCATTTTAATTGCCTCAGTTAAATGAGCATCTACTTTGTTCTTATTCAAATATTTACACATTTTTTTAAGCTTCCATACATAAAAATGAGCTTTCTCTGCACCTATGTTTCTGCCACCCAAGTATAAAGGAAAGATTAATTTTCTATTCACTAAGTAGCCACACGAGGATGATCACAAATCTCAACTGGTGGATTTCAACCAGTGGAATCTCCTAGGGGTCAAATCCACCCACCCAATGTCAGTGGAAGGGATTGGCGCTGCCACTTACTAGCTTGTGAGCTAACGAAGATTAGTTTGTTTCTCTACATCTCAGCTTCCTTGGTCATAAAACGGAGACCTACCTCATAGAATGGACGCAGACTCTAATAAGCAATGTTCAGGCTTTTTTGGAGGGAGGGAAGAAGGAGTGCTGGGCCACTGTTTGTTTTACCTCCTGCTTTGGTAACTGGGTTAATTAATAGTAAACTTGCTCCACTTTTGGAATATGTGCATACGGTAGAAAATGAATTGCCTCTTCGCAGTCTCAGGGAGGCAATGATGAAGCATTTGATAAGCTTCATGGTTTATAACATCTCAAGCAGGTGCTCCAAGTTGTAATTTAATGTAACTTAATTAGGTTTAATGTTCGTTTTAACTGCCTGCTTGTAAGTATTTTTGCTTTCTTTGTAGTTTGAAGAACTAGGGTTTCATGACTGATTGTTACTCTTATTGTAGAGTTAATAGTTTCAAATTCTGGATGATTTGTTCTATCTTCACTACTTCAGAAAGTTTTTCCCCCCATGAAAAAAATTAACATGGATTCAGCCAGTGCTTACTGAGCACCTACTTACAGGTATATTGCTGGGCACTGGGTAGATGGATTCAAAGAAAAGTGAAACAGGGTTTCTGTCCCCAAGGAGTTTACAATCTAGTTCAGTGGTTCCCACTGTGGTCTCCAGACCAACAGGGTCAGCATCACTTGGGGACTAGTTAAAAAACGCAATTCTCAGGCCTTGCCTCAGATGAACTGAATTAGAAACTCTGAGGGTGGGGTCCAGCAATCTGTGTTTGAACAAGCCCTCTGCAAACAAAGACCATCCTCATCCAGTGTTAAACAGTAAATACGTAGTTAACATAGGGAGGTAAACCTAAAAGTCTCATTTGTCCTTCCAGGAAACAGAGGTCCAGAAAGGTTTCCACTTACCCTAAAACCACAACAACAAAGGCCACACAATGAGTTAGTAGAAGAACTGAAATCAGAACTCAGGACCAATGCTCTTTCTACTTCTTTTCTGAGACTTTAATCCCTAAATCTGATCAGGAGTCCCAAGTATTACTGATTCATGGCACATACCTTGATTTGAAAAGAAAACAAGAGAAACAGAGAACCTAGCTTCCCTGAAAATAAGGGCCACTAAGAAAAATTAAAATCTGTCCTATCAAAACCATCCAGTAAACCAGCAATAATTTCCCAAACCTTTAACACATATCCAAGTTCTATTTACAAGATTTGAATTTTTTTTTTGGTGTGGGGGAGGTTGGAATACAATGAATAATGTCATTAGAATAAAATCTGGAAGAATATTTAGTATGCAGAAGTATTAACAGTAGTTCGTCCTGGGTGGGGGGACTATAAACCATCTTTTGAGGGTTTGTTCCCCCTCAATTTTTTCCAATGGCTATGTATTACTTTGTAATTCGGGGAAAAAAAAGTAAAGCTGTTTTTTGAAATTCTATACCCATATCACTCAACATGAAGGTTTATTTTGCAATTCTATTTCCTTCCATACAGCAGGATAGTGTGTGTATAGTAATTATTTCTATCATACCATTACAACGAAGAAGAAATTTGGTAAATATATTCATTCCAGCTGGCACAGACAATGAAGAGGTTAAATGCTTTCCTAGGTTCAAAGCACTATGAATTAAGACAAGCTAACTGTGAAGCTAAAGGAAAAACTAATCCCAGAATTGAGAACTCTGAGAGCATCCCTTTTTTCCACTGGCATTGAAAAATGTTTATATGATACACAGCTCCTTACTCCTATCTCCTTGATGTTTAACCCCTGGCACAAAACAGAGTGTTCAGCAATTCCTGCCAAAGTCTTGGGAGTTAAGGAGATAAGATTCATGGAAGAAGATCAGACAGATAGGAAACAGAATGATCTTTCACATAAAATTTTGTCCCTGTGGACCGTAAGACATCCAAAATTACTGGCAACTTTCATTGTCCTAAATATCCTTTTTTTTTTCTTTCTCAAGAAATGTTTGCTCATTTAAAAAATGGATATCTTATTCCACAAATAAAAAAATTAAAAGGTTGCTGTCTCATTTAAAGACGCATTTCTGCTGCAAAAGCATTGTTGTAATTTCTCATTTGATAGGACAATTTGCTGCTTCAAAGAAAAACTAGCATTGCTTTACTGAAACTTTTCTCAGCAAAATGAATTCGGCAAACATTAATTGAAGTTTCTTAAATGAGACAGGAAAGTAAAGCAAATAACCAGTCTAATGAATACAGAAGAAAAACACCAGTGGCTACTCACTTTATCAAAATACCTCACAATAGCCGAAGTTTCTAGAAATTTCAGACACTTTCAGGAAAGGACAAGTTATTAAAAACAGAATATATATATACAGTGTGCCCCAGGGTTATACTGCATGAAATCACAATATCTACACAACAATTTGGCTTGACAATAGTATCAGAGAACTCAACTGAAGGAATTTATCATCCTGGTTTTTCGCTGCTCTCCTACAAAAGCATCTCTGTAAAGAGTCTCAAATTTCCCTCAATCCTCTACTTACTCTCATTCACAGGATAGTCAGTCCCAGCCCTTGAAAAATTATTAATAAGAAGAAAGAACATACAACTCCCAGAAAGTTTCCCATCAACCCCCAGCCCCCATTCCATTTAACTACCCACCTGCCTACGAAAATTGTTTTACAAAAGCCTTGCTGTTAATATATTTAGCTAAACCTAACAGTTTCCTTTCAGTTTAACACTTTTTAAGAGACCACACACACACCTTAAAGCTCAGTTTTTCGTTCAATTCTGACACTTAGAAGCCCAGTTCTTACTCTTCCATCTCCCACCCACTCTGGAGAGAAAAAGGTCAAATGTTATGTTGCACCTAACCCTGCTTACTTTTGCAGTTTTACTTTAGAGCTGCTAACAGGTATTTTGATTAGAAACTACCCGCAGATCCAGCTTCTAGGCATTGATAAACGCTGAGGCAACAATTCCAAGCCAACAAGAAGACCCAAAATACCTTCAATTTGCAGCATATAAATGCCACTTGTCTCAAAAAGAAACTTTCTTACGCCATCAGATTTTTAAAAATCGAAATAGAGCAGTTTTCATTCTGAACAAAATTAAATTTTCTGGGTCACATTCCTTGTCTCACTGGGCCACTCTACGCAGCCTAACAGGACTGTAAACACGGCCTCTACACGCAACCAGCTTAGCTGTCATTCTCCTGGAGTGAAAACCTACTGTAGCTCCCTCTCCTCCCGCAGTTCCCCATAGCAGACCTCAGCGCCCACCTCTGCCCTGCACACCTCACCACCACGCTAACTCGTTTTTTCTCCAAACCACAAACGGGCAAGCTTATTCAGAGAAAAAAAGTTAATGAACGTCTGCTGTTAAGTCAGAGCTGCCCTACCGACCTACGATCACAACATTGGAAGACTCGAAAGACCTAAAAGCACGTTCCCTCTGCACGCAAGTCCCGGGCGGGGAGCACTTGACACACCAAAACCCAAAAACACGATTTACATGCAGACCCATCCCACACAAGTCCACATGCCGGCTTGCCTAACCACTTATGTAAGCGCGTGCCTCTACAGTCCCAAACATACACGTACACGCACACACCTGTCATACATCTGGAATGGACATGCACCCGCACCCCTGAGATGAAATCAACACATATGGCGGGGGGGACACATACCGTTTTAAACCACTTCCCCCCCCCCACTTGTTTCTTGCCCATTTTCGTCACAACTACAATTACCTTAGCAACCAAAGAATTGTCTTGACTCCCCCTCCGGCTTCTTAATTTCTCCTAAAGCCAAGCTTGCGCCAGGTTCATGATAAAGCTACGAAAACCAAGGGAACCAGGGCCCGGCAGCCTCTTGGGGACGGAGGGGAAGTCTGGGTCCGTCTCCACGCCGCTCTCCAGCGTCTTGCGTCCTCTTGGCGAGTTTCCGTGGTGGCGAGCGCAGGGGCTCAGGGAGCGGAGAGCGAAGCCTGGGGCTGGCGAGGAGGCGCGGCGAGGCGCATGGTCCCAGGGCGCGGGGCGCTCGGGGTGTCTCCAGCGCGCTCCGGGCCAGCTCCGCTCTCCGCGCTCCCGGGCGC
>NW_004443946.1:24702718-24716478 GCF_000243295.1 Trichechus manatus latirostris | reverse complement strand
GGGCGGGGCCGAGGCACCTGACCGCGACCCAAGGGCGCCGCCGCCGGGCTCACCTGTTCCCAGCGCGGCGTAAGGTGCAGATGTGATTTACCCGAGGAAGAGAAAACCTGGAAATTCCTGGCGCTTTAGCTGCGGCCGAGGAAACTGGGAGACTGGTTCAACTACGTGGAGGCTCCTTCCGTCAATTCCGAGGGCTGGCCCCGTCCGGAAACTTTAGTGGCGTCAAGGTTGTCCTAGGGATTCCTGGCCCGCGGTGGTTTGCCTGTAGTTTTTGAATCCCTCACTGACGTGTAGCTGGCGCCCTCTAAATTAAAACGGGCCACCGCGATCGTCAGCGATATTGTTACCAATCTCGTCATTTTTATTTATTAAATATTTACACCACACGCGGAATTTGCAGTGTTTTATGATTATTCTTGTTTGGAACACTGCAAAGAAACTTTCGAGAAAAATTAAAATGCAGATATTCTTGGGGGAAGAAGAAGAAAATGCCGAAAATAGAAAATGAGAAAGGGTAATTTGAGTTGATGGTTTTCTTTAATGTAAGAGTTTTGAAATTTGATGCCTAAAGATTCAAGAAGCTGCAGGTGGAAATATGACAAGATTGTTGGTACTGCATGGTTAGCATGGAATTTGTGTGCAACATCAATGTTAAAGATTTATTCCTCAGTTGTATTATGTCACTGGGGGGAGGGAAAAAAAAAACTTGAAATAAAATACGTAAATGCTTTTAAGGATGGATGACCTGAACTCTATTCATCCATGTGGATCCAGAGGTTGACATTTAAGGCACCCCACCCTCAGGGCTGGATTACCCAATAAGCAAGGTAAGCATGGGCTTACTTGTGCTTACTTACTAATCTACAGTGAAAAATTTCACACGGGTTTCATCTGCCCCTGTCAATGAATTGTAAATTTGAAAAGAGGCTTTGATTCTGTAAGAAGGTGCTGTGGGGTTAGGCGAGAAACAGATGCCAGCCACACCTAGAAGCAGAATTTTTGATGTGGTGAAAAAATGTAAAATTCTTCACTACAGATGATCTAGTAAAATAGGTAAGGGCCATGCTTACCTTGCCTCTTGGATAATCTGCCCCTGCCCAAAAGACATCTCTTTTTCCACCATTCTATATTGATTGATTGATTCATTTATTCATCCATTCATCCATTCATCCAGTAAACAGTAATTAGCACCTGCCTGTATTATCCCCTCAACTAAGTACTAGAAATAGACAAAAGAAGCAGTCCCTGTTGTCCACCTTCTCAGTCCAATGGGGCCAGTACATAAGCAGATAAGTGTATTACTGTGTACTAAGTCCACTGCTGGGTGCCACCAAAACCTGGAGGAAGACTAGTAACCTGGAGGAGCCACACCCAACATAGGGCATAAAATGTAATTTCAATGCATGCTCCAGATATTTATTTATTAAAGTTGAAATGTAAAATCTTTTCTTCACCACATTCAGCATTTAGTTTAAGTATGGTTGCGGAGCTGGCTGAAGATGCTTGTAACCCTTAGCATACAGGCTGCTTACCAAGAGAGAAGAGGTAATTAGGGGACTGAGGGTATTTCCTCTTTGTAGAGCTCTGCATTTCTGAGGGTCAGGCAGAACATGAGGGGACAACCCAGTGGAAGACATTTACATCTTCGTCTGAAGAAAAACGTCACTGTGTACTTCCCTTAAAAAAATACAAACACTCATATACAGTATATGAAATTGTTGTTGTTAGGTGCTGTCAAGTCAGTTCCGACTCATAACGTCCCTATGCACAACAGAATGAAACACTGCCCCATCGTGCGCCATCCTCACAATGTTGTTATGCTTGAGCCCATTGTTGCAGCCACCATGTCAATCAATCTCATTGAGGCCCTTCCTCTTTTTTGCTGACCCTCTACTTTACCAAGCATGATGTCCTTCTCCAGGGACTGATCCCTGCTTATAACATATCCAAAGTATGTGAAACATAGTCTCACCATCCTTGCTTCTAAGGAGCATTCTGGTTGTACTTCTTCCAAGACAGATTTGTTCGTTCTTTTGGTAGTCCATGGAATAGTCAATATTCTCCACCAACACTACAATTCAAAGGCATCAATTCTTCTTCAATCTTCCTACTTCATCGTCCAGCTTTCATACACATATAAGGTGATTGAAAACACCATGACTTGAGTCAGGCGCCTTAGTCTTCAAGGTGACATCTTTGCTTTTCAACACTTTAAAGAGGTCTGTTGCCCTGGTGGCACAGTGATTAAGAGTTATGGCTGCTAACCAAAGGATTGGCAGTTCGAATCCACCAAGCTATGGCTACTAATCAAAGGGTTGGCAGTTCGAATCCACCAACTGCTCCCTGGAAACCCTATGGGGCAGTTCTACGCTGTCCTTTAGGGCACTATGAGTCAGAATCAACTCCGCAGCAACAGGATACAAAATTAGATACATATATACATATGTATTTATATATTTCATGTATTATATGCTATTTCTTAGGTACATATATTCATATATATATCATATATATAATGTCTGATTTCATATCTATAATGTATACATATATGTGTGTTATGTGATATATGTATGAACGAAATGATAAAAGTGATCAACTTAATAGATACAGGCCACACTTTCTGCTGGCATGGCCAAGAGATTGGTTTACATACTGAGTAATTGAGCAAGCAAGTAAAATGCATTAAGGATAAAGAGTTTCTCACTGTTAGAGAAGGGAGTTACAAATATAGAAAGGGAAAAGACTAAAGTGAACCTAATGATGTGGCTTGAAATTGGAGGTGTTGGTATAAATTCATGGTTTTAATTTAGGTAGATAGATAAATAGATAGACAAAAATAAGTATGTGTGTATGTTCTTGTGTATACACTGATATATCTGCTCGCTCTGCTTACTGAGGCAGCCTGAAAGCAATGACACCCCAATAGTAATGAACACACCTAGCACTCAGATCTTGGTTTCTAAATACCATTCTCTACTAAAAGGATACATGGCTCCTTGGTGTACATGAATGAGCCTGGAATAATTTGTTAGGCATGAAAATAAGATGTTCAAAGAACTGTGGAGACATGACAACAGAAGACAGGAGCCAGCTTGAAGGGTTCCTATTGGCCATACTGAGGACAATTTCACTATGAAAATAAATTGCAGATGATAACCCTTTGAGTAAAATAGGAATCCATGCTGAGAGAAAGAGAAGAAAAGGGAAAGCTCCACTTTACACTAGAATATAACTAATAGATGAAGAAGGAGAGATAGAATTAGAAAATCACAATTTGGCAACCGCCTCTGTAATAATTAATTCAGGCCAGAATCATCAATGGATGCTAAAATTAGTGAGTAAAAGATTAGTTTGATAAGGAACAGGATATTTATATTGTCTCAAAGTATGTCCCTAAAAATATTCATTAATCACATATTAATTAATAAGTGTAGCATACTCACTAACTTTACAGCTGTAATACCTGGGAGACACCATCTAAATCAACTGGTAAAAATTCACATAAATAAAAACCAGTAATGGGGCAAATCAACCTTCTCTTGGCTCCTGAATCGATGCACTGAGAAGAATGCAGCATCACTTCTTGTGCATCAATATATGTCATAAGGAAACATCAGACAAACCCAAACTGAGGGAAATTCAAAGTAACTGACCTGTGCTCTTGAAAAATATCAAGTCCACAGAAGTTAAGACTATTCCAGATTGAAGGAGACTGAAGGGATATATGAAAGTCAAGAAAAGATTAATTTCAGTATGGTTCCATACTGAAAGAGACTAAGGACACATGACAACTAAATGCCACAGGTGACCTTAAATTAGATCCAAGAGGACATTAATAACCTCATGACATTAATGACCTAATCATTGAACTTTCAATGGAGTCTGTGGATTAGGTAGATTAAATTGGATCAATACTATTTTCCTGATGTTTATTTTGTACTGTACTTATATGAGTGTCCTTGTTTTTAAGAAGTACGCATTGAAATATAAAAGGATTAGTGGGGCATCACATCTGCAACTTAATCTCAGATAACTCAGAAAAATTAACAACTAGATGAAGGGTATAATCCTTTTTATAATTTTTATGTAAATTTTTTCAAAATAAAAGGTTAAGAAAGATACATTGAGGTAGAATTGTTCTCCTTATGAAAAAAAAAATCATCTTAACTTTTAAGTGTTCACCATGGATATCCATTAACAATCAAGTCACTGTTAGCTATACTGAAAATATGATTTCATCTACTACTTTGTGAATATGTATAGGAATGTGGTTCAACCCAACATTTCATTCATTTACTCAGCAATTATTTATTAAGGGCATGCTGCATACAGAGATCTTTCCCGAAACTCATCTAAAGCCTAAAATGAACTACAATTATAGATAAAAATCTTGAATCTTTTGATTACTTCATTATCAAGTCAGGAGTTGCAGGAAATTATGTAACAGAATTGATTGTGGTGGAGTTCGCAAGCCAGGTGACAAATTGGACAGAAGAAGGGAAATGAGCTGGTAATTTAGTTTCAATAACTGCATTGGCTGGCAAAGGTAGGAAAATATTGCCAGTGTCAAAGCATTTGGTCCATGAGTTCATGGCAGTGAATTTGGGGAGGATGATGAGTTTGGGTACCATGTGACTCATTTCCTAGAACTGCCCATTTGTGACATTTGACAGTTGATGCTGCTTTTTCTTAAATCCCCACGTTTTCTTTTCCTCACTATTTAGTGTCATGTTTTCCTTTTTCTGCAACCTGAGGACTGTTTTCTTTGCACTTCAGCAATAAAAGGAAAAAGATTTCTGGATCAGTTTTGCCTCCTATCAAATCCAGAAAGAAAATAAATTTTCCAATTAGATTCTTTAAAAAGGATCATTCTCAAAGAGTGGCTCGAAGGCCACAGCATCAGTATCACCTGCAGTGCTTATTAAAACTTCGTAATAAAGATTCTTAAGCTCCACCTCAGACCTGCTGAATTGAAATTTCTAGCAATGGGGCCCAGGAATCTGCTTTTTAACAAGAAGTTGAGACCCACAGCCTATTGGGTGCTTCCCTCATAGAATGCCCAGGATTTCTGTTACCCCTAATTACATTATCTCCTTCTCAAGAAAGATCTACTGCAGGCAAGCTGATTACAATGTGAAGTGGATTTTTCCTCTTTCTGGTATGATGACATTTCGGCACTTGGTCTACAGTTCTGAAAATTGTGTTGTCTAGGAATCAATGTGTTTATACCATGATCCAGGAACAGGAATGTTTCAGACTCGGAAGTAATGTCATGTCAGAGTGGAATGCATATTTATGAAGTCCCAGTGCTTAATAATCAAGATAATAATAATCAGGATGTAAGAAAATATGCAATACACATGGGAGAAAATTTACATCAACAACTGCAAGTTTTAAAAAAACCTACACCAGGCCCCAAATAACCATAGGATGCTTTCCACCTTGATTGTTTGACCAGATTTAACGTCAGATAAATACATGCTTTCAATAAACCTCTTAGGCACTATTTCAGACACTACCTTCCTGGACCCTGTAGTCAGATTGTCACAGAATAGGCAGCTACTTGTGTGATGTGACTTGAAGTGCTGGACAGGTCTCCTTAACCAAAATAATCTATTCCTCACCTCCACCTCTACCCGCCTCCTATAAGATGCTAGGATTCCCACAGTTTATCAAAATCAGTTGCATGTTCGTTTGGTTAGGACCATTGTAAACAGGCAAGGGATGTACTTCCACAAGAAAAATCCTTTACTGAAGGAAAAGTCTATCAGTTACTAACTCTACCCAAAGCCCCAGTTAGACAAGGCCACAGGTAACCCAAAAGAATAAGTACACCAAAATTGAATGCGTAACACTCCCTGTTCAACATGGCAAAGCTTTCTTCTTAAGAGTAGCCATATTTTAACTAATGTAAGGCCTTCTGTGCATATTTAAGAACCCGAATTCAACTCACAGGGTATTCTCAGCCCCCTGCCGAGTCCTGTGTTTGCCAACTCCTCACTGATAGCTTAAAGAACATAGAAATGAAATTTGTGTCATTTGCCCAAACCAAAGCCTGGGCAGATAACCCTGTTTCTCAAGATAATGGAACTGCACCCTATGCTCAAAACAAATGGTTTCCTGGAATGTCCTTTTTTCCCTTCTCACACCATCACCCAAGACCCAGGGGTAGTTTGGTCTTCAATCTATAGAACATTTGCATCACCTTAAAAAGTTCCCTCACTCCACTTTGTAGCCAATCACCTCCCTTCACTCCTAGCCTCTGGCAACTACTCTGTTTTCTGCCCCTCTGGTTTTGCCTTTTCTAGAATGTCGTATAAATGGAATTATACAGTATACAATTTTTGGTGTCAGACTTCTTTTATTTGGCATGATGCTTTGGAGGTTCATCCATAGTGTTACATATTCATTCTTATTGTTAAGTGTTGCACTGTGTGAATACATAGCACAGTTTGTTTATCCATACCCATTATCTTTGATATGCAATACTGCTAGGAGACCATGACCCATTTGAACTGTACTGATATACAAAATGTATAAATAGACCCTATAGCAGACAATTTTTGTTATCTACCAATCCATCCCCTAACTGACCCCTGTTCCCCCTCCACTCCTGTCTTCTTCTTTGCCACCTTGTCTCTTCTTCTGGCATCCATGACTCAGGGAAGAGAATCCTATTCCCACTTCCACTAGTGTGGATCTCGATTAGAATAAGCTAATCATCACAATTCCATTTCTGTGGCTATGTTACAGAGTTATGTCCAATGAGACTTGATGGAAAGGCTATTCAGAGCTTCTGGAAAAGGACTTCTTAACTCTTAATCTCTGTCAGGACATCTCCTGATTCGGGGGTCAGGAACTCATTCACATAGGAGCCCACAGCAGGTAAGCTCCAGCAAGATTTACAGTGGACTTTCTGAAATGGAATGTTTGAGAGCTACAGAGTCTAGTTTCCACCTTGTTGGCTTCCCATCACATTGACGTCTCTGATAAAAAAATAAAAAGAGTGGAGTACACTGTACAAAATACCTGACTATCTTTCTCAAAACTGTCACAGTCATAACAAACAAAGACTGAGAAACTGACATAGATTGCAGGAGACCGAGGAGACATGATGACTAAATGCAATGTAGTATCCTAGATTAGATCTAGAACAGAAAAAGGACATTAGTGGGACTACTGGTGAAATGAAATAGTCTGTAGTTTAGTTAATAGTATTACACCTATGTTAGTTTCTTAGTATTGACAAATGTACCATGGTTGTGTAAGATGTTAACATCTGGGGAAGCTGAATAAAGAGTATATGGGAACACTCTGTACTATCTTTGAAACTTTTCTGTAAATCTACAATTATGCCAAATTAAAAAATATATATTTTTAAGAGCATGGAATATTTTAAAGTTGTTGGCTTCTATCATTTATTCCTTAAGGGTTATCAGCTGGGATGCTTAGAATGGTTTTGAGAGCTTATTAATTCATTTAATAAATATTCGCTGAGTTCTTACTATGTGTCTGGCACTGTTCTAGGTGCTAGGAATATGGTCATGTACGAAGCAAAGATCCTGTCCTCATAGCACTATATTCTAGTGAAGAAAAGCAAATAAATAAGAACCAAATAAATATGTCTGTCAGATAATAATAAATGTCATTAAGAAAAATAAAGCCAGATACGTTATTTTAGAGCAGAGGGTCAAAGAAGGTCTTTCTGATCAAGTGATATTTGAACAGAAACTTGAAGAAGGTGCTGAGCATGCAGATTTCCAGGATAAGTGCTTCCAAGACAGAAGAATCAGTTTGTGCAAAGGCTATGAGGTAAGAATAAGCTTGGCATGTTCAAAGAACAGCAGAATACACAAGGCAGAAAGAGTAGTAGCTGAGGTTCAGAGAAGTTCAGGACATGCAAAGCCTTGGTATGATGGAAAGCTGTTGGGGGCTTTGAGCAAGAAAATAACACAAATATGTTTATTATTTAAAAGGATTATTCTAACTGCTGTGATGAGAATTGACTATAGGGGGTGCAAAGATTAAGGCTATTGTAATCCAATATGGCAAGAGACGAGTGTTTTGTCTTGGATTAAAGTGATAGAGGTGAAGGTGATGAGAAACGGTTGGGTTTAGGCTACAATTTAGCTGATAAAATTTGCTGATGGACTGGATGAGGACTGTAAAAGAAAGAGAGGAGTTAACCTTAAGAAGTGGAAAAATGATAGTGCCCTTTACCGGGGTGAGGAGCAATGAGATGAAGCAGGTTTGCTGGAGAACAGTGCTTGAAATACCCTGCTTAGGACATTTCAAGTATTAACTTCCTACTTATCTGTACATTAAACTAATCCATAGATATTTTGTTTACATACAGGTTAAAATGCAGTGCTAGGTTTGAGATGTCCACTGGGACATCGTAAAGATTTCAACACTGTACTTTGGGGGAAAGATCAAGGCTAGAGCTATAGTATAGGTGGTATTTAGAGCCATGGAACTTAGAGAATTTCTTGTGACAGTGACAGTGTCTACAAAGAGAAAAGTCTCAAAAACTTTGGATAATCCTCCCAGCATATAATATGTATTAAATTACACACACGCACACACAAACGTATCTGGTGCAAACCCACGGACATTCCCATCCCATTGAGAATCACTCTTCTAGCCCCCCTTCTGAGGCATCCAGGTAGGGCATCAGGATATACTGTAACCTGCATTTCAGCAAGATATAAGTGTGTCCATTAGGTTTAATAAACACATAAGCAGGCAGTCAGCTAGCATTAAAAATTCCCTAACCAGAAATGCTTATTCTAGGGGTGGTTGCTCCAAGTTGGTTCTTTTTTCAATTAGCAAAAAAAAGAATTATAAGAAAGGGTTTTGAGTTCTTTTTAATTAACTCAAAAACCCCTTCTTATTCCTATTTCTCTCCATTCTAGCTTCTTTTTCAGATGAACTCTCTATTCTTACCCCTCTCTCTTCAGTAGACCTCAGATCATTCATATATACTCAACTACAGCCTCCTTACCATCCCCACCCTGAATTGTTCAGTCTTGGGATTTTCCTTCCATTTTGACCTCCCTGCATTGTTGACACTACAATGCTCTTTATTTAGAGGTAGCGTTATATTCTGCAGCAAATTCTGAACAGAATAGCAACCAGCGACAGATCCTGAGCTTTTTTTTTTTTGTCTAGATAATTATGTTGTGGGCTGCCTTGGGTATGTTAACCATTAGTATAGTACCTTAGAACTTCAAGCTCATCTTCTCCTCATCGATATCGGCAATGGACCTCAACATGGAGTTGGTCTCCAGATCCCCTGTGTCTGAATTAACAGGTGTTGTGGATTTGCCTAATCCTAAAATATGAGTTCGAAGTCTCCTAGCTTCTGGACTCATTTGATTAGTATACCCTGTTTGTGCAAGGGTGGGCTGCATGTGTAACATTTTTAGCCTACTCACATATCTTGAACACTACCCAATTCTCCAACAAAAAATCATTTCTAATGTGCATTATGCTAAATAACATATCCTCTAGTGTTGACTTAAGATAAAGATAGTCGAAGCTGGTTGTAGTAGTCACACCCCAACCCCAACACTTGTGTGTTTTAAATGAGAGGTTAGGAGCTCGGCTGTTAACCAGAAGGTCGGCAGTTTGACTCCACCAGCCACTCCTTGGAAACCCTGTGGAGCAGTTCTACTCTGTCCTATAGGGTCGCTATGAGTCAGAATCGACATGATGGTAAAGGGTTTGATTTTTTTGGTATGCACTCCCTAACCTAATAGGCATTCCTGGTTATGATATTTTAAATATTAACTGCCTGTTTATCTGAACACTAAACTTAACTAACACTTATATATCTTGTTGACATGTAGGTTAAGATGCAGTTTACTCATCCCCAGAGGAGATCTACTGAATCAGAAATTCTGGGAATGAGAGAGAAAAACCAGAATTTAACCAGTTCTCTGGATTATTTGGGTGATTCTGATACACCCTAAAGTTTGAAGACTCTTGCGGCAAAGAGTAAGGGGGAACTACTCTAGCCTTTACTCTGGAAAACCACGGACAAGCCAAGGGAAGAACCCTTGTTCTCCTCCCCTTCAGAGGCTAAGTCTGCACCAGAAGCTATAGGGAAGTTAGGAGCCACTCAGGGGGATATAAGAGTCACAGATAACCAAACCTATTCCTTATCTGCAGTTTCCCAAGCCTCTCCAGGCACACGACCACAAAGGAAATGGGCCCTTTTTCTTTTCTATTTACCCTAGCACTGGGGCAGACCATATGTGGCTTTGTTGGGAACATTGCTTTCTTGGGAAAAAGAAAAATTATTCTCTAACCAAACAGATGAGAAGAATTTGAATACTTTACACACACCTGCCTAGAAACCACAGCTGTTCTGTACCCTCAGATATGTTTCAAACAGGCCTTTATCATAGTAACTCAATTCCCTTCCTGCTTACCATAAATATTTGCTTTTCTTTTAAATGTATATCTTAGAATGCAGTAAAATTATATTATCCCTAAAAAAATTAAACAATTGACTAAAATAAAGATTGAAAACTAATCCCCAAGGAAATTCTTAGAGTGGTTAGGTTTGAGGACCATAGGTTGTTTAACAAGATTGCATACCAGGAATGAAAGCTGTTCCACGTAATGGAAAAAGGATTGAAGTTTAAGAAAATATACACACAAAAATATTTATACTGAGGGAGTATTTTTAAGCAGGAGAGGTTTTTTTTTAAAGTACTACATCAACTCAAATGGGAACACAAAATTATTTTGGAGTAAACTACGTCTCTGTTCGCATCTCTTTCCTCTCAATTAATGAAGTAAAGAATCTCAGCAGTAAAATCCCAATGCCAATAAACTGCATTTTCATTCTCTTGGGGGCCTCTAAAACTAGTCAAAATTAAGAGAAGGAATCTATTGGCTAATTCTGTCACAAGGACCAGAGTCTAGCAACCAATGTAGTATAGCAAGTGGAAGCAAGCCTGTGCGGCCCCATCCTTTAATTTCACTGTGTTGGTAAATATGAGAAATGTTTTCCAAATGAGATAAACTCAAACTGAAAAGTCTAAGAACCACCAATATAAAAACTTAAAATTAAAGGGTTTTTCCAAATTGGGCTTATATATTGACATAAGTTCCCTGGGTGGTGTAAACGGTTTGCCATCGTCCACTAACTTAAAGGTTGGTGGTTTGAACCTACCCAGCAGTGTCATGGAGAAAAGCCTGGTGATCTGCTTCTGTTAAGACTACAGCCAAGTCTGACAGAGACTGGAGAAACCCCGAGAGTATGGCCCCCAGACAACTTTTTAACCTAGTACTGAAGTCACTCCTGACGTTCACCCTTCAGCCAAAGATTAGACAGGCCCATAAAACAAACAATAGTACACGTAGCTCAGTCATGTGTATGAGACTAAATGGGCACACCAGTCCAGGGGCAAGGATGAGAAGGCAGGAGGGGAAAGGTGGATGAATGGAAATGGGGAACCCAAGATTTTGAAGGGGAGAGTGTTGACATGTCAAGGGGTTGGCAGCAAATGTCTCAAAATAATGTGTATTAATTGTTCTATGAGAAACTAATTTGCTCTATAAACTTCACCTAATGCACAAATAAAAAAAAAGATTACAGCCAAGAAACCCCTATGGATCAGTTCTACTTTGTAACACCTGGGGTCCCATGAGTCAGAATCGACTCAACAGCGACGAGTTTGGGTTGTTTTTTTAATCATCGACAAGACAACACCAACACTAAAGTTAGAAATCCTAGATTACAACATTTGCAGTGAATCTATGCACAGTGAGGAAAACAGGTTCAGAGAGAAATCATGAAGTCCACAAGGTCACACTGCCGAGAGATGACCGCAGAGACAGAATTCAGTTCTCCCAGTTCCAGCCCTATGTTTTTCCTAGTACACTGAGGCTTTGCAAAGTTTTTGCTGCTGGTTGGTTTTACATTGCTTTTTAAGCTGAAGAACACTCAGGAATAAAATAACAACAGAAGAAGGGGCTCCTCTGTTTGCAGCTCAGGAGGTGACCGCATGGGGGTCTGCAGCCCAGTTCAACATTTCTTTAAATCCTGAGGGCTCCCAGGGCCAGATTTAGAAAACCACTTTGCTTCCCATCTCTCCAAACTTCCTGTTGCTTGGCCTTGGAGAAATCTAATAATTCGCTGCTCTAGCCTTCATCTGTAAACAGTGGTGGTAAAAATCTTTTCCCTGCTAACTACTGTATACTTCAAAACGCAGTGGCAAGAGAAGAGGGAGCATGGCATGTGACCAGTGCCCTCTGTGTGATGAGGTCTGCAACATGGTGCAAGTAACACTGACACAGAACTGGGCTTTTCTGACAGTACTGGAGCCTATATGCCTATCGCCCCATGTCACTACACAATCAAAGCTGGTGGAGTAATCCAACAAGTTAGAAGAATATTCTAAGGTCATTGGTGACACTAAGGTGGTCTGATACCAGAAGTACTGGCAAATGACTCTAAATTATTTTATGATCCATCCTGTCCAAGAATCTTAAACCAGCCTGACCTGTGAGTGGCTGGCCCAAGTGATGACCTATGACATCCTTTTTCTGGATCTATGGGATCCTTGAACCTGGAATTTATTGTCACCTATTTTCAGCCATTGTCCTGCCTGGCTGGAGACAACTGAATTGAGTTTCCTCAGCTCAACCCTCCACACACTCTAAGGCCTGGGTTTTCAAATGGTACTCACCTAAGAATCAGCTGAAGAGCTTCTTCAAATGACTATCCCCAGGCTGTGCTCCCAAAGGTTCTAATGCAGTGAGTTTGGTGTGTGTCCTGGGAATATACATTTTAACAAACCCCACAGAGCAGCTGTGAACACTGATCCTCCACCCTTTCCCTGCACTGCAAAGCCTTCTGGCTGAGCCAGCAGGTGCCTCCATGGGCCTCTCTGCCATGGAGACTTCTGCCTCAGTTGCTCTAATTGCCCACTCCTTTCAGGCATCGCTCGGCCAGCCCCCTAGAAGACCCCCTACCTCAGCGGTGCTGTCTTTCTATGAGTGCAGACTCAGCCCCCGGAGAATTCCTGAACCGTTGTTGTCTCCTAGGTCTGCAGCTCCACATTGGGATCCACCTTGAAATCACGCTAATTTTCTTTCCAACCCTCAAAACACAAAGGACTGATTTCCCTCCCTGTCTTGAGCAATAAAACTCATTTGCCTTGAGAAACCTAGACTTATAAAACACATAGTCCTATTAAGTAAAATTTCTTGAGGGCAGCTTCTTCCTCAGCCTGTAACACAAAGCATGCACCATTCTAACAGTTAGGACCCTTTAGGTTGCTGCAAACAGAAAATTCGGTCAATAAGAAAGAGATTTCTTGGCCCTGTAATTGGAGGGTCTAGAGCCAGGGCAGGTCTCAGGGCTGGTTTGAGATTCCGTTTCTTTCATCTGGTTTTTTTGTTAGTTTGTTTTGTTTTTAATCTCTCTTCTTTGCCTTCCATAGTGTAAGTAGCACCCAACTTCGCATCTACATCCCACAAAAGGAGACTGTCTGCTATCGCATTTCAAGCAAAAGAATCCTGGGATCCATTCTGAATAGGCCATTTCAGTCACATGCCTACCCCTGAACCAATGACTGCAGAAAACACTGACTGGCTTAAAGTAGGGCCCACGCCAAAGCTGAGGGTAGGATTAGGGTCCCCCAATAATAAAGGTTGGGGCAGACACTGAGTGCTAGTAGGATGGGGGAAGGGAGGAGTGGGGTGCTGGGTAGTCCAACAACAAAGGCCAAAAGAGCCACTGC
>NW_004443946.1:24700795-24701759 GCF_000243295.1 Trichechus manatus latirostris | reverse complement strand
TAAAAAAAAAAAAAACACGTGTTTTATATTTGGCAGAGGGGAGGAACAGAAGTCAGTACCCAAAAAGGGTCTGATTCTTTTAAAAGAAACCAACTGGAAAAGTGAAGCACTTATCAAGTGGGGGGAACCTGAGTGAGTTAAGACTCAATGCCAAGCTAGAAACCAAAACCAAACCTGTTGCCTTTGAGTAGATTCTAACTCATGGCAACCCCATGTGTTATAGAATAGAACTGCTCCATACGGTTTTCTGGGCTGTAGTCTTTACAGAAGCATATCACCAGGCGTTTCTTCCACAGCACTGCTGGATGGATACATCACCCAAGGACCCTAAAGCCAAGCTAGAGAGGGAAAAACCTTAAGATCAGTTAGTGGCTGCAGAGATTCTGAGTAGGGAACAAGCTTGCTAGGTCCATGAAATATCTCCAGGGAGAGAAAAGATGAGAAAGTGAAACTTGGAGTTGATCATTGTAGGTTCTCCTAAATCCATTCCACCTCAAATGTGGTCCATGACAATCATAGCAACCCCATTCCCATTGCCAGGGACTGACTTAGGAGAGGATCAGGAAAAAACCATGGACAATGAAGAAACTCTCCTCGTTTCTCTGAAATCGACACAAACATAGACAATTTCTCCTCTTCCCATGGGCATTGTCTTGCTGGAACGTGATGCGTAGAACTTGGCAGTCAGCTGGCCTGAGAACAAAACCCAACTTCAGGGGACAGCAGAAGAGGAGACTCTCAGAGAAGTGAAGCCGGGCATATGTGCCACCTGCAACCTGCCCTGACTCTGTGATTCCTGTGCATAAGGTAATAAACTTCCTATACTTAAGCCAGTTTCAATTAATATTTTTGAAATACTAGCAACAGAAAGCTTCCTACCAGACACACTTGGGTTTTGATAACCATGATTTCTAACAGTTAAGTTTGTACAGATTAATTAAGGAATTTATTCTATTAGTTAGGA
>NW_004443946.1:24681285-24700695 GCF_000243295.1 Trichechus manatus latirostris | reverse complement strand
CTTTACAAAATATGATGTCCTTTTCTAGAGATTGATCTTTCCTGATGACATGTCCAAAGTAAGTCAGTCAAAATCTCACCATCCTTGTTTCTAAGGAACATTCTGGTTGTATTTCTTCTAAAACTGATTTACTAGTTGTTCTGGCAGTCCATGGTATATTCAGTACTCTTCACCAACAACACAATTCGAACACTTCGTTTCTTCTTCTATCTTGTTTTTTCATTGTCCAGTTACAGAATGTATGACTAAAAAGGCTTTAAGCAATAAGGATATTTACTTACCTTGCTTAGCAAGAAACATGGAGGTAGGTTGTTCCTGACTATCCACTCCGCTAGATTACAAACCTCTCATCCTAAATGACAATGTCAAAATGCAGGAAGGGAGATTTGGGGCTTCTCCTTGCAAGTCTCTACTTTTTGCAGCAAAGAAAATTGTTCCCAGAATCTCCTTAGCATACTCCCGTTAAGTCTCATTGGCCAAATGTAGACAGGTAACATGGTCATCCTCGCTTCAAGTAAGCAGCTGGCCTTTCCAGCCGCTCTCGTGGAGTTGGCTCTGCCAGGCTAAAAATATGGGAGGAGAATGACTGCTGGGGAGGAGACCTATTCACTTAGCCAAATCCCCCCAGCCCAATTTCCTCCAACCCAAGCTATGACCACTTCTTGGAGGGAAGCCATGAAACTCTTCCAGCAGAAAATGCATAACAACGGATGAATTCCAAATATTAGTTTGATATCAAACGATTCTCCAGACTATTCCTGGAAACATCTGTAGGCTTCTCATTGTGTGATGTGCTAACAGCAGAGGGAGTAGGGGCCTGGAGAAAGCTCTGCTTTACTAGTAGCTATTAAGAAAGCCTCTTACTGAGCTGGAAGTTAATGGAGATAGTATGCCCTTCCATAGAAGAACCATACATGTTCAAAGTTCTTGGCTTGTTAAATCAGTCATTAGACAATAATTTAATCCTTGAAATACTTGAAACTACATCGAGAGTTGTTTTTTGTTTTTATGTTCATGGAGTTATGTTGTCCTTTTTAAGGTGCCTTTTCAAAAATAAAAATAGAAACAATGGTTCTGGTCTGGTTCTATGGCTAGACCCTCCTAGGGATGTCTGGGATCTGATCCAGGACATTTTCTACCAGTATATTTTTCAGAGAAATGGGAAAGAAGAAAAGGAAAGTAACATTGATTAAGTACCTATTACATGTCAGATGCTGTACTTGGTACTTGTCCTCTATTGTGGGATATATGCCATTTAAACATGGCTGCACTATTGACAACTGCAGCCCGCACAGGCCTCTATGCTGTATACGACATGTTGGAGACTTGTCAGCGATAAGAATGAGATTAGGCACGACTTGTTTTCCCAAACCTATTGCCCTGTTACTGATTGGCTTGTTTACCTGAATTCCTTCTCCCTTGCCCGAAACTTATTGTTACTCACCCAAAGCCCATTGTTCTGTTATTTGCTTCACTGCTTGCTGTATTGACTATAAATAAACTCCTGGGACTGAAGCCGGGTGTCGACTCCTCAGAGTGACCCTCCTGGCCCCCCTTGTCTGTAAGAGTTGTACAGTTGGTTACTGTCTTCGCCGTACTGACAACCGTCACCGCCGCGACACTCTATGATTCCCTTCAAGGAACGGAGGAGGCAGTCTATCCAGTAGAGAGGATAAAGGCTAGTTGTGTGCCCATGTACAACTCCCTCAATTTCTCCAAGACCCCATTTCCTTAGCTCTAAAAAAGGGATAATAATAGTATCTACCCCATAGTGTTGTTACGAGAACAAAGTGATATAATCCAAGCACAGTGCTTAGTAGGTCGTAAGTACTCCAAGAATTATTGACAATCCTAGAAGGTTGGTAACATTACTTTCAGTGGTAAACCACACCTGATGCTTGTGAAAGCAGATTGTTACATTTTCAGAAAATTTTCAAGCTGGCTGTTGAAACTGTTAGCTTTGTGGAAATCCCGACACTACAAAGCAGGACTTTTTTTTCCTTTCATCTTTTTGGAGAGTTGGTTGTTAAACATTAGCCAACACACCACTGATTAGCTTTATTTGATAAATAATATTCAGAGAGGTTAAGTAACTTATCCAAGGTTGCACAGCAAGTAAATGGCAGAAGTACATTGACATTTGTATGAAATAGTGAACTAAGATCTTTCTCCCAGGGCCTGAGTGAACTCAGCCCACTCCAAACCTGGACTTTTTCCTCTCATTTGCAGGTATAGTCATAAAATACTGATAAAATATTGTGTAATTTTCACAGTCATTCATTCTTTCATTTAACAACTATTTATTGAGCATCTGTGTATACGAAAAATCACTGTTTTTGGCACTACAGGATATACATTTAAAAAAAAAGATGTCACAATGCATCAAGTCTGCACTCAAAGATGTCATAATCGCATTAAAACTGTAAACCTTCACTTTTATTCAATCAACTTTTATATTTGTATTCAATCAACTTAGCCCCAGCACTAGTTAAGTGGTACTATTTAACTAGGGCTTCGAACTGCTTTGTTCAGGTTCAAACTCCTGCTGAGAATTTGCATTTCTGACAAGTTCCCTGCTGAGAATTAGCATTCCACCCCAGATGTACTGAATCAGAATCTACATTTTAACAAGATCCCCAGGTGATTCTTATATATAACTTTCTGGGAACTTGTCAGAAATGCAAATTCTCTGCAGGGAACTTGTCAGAAATGCAAATCACTCTGTAACTACTCTCTACTCAGGACTTAGGCAAAATTGTGAGATTGGTAAACTATCTTGGAGTCTGCTTGGAGACTCCCTCCTGTCCTCTGACACTTCATGATCAAATGCTAGCACATCATAGAGAAATGTGATTCTAAGATTTTAAGATATGACCCTCTCCTGGGATAATTTGCATTTTTAGAGAATAATTTTCATGAGAGAAAAGCCCATTAAAATGTCTGTGGGTTATCATAATCAGTGTGTGTATTTCCCCTTCCTTTCTCTCCACCCACATGGAGCACAGCATTTGATGTCCCTAAACTTCAGTCTTTTTAATACTCTCTATTTTTTCTATAGCCTATGTCATGGATTGCATTGTGTCCCCCAAAAATACGTGTATCAATTTGGCTAAGCCGTGATTCCCAGTATTGCGTGATTGTCCACCATTTTGTCATCTGATGTGAGTTTCCTGTATGTTGTAAATCCTATCGCTACAATGTTGATGAGATGGGATTAGCAGCAGTTATGTCGATGAGGCAGGACTCAATCTACAAGATTGGATTGTGTTTTAAGCCAATCTCTTTTGAGATATAAAAGAGAGAAGCAGGGGGTTGGGGTGGGGGGAACCGCATACCACCAAAAAAGCAGCGTCAGGAGCAGAGTGCATCCTTTGGACCTGGGGTTCCTGTGCAGAGAAGCTCCCAGATCAAGGGAGGATTGATGTCAAGGACCTTCCTCTAGAGCCAACATAGAGAGAGCCTTCTCCTGGAGCTGGTACCCTGTATTTGGACTTTTAGCCTACTAGACTGTGAGAGAATAAATTTCTGTTTGTTGAAGCCATTCACTTGCAGTATTTCTATTATAGCAGCCCTAGATGACTAAGACATCCTATCACTTGTTTTTTTAAATAAATAAATACTTTTTCTTTAAATCAACTCACTTTTTTTTGCTTAAATGAGTAAAGGAAAATGCTGTGTTACTACCTTAAATAGAAAACTGCAATGATTTGTCAAAGATAATAGTCATATAAGTAGACATTCATATGTTTACCTCCAAAAATTATCTCCCAGGCCAGCAGTGGTCCAAATATTCCACTCTAGAAACACTGCTGTAGAGTGGTTCTGTCTCCTCCTAGGTAGGGGTGAGGAGGTGATTACATTTAATTGTGTATCAAGAGGCTACTGTGAAAAACAAACTCGATGCCCAGGCCCCAGCTGGGAATGTCAGACTTGCTGAGCACTGTCTTAGTTTAGTACAGCTGCTGTAACAGAAATACCACAAGAGGGTGGCTTTAAAGAACAGAAATTTATTTTCTCAAAGTTCAGAAGGCTAGAAGTTCAAATTCAGGGCGCTAGCTCTATAGGAAGGCTCTCTCCGTCAGCTCTGGGAGAAGATCCTTGTCTTTGTCAGCTTCTGCGGCCCCAGCGTTCCTTGGTTCCTTGGTGATTTTTACACGACATATATCTGGTTCCTTGGTGATTTTTATATGACATATATCTTCCTCCCATTTACAATTCCTTCCGTGTCTAATCTGCTCCTTTTTATAACTCAGAAGTGATTACGTTTAGAATACACCCTACAGTGATAAGGCCTCATGAGCTTAACCAAAAAAACCCTATTTCCAAATGGATTACTTCCATAGGTCTCTGTGGTTCAGCCTAAGTCCAACGAGGAAGACTCCATGAAGGGCAACAGGCACCTGCTTACAGCAAGTGCCCGGGCACGTGGCAGAGAACCAGAGCTGGCCAGCAGCACTATGTTGCAAAGGGGGGAAAATAACTGGTGACCACCAAGAGTTAAGAGCCTGCCCCTGTCCCCCATTCTCCTGGTGCCTCTAAACCCAGAATCCTTATATGACCCAATTTGGACTGAAAACAGATGTCTTGTCAACTCTGGCAAGTGGGGATGGAGATGCAATCTAGCAAGATTTAGAAAAACAAAGAAGTGTGATATTTCTAGAATTGGGGTGTTGACTAGCAAAATAATATTCATTAGAGCCACAGGAATTACACCATCATGGTCAGAGGACAGGCAGTGATATTGGTAATTTCACAGATATCTCTGCTGCATGCTCTGTCACAATGCAAAGCAGCCACATACTCTGCCTATTTATAAGCTAAATGTGCTGATGATTATGCTTTTTACAGCTTACGCTTCCCTGGAGACACAAATATTTACATTTGTGAAGACATTTACAGAGTGCTTTTACATATCTCTTCTCTCTGAGACCTCAAACAGGTGAGATATCTTTCTGAGGAAAAGACAAGACTCAGAGAGATTGGAAAGTTGAACAAGGTCACACCAACAGAAGTAGGAAAATAACTCAGGTGTCATTGTTCCATATCCGTCGCTGTGCCAAGCAGGCTCTAAGGAATACAGTTTCAAAAGAAACTCCTGTTTCCCCAGTCCTTCCTCCTGAGAAGGTACCACTAACAAATCACCCAAGCTGGAAATCTTGGCATGTTCCTAGACATCTCCCACTTTCTCATTCCACATGACCTTATCATCACATTCTTCTTCATATCTCTCAAACCTGTCATTTTCTCTCTTTTCCCACTGGTACTGCTCTCATCTCTCACCTGGACACTCATAATGGTGTTTTAACTGGTCTCTTTGCCTATAATTGGTGACCCCTCCCAACCCAAATTATCCTCTACCTATCTGCCTGAGTGAGCTTTCAGTATGCAGCTCTGAACATATCACCCTCATGCTTAAACATCTTCAATAACTCCCTCTTGGATAGAGACTGAAGTCCAATCTCTCATTCTCACTGTCTGTCTGTCTGTCTGCCTTCATTACCTAGTGCTGCTATAACAAAAAATACCACAAGTGGGTGGCTTTAAAGAACAGAAATTTGTTTCCCACAGTTCTTGGAGGCTAAAAGTCGATCGAAATCACGGTCTCAGCCATGTTGATCCCTTCTGTGCACCTCTCTCCTAGTTTCTGGTGTCTTCTAGTAATACTTGGCATTCCTTTACTTGTAGGCAGGTCCTCACATGGCATATGTCTTCCCATATGTGTGTGTGTGTGTGTGTGTGTGTGTGTGTGTGTGTGTGTATGTGTGTGTTGTGTGTGTCTGTGTCTATTCTGATCTTTTCATAAGACACCGTTCAGAAGTGATTAGGTTTAGGACACACCCTATTCTGATATGGCTTAACTGACATAACAAAAGAAAACCTCTGTTTCCAAACAGGGTCATATTTACAGGTACAGGGATTAGGACTTCAGCATAACTTCTTGGGGGACATAATTTATCACTCTTCTCTCTCTGTTTCTTTCACACACATACACAGAGAGAGAGAGAGAGAGAGAGAGAACTGTATGTTCCATCCTTACTAAATTGCATACAGTTCCTTGTACACGCCAGATACTTTTATAAATATTTCTCTCCCTGGAATGCCTTTCCCACCTTTCTACACTCTGCCTGTTCACTTGGCAGATACTAGTTTATAGCCAAGTATCTCCAGGGCCTAGCATGAAATAAACACATCCAAAATTTTTTTTTGAGATATAACTCACATACCATACAATTCAGTTTTAAACTGTACAATTCAGTGGTTTTTAGGATATTCTCTAATTACAGAACATTTTCATCACCCAGACCAATTAGCAGTCACTTCATTCCCCATTCCCTCTTCCCCTCAGCCCTCTGGAAACCACTAATCTACTTTCTGTCTCTATGGAGTTGCCTATTCTGGAATTTTATATAAGTAAAACCATCAATAATATGTAATATTTTTTGACTGGCTTCTTTCACTTAGCATAATGTTTTCAAGATTCTTCCATGTTGTAACATGTATCAGTACTTCGTTTCTTCTTATGGCTGAATAATATTCCATTGTATGGATATGCCACATTTTGTTTATCCATTTATCAGTTGATAGACATTTGAGTAGTTTCTACTTTCTGGCTATTATAAATAATGTTGCCATGAACATTTATGCACAAGTTTTTGTGTGGACATATATTTTCAATTCTCTTGGACCCATCATACATTTTTAATAAATTAACTAATAGATTTAGAACCCCAGAGGGCACTCAAAAACTTGCTCAGTGAATGGGCAGGATACCCCTCACTTAATCAAGGAAAAAAATTACCCCATGTATGACAAGTCCCTCAACTCTTTATACTTGTCCTTTACCAGCAGCTGTCCATCCTAAGGATTGGCCTACTGATCAAGGATAGCTTGTCTAGCCAACGATGTACTTTCTCAATTTGTTCTTTCTTAGTTAGAGTCCAAGGTTTCTCTTTCCTTATTATTAAATTGTTGATTCTAGATGAAGGAACAGCATGGGTATAGCATCTTTGGGGAGCAACCAGGACACTAATTTGGCCAAACCTGAGGTTTTGTTTTAGGGAGCCATGGCAAATAAGGGGGGATAGGTTAAGGCCATATGTGAAGAATATGATAGCACTAGAACAGAGCTTAGAAATCAGCTCATACAGAGTCTTCCAGAGTGTGGTCTACGTATTATCATGTGGAGTGCAAGATGATTTTATATACACACAATAAATAGTTTTATTTTAATTTTGTACATTTAGTGTATTAGGGAAAAAGTCATTAGCACAGCAATCCCATGATTTCACATATATTATAGGCAAGACGTTTTTTCTTTAAAAGGGACCGAAATAAACAAGTGCATTAATTTAAAGGAAAAGTGTTAAGAAAATAATCATAAAAGTGATTAAACATGGCAAATAAGACGAAGCTGATACCCAAACGACTGAAGCTGGAGAAATATTGGGCTAGTCCAACACCTCTTCATGTTACAGGTGAAGGAATCAAGACCTAGAGAAGCAAAACAACATTCCCAGGTTAAGCACATGGAAGAAGCCTGGAATGCCAACAAGAAGATTTGATCACCTCGGTAATAAATCAGGCATCAAGGCTGTGACTAGTCTATACAATTTCAACTTACTGAATTTTAAAAAATGTTTTGTTGTTGTTAAATGAAAACATTAAAAAAAAAAAAATGTTTAAGCTCCAGGAACCACTTGAGGGCAAGAGAAGAAAGACTGAAAAAAAGAGGATGAACTCCTACCTACATCACCATGACATGTCTCCAGAGTAGACACTCCAGACTGCTCCTGCTTCAAAGTCAATGGAAAACGTCAACATTCTGAAGACATTCTGATATGATCAGTCATTCCACGCTGTCCTCACTGTTCCGCTTCATCAAACTTGAAGTTTGCCGGCTGGGATTCTTGCTGCCTTGGCGAACGTGATGATGGCTTCAAACCTAATGTTTCTTAAATATTTGCAGAAATGCTTAGAAGGCTTCCGTGGGGGCCTATTGTCAATTATCTGGAAAAAGAGAAGTTTGCAGACATTAGAAGCAAGAACGGGTGAGGTTAGGCTCTGGGTTTTAATGAGAAGGATTCATATTAGAATGTTGGCTATTTCCTATAGCTTGCTAAAAATAACTGGGTGCCTGCTTCCTTCCCCACATTCATTATCAGTGCTTGCTCATGCTGAAGATGCGGGAGGGCTGGAAACTGCTTCTTGGGATCCAGTGCCAGTGCTGTTTATTCAGATAAATGTGATTTAGGTTTGACCTGCTCTCTCACACACCAACAGGCATGCTACCTTCAGGCTCTGTCAGACTTACACTTGAGCAAGCTTGAAGGTGATAAGGGGAGCACAAACACCAATCCCTGTTGATTTCACTTCTTAAATGTCTCTTTCCATCTCTGCTACCAGCCTAGCCCAAGCTACTGTCATCTCTTGCCTTGGCCACTGCAAGCCCCTCCTGCCTGCTCTTCCCACCTTGAATCTGGCCCCCCTCTAATTACTTTGTAGCCAGAACAATCTTTTCCAGCATACGTATGAACATATCCCCCACCACTGCCATCACCACCATCAATTAAAACCATTCAATGACTTCCCATTGCTCTTATGATAAAGACAAAAATCCTTAACATGGTCTGCAAGCAAGGTGCCCCCTGATCTGTTCCCTAAAACTTCTCCAACCTTACTATCCCCTGTCCTTGGCTCTCCCTGCTCCAACCCACTGTCCCAGCTGCAGTGTGTGGTGCCCACCGTACTCCATGCCCCCATAGAGCCTCAGCTGATGCTCTGTCCTCCCTTCTTTATCTACCTAATTCTAACTCATCATTCAGATCTCAGTACAGTCATCACTTTTGCAGGAAAGTGTTTCCTGACCCCTCAGACTAGGTCAAATCCTTCTTGTATAGGCTCTCAAAGCCCAGCCTTCCTCTCCTTTACAGCATTCATCAGTATTGCACTGACATGTTTACTTAATGATTAATTGATTAATATATTACCCCCTCAAGACGGAAACTCCATGAAGGCAGGAAACACATCCCTTTGTTCATCGTTGTATCCTCAGCATCCAAGACTGTTCCTGGAATATATTGGGCACTCAACATTTGTTGAAGGAAATAAATATTAATCCTCTGATTTGGTGGGGACCTAAGCCTCTCCTTTTTGCAGAAGTCCTTCCCAAGAGAAGGGAACATTTATGGCATCTGAACATTTACAGCATCAGAACAAAGATTGTTCTGGCTACCGAGTAATAGAGGGGGGCCAGATTCAAGGTGGGAAGAGCAGGCAGGAGGGGCTTGCAATGGCCAAGGCAAGAGATGACAGTAGCTTGGGCTAGGTTGGTAGCAGAGATGGAAAGAGACATTTAAGAAGTGAAATCAACAGGGATTGGTGTTTGTGCTCCTCTTATCACCTTCAAGCTTGCTCAAGTGTAAGTCGGACAGGAGCCTGAAGGTAGCATGTCCATTCTCTCTGCCTTCTTCCAGCCCCATGAACTCCCTAGTTCCCTGTGCCTTGCTCCTTTCATCTTACTCTTTGTGATAAGAAATGTTCTGTATACAATAAATTGGAGAATACCTCCTTAACGTCCCTATGATGCTGGGAATACATTTGTATTATGCTTTTCAGCATAAACTGGCCTGACTTCTACCTGGCTCTCTGAGGAAACCTAAATAAACTCCATACTGCCTCTCTCAATTTCTAAATTTAAATGAAAGACCTCAACCATCATATTCCTCATTAAGCTAAAATATATGTATTCTAGCATCTCCATCCAGATGAAGCCCTTAGAGACTCACTTGTATCATGGAGGAAGTATAGGGAAGGACAGGAAGGGAAAAATTAATGGTGTCATGGGAGGAGGCTGGATAGCTTCTACATGAAGCCTCAAGAAATTTGTCTGTAATGGGGAAAGATAAGCAGCAGGATCCTGAATGTAAAGAGAGGTTAAGGAAAGCTGATGGAAATAGAGATTTCCTTCCTCGCGCAGTCAGTTCACATCTGCATCCTCCCTGATTTGAAGTGGACCAGTGCTTTGATTTGGGGTGAGGTGGGTATGGGGTTGGAGTCCCTAGGTGGTGCAAAAGGTAACTGAAAGGCTACTCTGCTAACTGAAAGGCTAGAGGTTCGAGTCCACCCAGAGGTACCTCAGAAGAAATGCCTGTGATCTACTCTGAAAAATCAGCCACTGAAAACCCTATGGAGCATAGTTCTACTCTGACACACGTGAGTCAGAATTGACTCTACAGCAACTGGTTTTTAGGAGGTTTTCAGGTCAGGGTGAGAATAGTGCTCCTAGCTATATCTGCAACCAACTCGCTGTTCTCCTGCCCTAGAGGAACGACATTCAGCATCTGGTGCTTTGTAAATTCACAGCCCCGCCTGTGATGACTGAGTTATTATTGGCACATTCTTGAATTTTATCGGGTGTTTTTAAACAGTGATTACTGTGAGGACACACAGCAGTCAGGAGAAGTCTGTAAACACTGGGAAATTTATCTGCTTGCTCTGTGACTGCTGGGCCAGCTTCCACATGCCAAGTGTTTTGGGGCAGGGTCAGATCAAGGCTTCAGATGGCCGCAGGCAGGGAGATACTATTTTGGGGGCACAGGTCATGGGAAAGGCTTACAGTTCAAAGTTGGTTTCTATGCCTGTCCCATAACATTTCCTTCAGCCTTGTATACCACAATCATCAACAATCCTGTCAAATTTGGAGGAATCATTGGATTTCTATGTCTAAGTACCCTGATATGGTGGTGTCGTAAAAGTCCACAAGATACATGGGCTCACTTTACAGGAAAGGAGGCAGGCAGCTTCAAGCTTACCGTACCTTCCACAGAAGGGGGAGAGAAAAAAAAAAAAGTAAATATCTTATGTTCTCTTTAAGTATATTGTTCCCGTTCTGATTCAGGCTGGGTTATAGTAACTCCATGTCCCTTTCAAAAACTGCAGACTTCAGAAATGCAGAAAATTACATGTCAGTACACTTAATTAGAAAACAGAAGTTCAAGTGCCCAAGGGCAAAGAGCTGCTGCGTTCATGGGGAAAATTTTCCAGCTCAGTGAATGAAAGGGAAAGCCTAGGGTCACACTGGCCAATGGGAAGTCTGTGCAGTTTTGCTGTTTCTCATTCACCCTCTGTCCATGGATGGGAGAGAAACTGATGGAGGGCAAAGAGGCCTTTGGGGAATAGCAGAAAGCAATTGCAGATGAGGGTCTAGTGCTAGGACTCTGGTTCTCAAACTTTACTGCACAGCAGAACCACCTGGGAACATTGTAAAAATGCAGATTGTCAAACCTTTGCAGTATGTGGCCCAGGAGTCTGGATTTTCAATGAGCGTCTCATGTGATGCCAAAGCACTCTGAAGAAAACTGTGCTGGGATAGTTAAATCACAGTAGATGAAAAGAATAATGGGGTCCAGTATCCAGTATCATTGTTAAAAGTCCTGGGATGAAGGACAAATATCATGTAAAGTATAAATTCAAGAAAAATTCAGGGTATTAAAAAGTTGAGTTCTATTCAAACATCAGACAAGACCAGGGTTAACTTACTAGTAATTGAAAATAGCTTCAAATTAGTAAATGAGGTACCAAATTTTGATGGTAAAATGACAGAAAATCCAACTCTAACTGGCTTAAGCAAAAAAATCAAGGATAGTGGTTCAATAATGGTTCATGTAGAACGTGCAGTGATGGAGCTGATCTCCAAAAGATGCAAGAACTCAAACAACATCATTCAATGTCAATCTCTCTGTCTTCATCTCTTGAGTATTATACTTACCCTGTCTTGGTTCTCTTCTCACAGGCTGTCTCCTTGTGGAAAAGATGTCTGCCTGAAGTTCCAGCCTTCCCGTACTTGGTTCCAAATCTGTAGAAAAGAGAACTCCTCTTTTCTGGTTATTCCAGAAAAAAAAAAAATTCCAGAACTATCTCTTATTGGACTAGCTTGGGTCATATGACCACTTCTGGAACAATCTCTATGGCCAGGGAATTTAAACTGAATATTATTGAGAACTGGATCATTTTCCTAGCCTTAAATCTGGCGGGAAGAGAGGAGAAAGACACTAACCAAACCCCATGGATCCAAAGTATGGTGTGGGGGAGATAGTATTCCAAGAAAAAAAATCAGAATGTTCTTCCAAGAGAAAGAGAAAATGGATGGGTAGTAGAGGCCACAATTATATACTACAATGGCTGAGAAATAATTTCATCCACTTAATTATACATATATACGGTCACTATGAGTCGGAATGGACTCAATGGCGGGGGTTTAGTGAGTTTTTTTTTTAACTATACAGAAGTGTTACTATCAGTTAATATTCAGTTGTTTTAATATTAAGTATGGAGTTCTAAGACTATACCGAAAACCCTATGGAATACAGTTCTACTCTGAAACACATAGGGTTGCCATGAAATCAACTTGACAACAAAGAAATATTTTATGGAGTTCTATATTTATGTATGGATATTACATTATTGTAATTGTCAGTTTTGTTAATATTCCCAAGTAGACTATAACTCCTATGAGAGCAAGGACCATGTTTATATTGTTTATCCATGCACAGACAAGTGGTCTCCACAGTGAGATGTGCAAAAAATTATGGAACATGAAGACAGTAGTACAATTTCTTTCTTTTTTTAACTAAAACTTTTTATAGGATAAAAGAAGCTTTATTAACATTTAGTATATGGCTATATGGATTGGCTATGATACCTTCACCATGTCCAAAAGTCAGACCATCATAGTAATGGTGGTCCTAAAATAAGAATGTGAATACCACCTGTAAATTTGCTTCTCTAGCTCCTGGCCTCCCACCTGCACCACTGTCTCTTCCTCTCAACTCAGCACCATTCAGACTCACTACCTGATAGTTTAACATGTTGGACTAGCTTTGGGATTCCTCTTTCAGGAACTGCCCCCATCCAAGTAGGGGACACATCCTCTTTCTGGCCCCAACAAACTGAATATAAGTCTTTAGTAGCACCATCTGTTAATCCCTCATGACCCTTATCTAGAGCCTCACTAACAATGAGTCCAGGCTTTCAAAATGTGGATGGGAGAACAAGCTGACCTCATTAGTCAACCAACTAGGAATTGTGCAGAGCATTGTGCCAGGAAGAGGGAAATAAGGAGATTCATAAGGGAAGGGCATTGCCCTCAAGTTGCTCAACAGCTAAGAAAAGATGTCATGTAACTAGAAAGATGGCCGACTTGTAGAGAGGGGAGTATAGTGATAATGCATATTTTCTTCAAAAGGCATTACCCCTTTGGCAGTTTTAAAGGGAGCATTGCTATTAGTCCTGATGGACAGGGCTGGCTCTTCTGCATCCAAAGTTTCTAGGGTTCCTTTCAACGTATTGTTGGGGTTAACCTTGCCAAACTAGACCGATATAATTATGTCTTCTGTAGATAGAAACAACAGGAGCTGGAAATGTACTTGGTTTATCTAGTGAATCAGGCAAGCCGTCTGTCAAAAGAAATTAAGGAGTACAGATTTGACCCCCATATTTCCGCCACATCCCCTGTACAGAGCTCATTCCAATATGGTAAACAGACTGGCTACATTATTTGTCTGTCAGTTTATCCCCAGCTGATGGCCTACAATGGTCACAGGCCATATCATCAATGCCCAATTTTATGTTTCATTAAGATCTCAATCTCTCTCTTCCTTACTTAGTCCAGGAAAGGAACTGATCTGCCTTTAAACAAATACTGCACAAGCTTTTATTTTCAAAAGGAAAATAAATGTATATATTTGATTTATTTCTTTGGTCTTAATATAGTCCAGAAACAGCATCTGTTTTTCTTTCTGGTTCTCTAACTATATCAACTTTGTCAAAATTAGTAGTTCAGAGTTTTCCTCTTTGACTGTCCATTAGAAGGGGATTTTCATCTATCTGAGGCTTGTATTTCCAAACAGTTTTATACCTCTCTGAGAAACACACATCAAAGGAAAACTACTGTATGTGAGTAGTCAGACTTTTAGAAATCATACTGGTGTGGTAAAATGTCCCTAGAGATGTCCAGTCTTTGAGATACTCAAGTCTCCACAGCTAACAAGAACAAAATATTTTGTTTTTTCTTGAAGCCTAATAAGATTTGATGTCACTCAAGCAACTAGAAAAATAGTCCATTACCAAAACAACTTTTGGTAATTTTTTTGCCTACAAAATGAGTGGAGGAATTCATGGCTTTCCACAGCCTGCTTCTCTTTGAATAAAAAGAACAGAAAAGGAGAAAATAGGGTATTCATGTCCCATAGTTGAATCACTTAGATGATTTTTGCTACCAGTAACAGAAAACTCAACTCTAAATGGCTTAAACAGTAAGAGGATTTAATCTACCATATAGCAAGAAGTCCCGAAGCAGGTTTTTGGTTTTAAGTTGATCAATAATGTCATCAAGAACCAGCTTCTTTCCTCCTCAGAATGTTGACTCTCATCTCAGGCTTGACACATTATTGTAGAAAGATAGCTACAGCTATCTCAAGCATCACATCTTCACATATTAACACCCAACAGCTGGAAGTCAGGATGTTCCATCTCCGTTTGCTTTTAAGAGAAAAGTTTTACTTTCCAGAAGCCCTCCAACAGACTTTCCTCACATCTCATCAGCCAGAGTTGTATCATGTACGCATTTCTAAACTAATCACTGATGTGTAAATTGGAATTATCAAGGTTCAATCCCCTAAGGCACTCACCTGACCAATAACTATACACAATTAGATTTTATTAGCAAAGAGGAATGGCTATTTGGGGAAATCAATGGGTTCTGTGACAAAGACCAAACAAAAACACAAGGAGATGGGGAAGGGAATGGGGACTGACCAAAGTAAGCAGCTTTAAGTGAACCATAGATCTCTCACCTAACGATTAGTTTGGGGTTTAATCACTGGAGTCATTCCTTTGGTGTCTGAACTGAGTATATTGTCTCTCAAAGGTCTGTGTAAAAATGCACATACATTACTAGGAAGAAAAAAGACCAACAGTGTTGTAACTCACAACCATTGACATGTGGACAAGGATTAATTGATCAGATTAACTATATATCATTTTGGAAATAACAACAATATAATTAATTGTGTTAGACACTTACCACATGCTTACTATGTGCTAACATTGTACTAAATGCTTTACATATATTATCTTATTTAATTGTCACAACAAGCCTATGAGTAGGCACTATGATTACCACCAAATTACAGAGATGAAAACTGAGGCTAAGAGAGACCAAGTAACTGCCGATGTTCACAAATCTGGCTTGTGGCAGAGACAGGACTTGAACTCAGAGCAATCTGACTCTAAAGTCCATACTCTCAGTATAGGTGGTATATCCCTGAATTGGTTGTGGGAAAACATGAATTTAGAAAGTTCTGGAACATAGGTTCAAATCACCTTCTTGAGTTCCACTCACCTTGAGAAATAAGTATTGTGCATCTAATAAGACATGGATCTCTATGTTATCCATGTTAGGAGGGAAGTTGTTGTTGTTAGGTGCCCTTGAGTGGGTTCCAGCTCATAGCGATCTTATGTACCACAGAACAAAATACTGCTCAGTCTTGCGCTATCCTCACAATTCTTGCTATGTTTGAGACTATTGTTGCAGCCACTGTGTCAGTCCATCCCATTGAGGATCTCCCTCTTTTTCGCTGGCCCTCTACCAAGCATGATGTCCTTCACCAGGGACTGGTCCTACCTGATAACATGTCCAAATTATGTAAGACAAAGTCTCACCATCCTTGCTTCTAAGGAGCATTCTGGTTGTACTCCTTCTAAGACAGATTTGTTCATTCTTCTGGCAGTCCATGGCATATTCAATATTCTTCACCAACACTGTAATTCAAAGGCATCAATTCTTCTTCCGTCTTCCTTATTCATTGCCCAGCTTTCCCATGCATAGGAAAATACCAATGGCTTGAGTCAGGCACACCTTAGTCCTCAAAGTGACATCTTTGCTTTTCAACACTTTAAAGAGGTCTTTTGCAGCAGATTTGCCCAATGCAATGGTCATTTGATTTCTTGACTGCTGCTTCCATGGGCATTGGTTGTGGATCCAAGTAAAATGAAATCCTTGACAACTTCAATCTTTTCTCCATTTATCATGATGTTGCTTATTGGTCCAGATGAGGATTTTTGTTTTCTTTATGTTGAGGTGTAATCCATACTGAAGGCTGTAGTCTTAGATCTTCATCAGTAAGTGCTTCAAGTCCTCTTAGCTTTCAGCAAGCAAGGCTGTGTCATCTGCATATCACAGGCTGTTAACAAGTCTTCCTCCAAACTTGATGCCACTTTCTTCTTCATATAGTTCGACTTTTTGGATTGTTTGTTCAGCATACAGATTGAATAAGTATGGTGAAAGGATGCAGCCCTGCCGCACACCTTTCTTAATTTTAGATCATGCAGATCCACTTGTTCTGTTCGAACAACTGCCTCTTGGTCTATGTACAGGTTTCGCACGAGCACAATTAAGTGTTCTGGAATTTCCACTCTTTACAATGTTATCCATAATTTATGATCCACACACAGTCGAATGCCTTTGCATAGTCAATAAAACACAAGTATACATCTTTCTGGTATTCTCTGCTTTCAGCCAAAATCCATCTGACATCAGCAATGACATCCTTGGTTCCACGTCCTCTTCTGAATCTAGCTTGATTTTCTGGCAGTTCCCTGTTGATGTACTGCTGCAACCGCTTTTGAATTATCTTCAGCAAAATTTCACTTGTGTGTGATATTAATGATATTATTAGATAAGTTCCTTGTTCTGTTGGATCACCTTTTTTGGAATGAGCACAAATATGGATCTCTTCCAGTTGGCTGACCAGGTAGCTGTCTTCCAAATTTCTTGGCATAGATGAGTGAGCACTTCCAGTGTTACATCTGTTTGTTGAAGCATCTCAGTTGGTATTCTGTCAATTCCTGGACACTTGTTTTCCACTAATGCCTTCAGTGCAGCTGGGACTTCTTCTTTCAATACTATTGATACTTGATCATACGCTACCTCCTGAAATGTTTGAACATCAACTAATTTTATTTGGTACAGTGATTCTGTGTATTCCTTCCATCTTCGTTTGATGCTTCCTGGGTCATTCAATATTTTGCTACTAAAGGCTTGAATTTTTTCTTTATTTCTTTCAGTTTGAGAAATGCTGAGTGTGTTCTTCCATTTTGGTTTTCTAACTCCAGGTCTTTGCACATTTCATTATAATACTTTACTTTGTCTTCTTGAGCCGCTCTTTGAAATCTTCTGTTCAGCGCTTATACTTCCTTATTTCTTCCATTCACTTTAGCTACTCTACATTCAAGAGCAACTTTCAGAGTCTCTTCTGACATCCATTTTGGTCTTTTCTTTCTTTCCCATGTTTTTAATAACCTTTTGGTATCTTCATGTATGATAACGCTTGATGTCATCCCACAACTCATCTGGTCTTCAGTCATTAGTGTTCAATGAGCCAAATCTCCTCTTGAGATGATCTCTAAATTCAGGTGGGATATACTTAAGGTTGTAGTTTGGCTCTCATGGACTTGTTTTGATTTTCTTCAGCTTCAACTTGAACTTGCATATGGTCTGTTCCGTAGTCGGCCCCTGGCCTTGTTCTGACAGATGATACAGAGCTTCTCCATCATCTCTTTCTACAGATGTAGTTGATTTGATTCTTGTGTTTTCCATCTGGTGAGGTCCATCTGTAGTCACTGTTTATGTTCTTGAAAAAAATACGTGCAATGAATAAGTCATTTGTCTTGCAAAATTCTATCATGCAATCTCTGGTGTCATTTCTATTACCAAGGCCATATTTTCCAACTACGGATCCTTCTTTGTTTCCAACTCTTATATTCCAATCACCAGTACTTATCAATGCATCTTGATTGCATATTTGATGAATTTCAGACTGCAGAAGTTGGCAAAAATCTTCAGTTTCTTCATCTTTGACATTAGTAGTTGGTGCATAATAGGAGAGAAAAGAAGAAACCTAATATGACTAGGATATAGCCCTTGCCCTTATTAAACTTGCAGTCTCCTAAAGAAAACATAGATAAGCACATCAAGGATAATCATAGTTCCAGTTTCAAGACAGTAGCGTGAGTACACATGACAGTCATTCCCTGCTCTGAAATAGTGAAATGATAGAAGAATATTTTTAAGTCAATATATGGCCATATACGAAAACAAGATGGGAAAGTCTCATGGACCTAAAACTGTGGGGAATATCTGAGAGACCAAAAGCCCATAGATCAGATTTAACAGAGAAATGGCATCCCAGGACATGTACAGTAGCTCATAATCAAATACAATTGAAAGAAAAAGCAGAAGTGATACCAAGTGTGCTCCACACCCAGAGGGATAAAAGTCAAAAGCTCAGAGTGAACTGACTGGGGAGTTAGAGTACCTGATACCCAGAGGACTAGGGAACATTCAAGCCAAGAAGACCAGCCACTGAGTTACCTCACTGAACAGTACATCATCCCCATCTCTCACTCTTCCTGGAAACAGATCAGTGTACAAGCTCCAAAGCTGCTTCTCTCCTTTTTCCAGGTGGAATGTGCAAGCAGAGGCAGAAGGCAACCTAGCAGGGAATATCAATGGCAAAGATGTACTTAGAAAAAGCATTAGCAACATTTCAAGATTGTCAACACTTCGAAAAGGATTATTATAAAGTTCACTACAGAAAACATATACCTAAAAAAACAGAGTTAACAGAACAATCAGAAAGTAATTTTAAAATACATTTAATTAATGTCCTCTGAGATATAAGAGAGGATTGGATCCTTGAAACAAAAACAGATGGTTGTAAAACAAGAACAGGAAAAGAACCAAGTACAGACCTTGGACATAAATACAACTGTTTACTTTCTAAAAACCTCAGTAGCCTCAGTAGATGAACTGATTAGCAGAATGGACACAATTATAAGCTGGCCAATGAGCTAAAGAGTTAAGTATTGGACTTTGGGCTGGTTTCCTTAATGGAGGGTAAATGGCTACTGAAGTTCTAGATATTTTATCCACATTCCATACATAAGAGAGAAAGTTTTGCATCCCAGAATTCCCAGCAAAAGTCCTTAGTTATAAGCTATTGGATCACCTGTGAGTCAATCCCTGTGGTTACAGGAATAGCACATATTCATTGATTTAGGCCCGGGTTACTTGAGCCAGTCACTTCAGCAAGGGGAAATGGGATTACCCAGCTTGGTTTATACCACACAGGGCTATTCCTAAAACTGAGGGGTTGAATAAATCCCACCAAACATCATAGTTGTTATTGTGGAGGAGGTAAAATCAATGTTAAATAGACAATCAAGACAGGTCCTTAAAAATGTTTTCTTACAACAACATCAAAACAACAAAAGAGGGAATAAACAGCATAGGTATAGAACCTTCTAACGGAGAGGAAGGCAAGGCGATACCAAGTAATGGTAGACTGCTTC
>NW_004443946.1:24653875-24680150 GCF_000243295.1 Trichechus manatus latirostris | reverse complement strand
TTTGTAGTAACTGTTAAATGAGAAACTATTTTGTTCTGTAAGCCTTCATCTTAAGTGAGAATAACAGCACAATTGGAAGAGCATAGTCAGTGTCACTGAACTGTGCATGTAGAAGTTTTTGAAATGGTGTATCTTTGGCTATGTGTATTTTCACCAAAAAAAAAAAAGGTTGAGAAGTTAGAGGCTTGATACGTTGTGGGGTTGTTACCCAGTGTCATAAAACAACATCTGTACTACTGTTTCATGAGAAACTATTTGTTCTGTAAGCCTTCACCTGAAGTACAACTAAAAAAAAAAAAAAAAAAAATGTTTTCTTAGTGTGGGAAAGTAGGGAAATTTTTCAAAGGTGATTTAGTTTACAAATTACTCACTGAAATTGGTGAGACCCTCATGATATTCTAGGGAGGAGAAAGCAGCTCTGATCAAGAATTTTCCTGGTGAAGGCTACACAGCAACTGGTAAGTACAAATTAGCTCTTGGTCACTTAGATTATAGGTGGGTTTTCATTTTTTTCTTGTTTTTGCTTACTGTATTTCTTATTTTTTCTGTAGTCAATTTGTACGATTTTTCAATTTAAAAAAATACTTAAAAAAAAGGGGAGGGGTGTTTTATTAACAAGTACTTATAAAGGCTGCCCAGAAGACACCAGCAGCATATGGGTTCTCTCACACCAGCCTCACTTAAAGGAAACTGGATTAAAAAATAATGTTGGGGTCATTCTTAGATGTTATGGATTGAATTGTTTCCCTCTAATCCTAATCCCTGTAGGGTCGCTATGAGTTTGGTTTGGTTTTGGTTAATCCTAAACCCTGTAATTGTGGATGTAATCCTATTTGGGAATAGAATTTTCTTTGTTATGTTAACGAGGCCCTATCAGTGTAGGGCGTGTCCTAAAATTAATCACTTCTGAATTATAAAAATCCAGCCTAATAGTGATTAGCTAACTACTTTTCTTTTCTTAAAAAATTCATCAAGTAAGAGAGATTCGAGTTAGTTTGTTCATAGCCTCTTCCCTTGCACTGAGTTTGAAAAATACCTTTGATAATACTTGCAATTAATTTGCCTGAGAAGTTACTTTAACAACACAAACACAGAAAGAGGCATACCTTCTTTTCTGCAAACTCAGCAAAGTCCAAGCTTTCTGTCCTTTGAGATACTGGGATGGCACCTTGCATGAAAAGTTCACTCGAAGAAAATGTGGTGATATTCCAGTGGCAGAATTCAGTTACCAAGTCAAAGCATCATTGTAAAAATCCTCTAATTAGCATCTGAACAAAGGGCAAATTTGGAATCAAATCCTAGAAAGAAGCCATTTACCCTGCTGGGTCATTATAGCTTGTTTACATAAAGGTAGGAGTGCCCAAATAATATTTGGAGCAAATCCACACATTTGAACACCACTCATTTCATCAGTGACAAAATCATATCTAACACCCACTGTATTAATCAAAGCCTCTATTATTTCGAACTTACAAATGTTAACTAACCATCTCCATAGTGTATCATTTCTGATTAGAGTACTTCAGATATTAATTAACCACCACTACAATATAGATAAAACCAAATTAATATAGATTTTACAGTGTCTATGCTATGAAGATCAAAGGCTGCAGCCTTCAGTATGGATTACACTTCAACATAAAGAAAATAAAAATCCTCACAACTGCACCAATAAGCAACATCATGATAAATGGAGACAAGATTGAAGTTGTCAAGGATTTCATTTTACTTGGATCCACAATCAACGCCCATGGATGCGGAATCAAGAAATCAAACGACGTATTGCATTGGGCAAATCTGCTGCAAAAGACCTCTTTAAACTGTTAAAAAGTGAAGATATCACTTTGAGGGCTAAGGTGGGCCTGACCCAAGTCATTGCCTCATATGCATGCAAAAGCTGGACGATGAATAAGGAAGACTGAAGAAGAATTCATGTATTTGAATTATGGTGTTGGTGAAGAATATTGAATATACCATGGACTGCCAGAAGAATGGAGCCCTGGTGGTGCAGTGATTAAGAACTTGGCTGCTAACCAAAAGGTTGGCAGTTCAAATCCACCAGCCACTCCTCAGAAACCCTATGGGGCAGTTCTACTCTGTCCTATAGGGTTGCCATGAGTCAGAAGCGACTCCATGTCAATGGGTTTTGGTTTTTTGCCAGAAGAAAGAACAAGTTTATCTTGGAAGAAGTAAGGCCAGAATATTCCTTAGAAGGGGGGATGACGAGACTTGTTCCACATATTTGGACATATTATCAGGAGGGACCAGTTCCTGGAGAAGGACAATGCTTGGTGTTATGGATTGAATTGTGTCACCCAAAAATATGTGACAATTTGGCTAGGCCAAATTTTGTCATCTGTTGTAATTTTACTATGTGTTGTAAATCCTACTTCTATGATGTTAATGAGGTGGGATTATCGTCAGTTATGTTAATGAGGCAGGATTCAATCTACAAGATTAGGTTGTGTTTTAAGACAACCTCTTTTGAGATATAAAAGAGAGAAGCGAGCAGAGATACATGGGGACCTCATACCACCAAGAAAGAAGTACTGGGAGCATAGCGCGTCCTTTGAACCCGGTATCCCTATGCCTGAAGATCTCCTTGACCTGGGAAGATTGATGACAAGGACCTTCCCCCAGAGCTGACAGAGAAAGCCTTCCCCTGGTGCTAGCACCCTGAATTCAGATTTCTAGCCTCCTAGATCGTGAGAGAATAAATTTTTCTTTGTTAAGGCCATCCCCTTGTGGTACTTCCGTTATAGCAGCACTAGATGACTAAGATTCTTGGTAAAGTAGAGGGTCATTGTAAAAGGAAGACCCTCAGTGAGATGAATTGACACAGTGGCTGCAACAATGGTCTCAAACACAGCAATGATTGTGAGGATGGTGCAGGACAGGGCAATGTTTTGTTCTGTTGTACATGGGGTCGCTATGAGTTGGAACCACTTGACGGCACCTAAAAACAACAACAATATGCTGAAATATTTAAAAATAAATTACAGACCATACAACAAATAAATACGCGTAGACAGAACACTGCCAGCCCATGAGAATGGTTCGGGTCATTTATTCATCTATGAGCAGAGCACATGGTTGTTGTCTTGGTTCACCATTCCTATAAGACAAAACTGCATACAAAACGTTAATACAAAATCACCATAGGAAGCCATAACATTTCATTGTATTATAGAAACCACATTACCTGTGTAAATCCCTAATAATCCATTGTCTTTTATAACCTACATTTAATTTCTAAGTAAGCAAACATAGTTTATTGAATATGCCTACTACCGTATCAACAGCATGCTATTCCTTTTTAAATTCACGATTTTCTTTTACTCCAGAGAACAGTTTTAAATCAAAACCCACACCCATGGAGGCACTCAATGTGAAATGCTAGGGATATGCTGTGACATTTGCTCTTCCCTGGTACCCTTCATCTTCAGACTTTCTCGTACAGACGAAACCACTCTTGCCTCCTTATTCAAGTAGGGGAAGACAGGTGGGATCTATCCTGTCAGTCTTTATTAATTCATTATTTTTTTTACATTAATTTTTCCTTTTTTATAATTTTATTGCCATTTTAACCATTTTTAAGTGTACAATTCCGTGACATTCATTATATTCACCATGTTGTACAACCATCACCACTATCCATTTCCAAAAGTTTCTCATCACCCTAAACAGAATCTTTGGACCCTTGAAGCAATAAGTCCCCCTTCCCCAGCCGCTGGTAATCACTAATAAACTTCGGTCTCTATGCATTTGCCTATTCTAGATAGTACATGTAAGTGGCATCATACCATATTTGTCCTTTTGTGACTGAGATATTTCACTCAGCAGTGTTTTCAAGGTTCATCCACGTTGTAGCATATATCAGAACATTTCTCTTTATGTCTGAATAAAATTCCATTGTACGTATATACCAAATTTTGTTTATCCATGCGTCTGTTGATGGTCGTTTGGATTGTTTCTACCTTTTGGCTATTGTGAATAATGCTGCAATGAACACTGACATAGGAGTATCTGTTAGAGTCTCTGCTTTCAACTCTTTTGGGTGTCTATCTAGGAGTGAAATTACTGGGTCATATGGTAATTTTATATTCAACTTGTTGAGGAACCACCAAAAGTTTTTCACAGCAGGTACACCATTTTACATTCCCACCAGCAAATGGACAGGGTTCCAGTTTCTCTATATCCTCAGTAACACTTGCTATCTTTTGTATTTCTGATGATAGCCATCCAAGCATGTGTGTGTTCCTTCATTATTAAGCAACTAATAAGAGCATAGATGTGAGGCTGACCTGGAAAGCCTGGAAAGGGAAATTTAAGGTTATTGTAGGAAGGCTGTACCCATCTGGCTGGAGATTATTGGCAATTATCCAGTTTTTAAAGCTGGGAGGAATCTATTTTTATGAGGGCCATTGGTAGCTAATTGCTTGAAAATGTTACACAGAATACAATTTCTCAATCATTACACCAGCTCCCAGTAGCTTTATTTTTCTAATGTGGAAATAAACCTATTACAATTGTTTCCAAAAGACTGTCCAAAGCATTGGATTGTAAAGGAATTTCATTGTATTGTTTGAAATAGAAGGACAATTAGATGTCATTTAGGTGAAAAACAGAGACTTTCCACTGTAATAATGTATATTTTAATAAGATGCGTGTGTAATGTAGTCATGAGGAAGACATTTCAAAGAATGAGCTATTATATTAAAATCTCTTCTTTGTAAGAGATATAAAAATAAAATTTTATGACAGACATGCTACATGCAAGTTAGGAATCCATTAACCGATTAGAACTAAATCTACTAGAAAGTGCTTCAAAAGGGAAAAGAGATGCCTAAGTTGATTTGTTCAAGTAGGTAGAAATAAATTAGAAAGAAAAATACGACAAGGAGGTGCTGGGAAGAAGATGGAGAAAACATAGTCTACTGAATGGATATCCAGGTGCTAACAGAGTTAGACCTGAACTTGATTAAGAAGCCGTAGAAAGCAGTTCAGAGAGGCCTTAAAGGTGGGTCTCCAGGATGGTAGCAATTTTTTTTAATGGTTGCAAATTACCTGAGACTCCTTCCATTGAGTGGTGGGGTTTCTGCTTCCTTTCCTGGAGTGCGGTGGGCCTGTGACTGCTTCAGCCAAGATACTCACTGTATGACTTCTGAGGCTGGGTTAAAAGAGACCATATAGCTTCTACCTGGTTTTCTTGGGATGTTTGCTCTGGGGGAAGCCAGCTGCCATGTAAGAAGCCTGACTACTCTAAGACCACCTGCTAGAGCAATCACATGTAGGCACTCTGAGCAACAGTCCGCTGAGCTCCTGGCCAACCGCCAGCATCAATGTCAGCCACGTAATAAGCCATCTTGGACATCCATGCAGTTGAGCCTTCAGATGATTGCACCCCCAGTCAACATCTAACCTCAACTGCATGAAAGACCCCAAGTGAGAACTATCCTGCCAAGCCCTTCGTAGATTTCTGGCCCATGAAATTGTGAGCAAATTAAAATGATTGCTGTAAGCCCCTAAGTTTTGGGGTAATTTGTCTTATAGTCATGGTAACCAGTGAGGACTAACTGACCCATAGGAGGTCTGGGTGGAAATTTTACAAACTAGAATATTCTGTCAATAACATTAGGCAAGCTTAAAAAAATAAGACTGTGAATTTGATGACAGCCTCCGGCAAGCTGTCCTAAGAAACTGGGGAGGCTTCTTTTCTCTCCAGATCTAGAAAAGTACCACCCTCCCCACCAGACATCAAAGAAAACTGAACTAAATCACCTCTTAACTCTAGAATCTCTTTTCTCACATTTTATTTTACGAGAAGTCCTATTAAGTACTAAGGTATTTTCTCAAAACATGTAGATGTGAAAGGTAAAGAGAAAATTTTTATTTAAAAGTATTTTGTTGTTTTTCAATCCAAGCTGAATTGAATCCTCCTTAGTTGTGCCTGATCTAAACCTTTTTTTCGCACGAATAAGTTTTATTCTTAAAGGTTTCACTAGCTCTGAATCAATTCTGTTGTGACTCATGAGGTGTGTGGGTTGCAACTAAAGACTTTCTAGAAGTGTAAATTACTACAGGGAAAACACCTCAGATGATTTTGAAAAAAGTAAGTTGTAACAGTTATAAACACCCATGGCAAATATGCAGGCAGCCCTAAAATTAACTGTGTTTAGGATTAGCAGCAGGTACATGGTTAGTAATGGAATAAACTGGAAAATAACCTTTTAAGAGTGAATTGAAAAAAAAAAAAGTCTCGTGCTCTCCAAAGACTTCTGACAATTGGCCTAACCGGAAGACTTGTACCATAGAACCATAGAATTGTGAGGGGTTGAAAGGACTACACCCAGAATCTAGCTCAGACTTTAGATATCTCTTCTTTCTCTCTCTCTCTCTTTCTCACCCACACACACAATCTAGGCGAATTATCTCAGAGCCATATAATCAGACTGATACTTCTTGCTGTAATTTTCATGGCAGAGCTGCCCCACATTTATTTCGCCTTCATGTAGCATTAAAATTACCCAGTATGAATCAGGCTGACCCAATCTTTGGTCTGTTCAGAGCAGAAACTGGGCAAAACTGCAACACGTAAAAATTGTTTTCGTTACCCTCCTCTTCTCCTTTCTGCACCCTATACCCACTGAAACATGCTGCCGCTTAGCTGTCTTCTCTCTGAACAGGTAGGTGTAACCCACTTGGCTAGGATCCTTCTTCAGGGACAGCGTCCATAATGGAATTTTTTATAACTCCCCTTCCCTCACCCATCAAAACTTCTCCTTCCAGGTTCCCATTCTCTGAAGGCTAAAATCCCTCCACTGACTGTCCATTGCCTTTAGGGGGAAACATTCAAACTCCATAGCTTAGTATTTAAGAGAATCCACAGTTTTGATCCACTCTACCTTTACAGCTACATTTTTCACTATTTCCTTCTCCAGAAAAAGGCAGATATTCATTGCTTCTTTTTCTTTTTTTTGTTTTCTGTTGTTGCTGTTCACAACATACTCCCCCAAAATCATATGTCTGTCTGTGCCTTACCTCTTATCCAGAATGCCCTTCCTCATACTCTAAACATACCTAAGTCCACCTTTCTTTTAAGGCCCAGATCAAACCTGACCATCTCCACAAAGCATTCTGCTGTCTCACAAAACCCTGGTGATCATGCCCTCCTCTAAATTCTATATCACTCATTTGGTCCTTGGCATGTACTGTGTTCTAATGTTATTCATATATTTAGTGTATTTTTTCTTTCTCAATGGTGGGGGGGGCAGCAATGATGCTGTACATCTTTGATCTCTCCAGTGCACCATACAAGACATTCAACTTGCGTTAGATGATGATAATGCTACATGAAGAGACAGTCTACAACCAGAAGAACTAATAGTGCCCTGCTATCACTACCAACCATTCTAATCAGAACCACAATAGATGGACCCTGAGACAATGGGAGCAAAATGAGGAACAGAACCTGAAATTCCTAAAAAAATAAAATAAAAAACAACCAGACCTACTAAACTGGTTGAGACTGGAGGACTCCCCAAGACTATGGCCCTGAGGTACTCCTCAAACTTTGAACTGAAACTAACCCCTGAGGTCACCTTGTAACTAAGTAACAAACTGGCTAAAAAAAAATAATGCATATCACCCACAAGTATTATGTTCCTTTAAAAAAAAAATCACTTATGAGACCACATGGTCAACAGTTACTTTAAAACAAAGATGAGAATGTAAGGGGGCAGGGAAACTAGATTAATAGACAAACCAGAATGGAAATAATGTGAAGAATGTAACCAATGGCACTAAACAACTTGTGTAGAAATTGTTGAATGGGAACCCGAACTGCTGTGTAAACATTCACTGAAAACACAATAAAATATTGTTAGGAAAAAAAGAGAAAGAGAGAGAGACAGTCTACACACTGAAAGTCCTGATTTGGTGCCCCCCTCAGGGAGGTAATATATTTAAAGGTGGTTCTTTTTTTTCCAAATATTGCAGTAACTCTTGGGAATAAGTCCAAGGATATTTTTTAGTCAGATGTAGAAGATATACTGATGCAGCTCAGCTGACCCTTTAGACTAGAGTAGATCCCCCTTGACCTTTATGTTCCCATAACCACCTGTATGTCCTTGTATTTAGGACAGAAACCTTGTACATCTTGTCGAATTCTCTAGACCATCTCCTTCTTCTTCTCTCTTGATTGGTGTCCCATCTGTGCCTGGCCACCCTTCCACTTGTGGACTTAGATGAAACACCCCATTGTACAGGGTGGGATCTGGACAATCTGAGTAGCTGTTGAGGGACCCGTTGATATAACCTAGAAGAGATGGAGGGTTTGTGTCCCATGGGTTGAAACCTGATCAATGGAAAATAGGAAATGGGGGCGGGGGGAAGCAACCTTATCTTTGTAGCTCATTGTAAAGCGGTGACCAGTGTGGTAATACATTACATTACCTTGCTTCCCAGCTTCCTTGCTTCACTTTTTGCTTAACTCTCCCTACCCTGGGCTTACACCTCCCCAAGAAAGGGTTAGCACCTTAATCCTTGCCTCAGGTTTTTTTATAGAGGACACAGGCTAAAATAGTACCCTTTGTTAATTATCACATTTTATTATTGAGACTTGCTGTTCCACTTCACAGTATGGAGTATAACTAAGAGTTTCCCATTAGTATCTCTAAGTTCAATACTTGAGCTCCTGTCTGTCCATTTTATGGAAAGTCTACCTTTCTTCCTGGAATCTTCCCCTCTTATGGACTCCACAACTTACTAATGTACAGAATTTCAGACCTAGACATTCTTGCATCACTAATGGAATCAAGATAGCCCTTTGAGGCTGGAGGACTTTACAACAGGTATGAGAGATTGTTGTTGCCTGCTAAGATGCATTCTCCCCTTCTTACATAGCAATATAGTTCTAATGGGGAACATGACTGACTAGCTGAAGACTCCATTCCCAGCATCTCTTGCATCTAGGTATCCAAATGTACATTCTGGCCAGTGGGATACGAGCAGAAGTGATGTGTGTGCCACTTCCAGGGATAGCTTTTCAAGGAATTGGTACCTACTTCTCTAGACCTTCTCTCCTTCCTGCTGGCTGAGCGATGAGAAAACTGAGGTGGCTTCCTTGTCCTGAGACGGAAGCCACAAGTTTAAGATGGCAGAGCTGCTTGAACATCCCTGGACAGCTTACCTCTGGAATCTTACAAATGAGAGAATAATTTTCCATCTTGCTCAAGCCACTGTTATGTGGGGTCCTTTTGGTTATAGCAGGTCTAACTTGACTCTATTTAATATAACACATATCAGATCCTAGTTGCTCTAGAACCCTGCTGTCATCAAACCGAGAGATGCCTCTGCTTGCCCATGCCACTGTTTCTGCTGCTGGTGCTGGAGTCTGTTGTCGCTACTGAAACCCCAGCATTTTGAAGATGTGTTCTCTGATTTGACTCACAGAGCTCTTGTTTATACTCACTAATCCACAGTCAGGCCAATTCAGTCTATCTGAACAAGTTTGGGAAGAAGTAAGTGCTCTGTGGAAGCCTGCTAGTTGCTAGTTGTTTGTTGTTGTTAGTTGCCTTTGAGTTGGCTCCAATGAGTTGGCATCAAATTGGCGACCCCATGGACAACAGAAGAAAATGTCCTGCACTATCTTCATGATCGTAGGTATACTCAAGTCCATTGTTGCAGCCACTGTGTATTTTGAGTGCCTTCCAGTCTAGGCGCCCCATCTTCCAGCACTATATCAGACAATATTCTGTCGTGATCCATAGGGTTTTCATTGGCTAATTTTTGTCAGTAGGTCATCAAGCCTTTCTTCCTGGTCTGTCTTAGTCTGGAAGCTCCACTGAAACTTGTCCACCGTTGTTGACCCTACTGGTATTTGAAATACTGGTGGCATAGTTACAGCATCATAGCAACAAGGAAGCCACCACAGTATGACAAACTCATAGATGGATGGTAGCTAGTTGCTTACCTGATCTTTATTCTTCCCTTTTCCTTACTAATGGAAACCTGATTTTGTAATGGAATACAATTAGCCACCCTTTCTTCCCAATATAGCTTTGGCCCAAGGTAAAAACAAAACAAAACAAAACAAAAAGCTATATTTTCCCAGCCTCCTTGCATCTAGAAGTGACCGTATGGCAGAATTTTGGAAGAAGTCTGATGAGAACTTTAAGGAAGTTGTTGATTTCTCAATATAGTCACCTTGCCTTACACCTTGTCATTTCCCTCTCCTTCTTACCGAATGAAATGCAAATTTGAAGCCAGAGGGGAACATTTTGCAAACACAAGAAGTAAAATGTGATGCTTGGAATGGCAGAGCAAGAAGATAGAAAGATCATGAAACACTGATGACACCGTGGAACCACTGCACCAGCCTCAGATTGCCTCTCCAGACTGCTTGTTGTAAGGACAAATACATCCCAATCTGATTAAGCTTCCATAGTCAGGGTTCCATTAGATGCAGTCAAAGGCAATATCTAACTGATATGCCCCACCACAAGCCCCGGATTTCTTTCAAAATTTGTCAGGCTGTACTCATCAACCTTCAAGTTCTACTTCAATTGTTTAATTCCAAAACAAACAAAAGGAAAACTCTTCCCTACAAAAAGGCAGCACACTGAAATTACTTGTTTATTGCTTGCATTTTCTGCTAGACGCTAAGCTTTGTGAAGGCAGGAGCTGTGTTGGTCTTGTTCACTGCCTTATCGTCTGTGTCTAGCGCACTGCCTGACATAGTATCCAAATATTTTTTGGATAGAAGGATTACTAAATGAAATGATCCAAGAACCCTATTATCTACTTAATCCCTGGGTGGTAGAAATGGTTAATACACTCAGCTGCTAACTGAAAGGTTGGAGGTTCAAGTCCACTTAGAGGAGCCTTGAAAGAAGATCGGGCAATCTGCTTCCAAAAATCAGCCATTGAAACCATATGGAGCACAATTCTACTCTGACACACTTGGGGTTACCATAAATCAGAATCAACTCAATGGCAACCGGTTTTTATTATCTACTTACTTAGATTACTCATATTGGATTGCAGCTCATTTATTCACTTATTCATGCATTCAGCAAATATTGATTGATTGCCCACTATTTGACATGCACAGGGATATTAATTAAGAATCTTGCCGTGAATAAGATAGTCACTTCCCTCAATGAGCTTACATTCTAGTAGAAGAGATAGACAACCTACTCTTAACCAGAAAAATAAGAGTTTCATACAGTGATAAGTGTGACAGGAGATGTGACTACTTTACCTAGAATGTTCAGGGAAGGCAATGTTTAAGTCATTGTGGTCATAGCAACATGGTTTAAACTTTAATTACTTCAGTCTAAACAGTCCAAGTCCTGAGAACTAACTGTTTTCTTATGGTAAGTAAGGGATGAGATGGTCAACTTCCCTTCTTTGAACTTAGGCGCACAAGTATTTCTGGAGGAAAAAAGGAAAGATGGGAAGAAACAGGGAGAGGCGGAGGGAGAAGTAGAGAGGGAGAGAGAGAGAGAAGAAAGAGGAGGAGGAGGAAGAGAAGGAGGAGGGGGGAAGGAAGGAAGAGAGGGAAGGAGGGAGAAAGGAAGGAAAGAAGGTGGGTAGGAAGGGAGGGAGGAATGTAGGGAGGGAGGAAGGAAGGACAGACTGATGGAGAAGAAATTGTACCCGTCTATTAAATAGCCTTCCTCTTCCATGGCCAAAGAGAGAAGCTACTTGGGTAAAAGGTGGCCAAAGGGGAATGTCTTCTCTGAAAGCAGACAGCACTGGAAAGAATTGTTAATATCCCACAAGAATAGCCTTCGAACTCTCCTATGCTCAGAAGAATGTATTATTAATTTTGCAGCCTTTGTCTGTGTTTCAAACTCTCCGACAGACTCAATCATTTTTATTCCTCAAATTCCCTCTAGGTTCTTTGATGTGATTACTGACCCTACAAGTGAGCTTCATGAAATTCTAGAACCTCTAAGACTTTCCCCACATGCTCTGCCCTCTTTCCACGACTTGAGCTCTAAAACCAAAGCAAGCTGTCCTCTTTAGAATTTGCTTTTGTAAGCACTGAAGTGATGAATATCTTTAATTTCCAAAATCCGAAGGTGGCTATAAGCCTGCCTAGTTTAGGTATTATAGAAATTAATGTCACATGTCTTTATATCATAAGTTATCTTGGCAACTTTATGAAGGAAAAAAGTTTTAAAAAATTGGTTATGTTAGTAGAATAGAAATTTTTTTTTTCCTTTGGTGTTGGTTGAACCGCAATTTGTTTACAGCTTAAATACACTCATCCCTTTCTATAGCTGGGTTAGAAGAGTAGCCGGGTTTAGGGAGAGTAAAGGAAGGACGTGTGAAAGCTATCTGAGCCCACATGAGTTGTAATGAGGGAGGGAAATTATATTGGAGGGAAAGTGTTTATATTAGCAGTGTTGTCAGCTTTCACAAGATGGGAATAGCAGGGCCATAACTAGGGTGAGGCAAGTGAGGTGCCTAAAAACAAAACAAAAAGTCACTATCGAGTTGATTCCAACTCATGATGAAACCATGTGTGCCAGAGTAGAACTGTGCTCCATAGGGTTTTCTCGATGGCTGATTTTTCAGAAGTAGATCTCCAAGACCTTTCTTCCAAGGCACCTCTGGGTGGACTCAAAACTCCCACCGTTCATTTAGTAGCCCAGTGCCTTAACTGTTTGCTCCTCCCAGGGTCTAGGGTGCAAAATTTAAGGAGGCACTTACTCTTAGGTGCCACCCCTGTATTTGCACCACCCTGAGAGTGAGTGCCTCCTTAAATTTCATGTTTCAAGCACTTCACTCATTGCACCCACCAAGTTCCTGTCTCCTGCACTGAGGAATTGAACTCTGTTAGGACTTCCAGAAAGTGAGTGGACTCAGATTAAATTATCTTAGTCAGGACAAATGAGCATGCAAAGGTGCAAAATGGGATGTCTTCTATGTTCACAGTTAAAAGAAATAGACTTCATCCTCCTGGCTAAGAAGAACAATGTATGTCTCCACTCAGAACAGACAGGGTCACTTTCCCTAGGCAAGAAGAGGTGCCAATATAAAAACCCAGCCTCTTATTTTGACCCCTCTCCTGCTCACTCAGGCTCTTCTCTCCTTTCCACACCCTGCCTACTGCCAAACTAAAATAAAAAACAAGTATAAGTAACAAAATGAACTAGAGTAGGCAAAACATCTCTGAACTTTTAAAGGAGAGATCAGGATTTTTCTAGAAGAAATGAAGACTCCAAACAAAGACAGCGGTTCTTGACCAAAAGCTGAGCAGGAGCAAGAAAAAGCCTTCAACCTCCACGTAACCTCACCCAGGCAGAGTGTCACACCTTCTTGGAACCCCACCCACAAGCTTTTGAGGTTGAAGACACTTTGTGCTTTCCTCTTTACTTCTTAAAGTATGGGTTTGTATTTCTCCTACTGGACTGTAAGCTCCTCAAGGACAGAGACAGTCTCTCCTTCTCTCACATCCCATCATCTCACAGCAGAGTGCCTGACCTAGAGGAGGAGCTTAATAAATATTTGCAGCATTATTGCATTGATTTGCAAAACCAGAAATTCCTTTATTTGAACTTTCTCTGGCCTCAGTTAGGAAGCTTAAAATGCAGATGCCCTTGTTATGGATTGAATTATGTTCCCCCAAAATATGTGTTGGAATCCTAACCCTTATATCTGTGGTTAAGAAGCCTGGGTGGTGCAGCAGTTAAGTGCTCTGATGTTAACCAAAAGGTCAGCAGTCTAAACCCACCAGCGGTTCCATGGGAGAAAGATGTGGCAGTCTGCTTCTGTAAAGATTACAGCCTTGGAGACACTATGGGGCAGTTCTACTCTGTCCTATAGGGTCACTATGAGTTGTAATTGACTTGACTGCAACAGATTATACTTGTGTATGTAATTCCTTTGGGGAATAGGGTTTTCTTTGTTATGTTAATGAGACCATATCAGTGTAGGGTGTGTCCTAAACCTAATCACTTCTGAGTGGTAAGGAGCAGCACAGACACAGAGACAAGCATCAGGCAAAAACCAGGGAAGCCAATGCCACACCATGTGAAGACTGCCAAGGAACCAAGAATTGCCAGCTGCTAGAAGCTGAAATGAGGCCCTGGTGGTGCAGCAGTTAAGCGTTCAGGCTGCTAACCAAAAGGTCAGCAGATCGAATCCACCAGCTGCTCCTTGGAAACACTAGGTGGCAGTTCTACTCTGTCCTGTAGGATCGCTATAAGTCGGAATCAACTCGAGGGCAGTGGTTCCCCCACCCCCTGCCCCGAAGCTGAAATAGACAAAGAAGGACCTCCCCCTAGAGCCACGCTCTGAATTCAGCCTTCTAGCCTCCTGAACTGTGGGGGAAAAAAATTTTGTTCTTTAAAGCCACCCACTTGTGGTATGTCTGTTACAGCAGCACTAGAAAGCTAAGATACCTCTGAAGGAGGGAACACTAACTTAGACTTGGCTGCCCTGGGAAGTGTAGGGCTCAGGTAAGAGCCTGGTACGAGAAGCAGTTTTTGAATGTGTCATCAGCACACAAGCAACAGTTCCTTTGCACACGGTCCCAGGATCAGCGCTGGCCCCAGGAAGGGCAATTTAGGGGGAACGTCTGGTAGATGAAGTGATAACCAACTCCACAAGATGAATACTGTTGTGGACTCTGGGAAGCAGAGTAAAACAGGCCAGGAAGCAAAAACAGTCCTTATAAAAACAGATTCTAAATTTCTCTCACTGAGTCTTTCAAATCTGCTAAAGTACATTTTTCAAAAAATTAAAACCATGAGTCTCATACAAGTATAAAATGAATGTGTCAAAGATTTTATTAAACTCATTAATTAGTAAGGGAATCAGTAAGCAGTTAAGAGTTGTTCAAAGGAAAATTCATGAAGTCGAAATTTATACAGTAGGTCAGTCAAAGGAGTATGAAATGAATTTTCTTATAGATCCCAAACTGGTTAATATACTACAAGGCAATAACCATAACCTTTCGGTTATCCTTCTTTCCCACTGGACAAAAATAATTTACATTACTATTGGACAAGCATCAATTGAAATGCTACCCATTTTCTTCAAGCTAACTCTTCCTTTGGAGTCTCTGAGTAGAGCAAATGGTTAACGTGTTTGGCTGCTAACCAAAAGGTTGGAGGTTTGAGTTCACCCAGAGGCACCTCAGAAGAAAGACCTGGTGATCTACTTCTGAAAAGTGAGCCATTGAAAGCCCAATAAAGCACAGTCCTATTCTGACACACATGGGGTCGCCATGAGTTGGAATTGACTCCACAGCAACTGTTTTTTTTTTTTTTAACTCTACCTTTATAGAGTTGTGAATTATTCTAATCAATAGTAAATAGGAAGTCAAACAAAGGTAAACATTTCTAGAAAATCATACCATTCCCATGCAGTGTGGACCTGTTAAACAACACCCAGCACAACATTGAAATGACATCCAGAAATCCCTTTTTGTCTGTTTCTAAGTTTTGGATTTTTTTCCTTACAAACCACTTCTTTTTAAGAGTGCTGCTCAATGGTCAGAGCTACCTTTAGTTTTAGGGGTTTGTGATTTTTGTCTACTACCATATACCAGGCTCTGTATGAATCACCTATCATTTAATCTTCACAATAACACTGTAGGAATTATCATGCTTATCTTATAGATGAGACTGTGGAGGACCAGAAAGGTTAAGTCCATTGCCTTTAGTCACACAGCAGAGCGAGTTCTATCTCAGGTCAAAGTCTATGCTCTTGATGACTGCCTTTTCTTCTTTCCTGTCAAATTTTCTTTCATTTCTGAATAAAGTAAATTTCAGAATCACCTGTTACCTCTCCAAGTTATTTCATTTTGTGCTTTCAAATAGAGGGTATGAAAATCACTTTGTCCCATAAATCCACATTGAATTATTTCCCCAGGAGGCCTTACAGCTTAAAGCCTCCAGTCTTGGTGAGTTTTTCTCTCTTTTCATAAACCTCAGGCTCAGCATATTACAGGGTTGAAACCCCAGCATATTACAGGGATCTCTGTGGGGAGGAGAAGAGAATGGACTGTGAAGTGGATGGCATCCGGAAAAACTAACAAATATGCCAACTATGTCTGATTAAATGGCAAGAAACCAGACAGAGAAGTAAAGTCTTGGTGGGACTCTAAGAAAGAGAGTTCTAAATCAGCATCCCTAAAGAAAGGGAGCTATGGCAAGGATAAAACAAACTGCTGAATTATTAAAATATCATTTATATTAGGTTTTGGGATATATTTTCTATCTTTACACGCAATAACTTTTCAGTTTTGCTAGGTTCTACCCAATTGTATCATTAGACTGAAAAATTCCCTTTAAGACCAAGAGAGCCCCCCAGTCTTCCATACAAAAGGAATAGTTAGAGACTCCAGTATCCACAGGAGCCTGTGACCACGTCTGAGGTCTGATTAGGCTCCAAGGGGAGAAAAGAAGGCAATTTATTGAGTTGAAGAGAAAAGGAATGATTCCTGTCTCCATCCTGATCAAAGAACCCAGCCAAGCCCACAGAGCAGGCAGGCCTAATCCTGGGCAATGCTGTGCACCAGCGGCTGGAGGGTGGGATTGTCAGTGGGAGAAGGAAGCCTTGAGTCACTGAATCAATTCTTCTTTTACCCAGTCTTGTGGGTGGAAGTGTGGAAAACTGCTCATTTTTCAGCTCCTCTTAGTGAGAGTAACATGAGTTAGTGGCTAAGGAGTGGGGGTGGTATTGTGTTCACTTGTAATTAGAACCGACTAAACCTCAGTTGAAAATCAGGAAAGTGTGCGTCAGGGTTGTGTCCTTTCACCACACTTATTCAATCTGTATGCTGAGCAAATAATCCGAGAAGCTGGACTATATGAAGAAGAATGGGGCATCAAGATTGGAAGAAGACTCATTAACAACCTGCATTATGCAGATGAAACAACTTTGCTTGCTGAAAATGAAGAAGACTTGAAGCACTTACTGATAAAGATCAAAGACTACAGCCTTCAGTATAAATTACTTCTCAACGTAAAGAAAACAAAAATCCTCCCAACTGGACCAATAAGCAAGATCATGATAAGTGGAGAAAAAATTGAAGTTGTCAAGGATTTCATTTTACTTGAATCCATAATCAATGCCGATGGAAACAGCAGTCAAGAAATCAAACAACGTATTGCATTGGGCAAATCTGCTGCAAAATAAAGCAAAGATGTCACTTTGAGGACTAAGGTGCATCCGACCCAAGACATGGAATTTTCAATCACCTCATATGCATGCAAAAGCCGGACAATGAATAAGGAAGAGTGAAGAATTGATACATTTGAATTATGGTGTTGGCAAAGAATAGTGACTATACCATGGACGACCAGAAGAATGAACAAATCTGTCTTGGAAGAAGTACAGCCAGAATGCTCCTTATAAGAGAGGATGGAGAGACTACATCTCACGTACTTTGGACATGTTATCAGGAGGGACCAGCACCTGGAAAAGAACATCATGCTTGGTAAAGTAGAGGGTCAGCAAAAAAGAGGAAGACCCTCAACGAGATGGATTGCAACAATGGGCTCAAATATAGCAACAATTGTGAAGATGGCACCGGAATGGGCAGTGTTTTGTTCTGTTGCACATAGTGTTGCTATGAGTTGGAAGCGACTTGATGGCACCTAACAACATCAAAACAAAATCCTCAAACTCAACCTGAGCCAGAGCCCTGCCGAGGGGCTGCCCATGGCCTTCTCCCAACAAAACTGTCAAGTAGGTGAAGCCTGCCTTGCTGCCTTCCTTACCTCCCCTCTCATGTTCACCACCCCCTCCACCCCAACGCAGGTTGAGCTTAAATTCGGTGCACTAGGAAATAGTTGTTGGAGTTTTGGATGCAAGTGAGTGGCAGGACACAATGAAAGGTGCTCGAGGAATATTTGTCCAAAAGTAGGGTGCAGAATGAGCTGGCAAGGAAAAGACGACTAGATCTGCCAGATCCCTTTATACAATAATTCTGGTGTGAGATGATGAAGATTTTAGCCAGGGGATAGTTACAGGAAAAGCAAAAACAGGAGAGGAAGAAGGAAGGCACCTGAACTTGATGGTCATCCTAATGTAGAGGGTGAAGGAGACAAAGCACTCAAGGAGATGTCAAGGTTCTGAGTTTGTTGGTGACACTTAGGTAATAGCAGCACCCCCATAGAAAAATCCATAGGCAGCAGTAGAGATGGATTAGGAGAGTGTAAAAACGGTGTGATGGTGGCATCTGACATCCTCTAACTTCACAAGGGGGAAGGAGAATCAAGATCAGCAGCCCAAGGAATGCCTGCAGGCATGGCTGAGAAGAGGCTGTTCAAATGGAAAGACTGTATCCTGAGGCTCCTCTCTCTGTCATCTTTACCAATTCTGACACCAACCATCCCTCCCGCAGCACTCTTTACTTCTCTGCTGAGTTTGATAATTCATTGCAATGGCCACAGAGAACCCACAGACCATACTCACAGTTATGAGGTTAATTAGGGAAGTAATAGGTTACAATTCAGGTTCAGGAACTCTAAGGATACAGTTCTTCCATCCAGACAGCCTCTTCTCAGCCCTGCCCACAGGCACACCTCTCTCTGGCCCCTCGGCCTTTGCCCTGCTCTGGCAAATGTTACAAAGCTCTTTAAGCTCTGCCAATAAGTGCCCTGAGGCACCCCACTCTGCCAGTAAAGTCTCCGCCCAAAGGCACTCAGCTTAGCTCCATGAGTTGGCAAACTTAGCTCCACCAAGTCTCCTGCCCAAAGGCACTCAGCTTTCTTGCTCCAGCCTGATTCTGCTGCCGCCATTTTTCTGCCTCTGCTTCTTGTTGTCTTCAATGTTACAGCTCTCTTTCTCTTTCTCTCTCTCCCCCTCCCTCTCTTTCTCCCTCCCTCCCTCTCTCTCTCTTTCTTCTTCTGTCTCCTGGTTCCAGGAGCTTCTCAGTGCAGGGATCCCAGGTCCAAAAGAGGTGCTCCACTCCTTGCTCTTCTTTCTTGGTGGTGGTGAGATCCTCTCTTCTAGCTTCTGGGTGGGCTCTTTTTAAGCCTAGAGGATGGCAAAACTGGCCAATCCTTTCATTAAAGTTCCACAGACCTTATTTGTGTGGTTCCACCCCCACAGGGGTGCCACGAACTTCATTTGCATTATTAGCAGACTACACAATCCCCTTGGTGGGCTACAATTATCTTATTTGGAGTTACAAAAGCATGGCAAGGAAGTCCATATAAAATGATCCATTGTACTGAAGAGAGTCTACAGAGGTGATATTTGGGAAGTGAGCTTCTTAGGAATTAGCTGTCAAACAGACAAAAACAACAACAAAAAACAGAGCAATAAACTATAGACGAAAACTTGGGAATACAGTTTACGGTCCAAAGGAGAAGAAGAGTCTTCAAAGACAGAGACGAGGAAAAGAACATGGAAGCCATTTAGGGTCTAGCAATAAAAAGATCTGGGTGACTTCAATCAACCACACATCTATAGTCTCTATTGGCCTCCATTTTTTCTGAGTAGAAGATTCTGGGGAAATGCATTTCTTTGGGATTTTCCCTCCATTCTCGTCTCCTACTCATTATTTTGAGCACATGAGGTCTAGGTCAATCATTGAAATGATCCCGAACTCACCAAACAGTTCCTCACCCCTAAAGAGCAGGCCAAGGCTAAGGCAGATGCCAGGAGCTCAATCTTAGGGAACATGGCCTCTGTGGAAAAAGCTTTACCTATAGTGTTCCATTCTGACCCAGAAGTCAGCTGGAACTCCTGGGCTAGGGAAAGCCTCACAGAGGTGTTAAGCTGCAAAGGGGTTAATAGTTGAATGAAAAAGAAAAACTAGCTAAAGATCAGTAGAGATGGTTTTGCTTTTGGTCATACAGATTGGCCACTGTGTGACTGCAAAGAGAATTGATTGGGTGACAGCCGAAGACTTTGGCCTGGAGTTTAGCACTTATTTTTCTGGTAAACTATTCCGTGTCAAGTTTTGATATGTCCATCAAATCATTTGGTTGGTTTTAGTCAAAGGTTTTGCCTCATTTCATTAGCAGGCATTCTATATTCTGGAATAGATTTTCTCTCTCTCAAAATAGATATTTTACTTTTAATTTAGCCCATTAAAGGATTGGTCACTTAGGAGAGCTTGTTAGGGTTAGTTTTAGTCTCAGCAGTGACTATAGCAACAATGTCTAGAGAGTAATTTTGTTTCCCCAATTACTGTCATTTCAACATAACTCCATTTGCAAAGCAAAGCTTAGTCTCCCTTCCTTCACCTGGGAAAGGACCCCTGGAATCGTAGTCCTGGTAGTCAGCCTTGGGTTTGGGGTCTAAGGGCATCTCTAATTCCTCTTTCTGCTGGCAGACAAGTGGGCAATTTTTGGTATAACACAGATATGCAATCTGCCTGCTTGTCTCTAGCTGCCAGCATCTTTAGCACTAAAACAACATCCAAGCCAATTCTTAAGACAAATCTGGCACAGAAACATAAGATGAAATGCTTTGAAAATGCAACAGGTTTTCATACCTGTCCTAGCCCAAGTCCCCCAGAAGCAAAGCCTGAGGCAAAGGCTTGTGTGCTATTCTTTATTTATTAAGGAGTACAATCCCAGGGAAGCAGGAGTGAGGGAAGAGAAGGGTGAGACAGGAAAGAGGGAGCATTGGTGTCAAGCATGACTGACTGCTCAGTCTCAAAGGCTCTTCTTCTGAGGGGTTCTATAAACTGCATCTCAAGGCAGTCTATCCCCGGAGGAAAGGAGAATTTATCTGTAGATTCCATCTCATGGTTAAATGTTCATCCACAGGGCATGTGCTCCCACAATTCCATGTTGTGCTTGGGCACCTCAGCAGCTCTCACAGCAGAATCATGACTCTAACCACAGGGATCCCCAGGGCAGGAGTTGAGAGATGTACAGTGGGACATGAGGCTGAGGAGCTATGGAATTGTGCCCTCATGAAGTTGACTGGAGTCCATGAGAAATTGTTTGCCTTGATGGTAGCTGAACAGATTAAGTGTTCAAAGGCCCCAGGGACAAGTAAAATCTAAAGGATCTGAAACGGTTCATGAAAGAAATCTGATACAACAACGTACCACAGATTCACTTTCTAGAACTTTCTTCCATACTTGCACTGTGTGCTAAACGCATGCCAAGGTCCTCTCAAGTCTTCAGGATTTCATACCATTTGATGTAAAATAGATGTTGAATCATCTCTGAGAGTTGAAACAAAGTTAAAACAATGCTCGAGATTTATTAGTTGATTATACAATTTGCAAACTGGACAGCACACAGCATGAGACTGAGTGTTGACCCTGAGATGAGACAGTATGTGGTATCTATAGTTCAAGGAACAAAGAAAGCTAGAGAAGTCCAAGCGGTTTTGATAAGTCTTTTGGATATTTATCAAAACGTCTCTTGAAATTCTTTCTTTCTCAGAATTATGTTTGGCTGAGAAGACAAACGGCACAGGTCTCGAGGGGTCAGAGCCTGCCGAGCAGGCTCCCAGATAACCAGGCATCTGCTTGCCTAGAATGTAGGAGTTAAAGAGTAGGAGCGGTTGATTATACATAAATCTACAGAAACAAGCTAATTACTATTTCTAAAAGTTAGGTTACTTATTATCTTAAACTTTTGCCTGTGAAACCAAGTAACACCCATACGATTGTGGCTGGGCACAAGTGCCTCCATCTTGTTTTAGCTTCCACAGCCAACTGGACAATCTGTTTGAAAAGGAATATAATTGGTTTAATGAGGAGGAGTCCCATATTGGGGTGTAAACATAAATGGTTTTACTTTTCCAGTACCTGCTCTCTACCAAGCTCTGCTAAACACCTTCTCCCACTGGGGTAGTGACCTTCTTTAATGACATTTCAGCTGGAGCCCGTAGCTCTTCAATTACTTTCAGTTATCAAAATCATCTCATTTTAATACTTATAGTTCAGTCCTGTTTATTTGAAACTTTAATTTCATATTCAGTTCAAAGCTCTCCGCCCTGTCTACCCTCTCTCCAAGCCCAGGCTAACTGGAATGTTATGGGGGCATGTTCAACTCTCCCTGACATACCTTATCCTTCTCTCCCATGGTATTGGGGTTTGGTAGAAGGGAGAGTAGGAAAATAACATGTCTCCATAAAGTCCTGGAGGGCATATGGCCCTCCTCTTTGTTGGTCATAACTATTTTTCTAACTGTTTTCTATGGTCCAAATATAGATAAGTGATTATCTCAGCGGGCCTCATTGATTTGGGACTCCCTTTCAGTTTCCCAAAGCGTCTGGGGTCCCAGAAGAAGAGTTATAACATCTTCAGGATGATCTCCCAGGGACAGCCTAAACTGCACTCCTGAGAGGTCTGTGCTTTTTGCTCTTTGCTGTGTCAGTCCCCAGGGAGATCACAACCCCCAAACTCATCAATCCTAGAAGGTCTATAATCTGAGAATCTTCTGACATAAGTGGAATCTATTTTCTGTACTTCTAGGAATGGAAAATTTAAGGGGATGATCCTTGCTCCCTCTTTGTCCGATTATCTCTCCTCACCATCTCTCCCCGGTGCTTTCCCAAGATCCTACCAGAAAATGAGATGTCAGCCTGCCCTTCTTGTAAAACCAATAACCAGTTGCCATCAAGTTGATTCCAACTCATGGTGACCCCATGTGTGTCACAGTGGAACTGTGTTCCATGGCTTTTTTTTTTTTTTAAAGTAGGTCACAGGCCTTTCTTCTGAGGCACCTGTGGGTAAACTCTAACTCCCAACATTCCATTAATAGCCAAGGGCTTGAACTGTCTGCACAACCCAGGGACTCCACCCTTCTTGTAGACACTCCCAAGTTGTACAAGTGATTCTTTCTAGGCCCAGCTCCTTCTGCTTGTCATGGAGCTTACTCCCTTTTCCCATACTGGGGGGTGGGGAGGGGGAGAGAAGCTTTTCTTCATAAAATACTCCTACCCAAAATACCATCTCTCATTTTCACAGTCCTACATCGTATGGAAGAGGGCGTGGAGGTTAGGATGGGAGTGGTGAGGTACCAGGAGGATGGTGTTGGTGGTGGCGTGGGACCTGCTAGAAGTGTTGCCTCTTAGCAAGTCTTTTTGGAAGGATGCTGTCCCCAAGAGCTGGCCATTCCCTGCACTTAGAACATGGGGAAACTAGTGCCTTTGTTTGGAGCTGCAAAGTTAGTTATCAGTTTCAACTGATAACAGAAAAAACTTCCACTTGGCACCTGACTGCGTCCTATTACATAAATATCCCCAGTCACTGACTTTTTTAAGTATTAGCAATTCTGGTACCAGTCAGGGTGATTTTATAGCCTCTAAGAATCGTTATCTATTTTTCTAAATGCTTCCATGTTTTCAGAGAGATTTGCTGCTTTTTCCTTTATTGTTTAGTTCCTTTCATTCAATTAACTGGTCTTAGCTGTTGGAGTGTAGGCCATCATATTCAAGTTCCAGCCAGCAGCACTCAAGATGGGAAGGACAGGGGCCCACCGCACTCCTTTTAAGGAGACTTTCTGAAAAGACCACATGACATCTCTCCTGAGGTCCCCTAGCCCATCCAGCTGCAGGGAAGGCTGGAAGCTACAGTCCTCTGGTTGAATGCACTGCTGCCTCAAATAACATGATGGTGATGTAGGCAATTGGTAGTCTCCACCACTTCCCCAAAGCATGAAAATTCTGGATTATTCTCCTTTATAGTTTATTTTACTAATGATGTTTCTCAAATTGTTTTTCTTATTAAAAAGACATTTCTTAAAAAGAAAAAAAAATAGACAAAAGGCAACCATAATGAATCCCCATCAGAAACAATCACTAAGGTGTAGCTCTTCCAGGCGGCAGCAACGGCGGTAGTTGTTGCTTCTTTTCCTTCTTTCCTCCTCCCCCTATCTGTGTATATTTTCTACAGTAATGAGTTCTACACCTATAACTTTCAGCTATGAGTCTTGCTAAATAACTGACATTTTGGGATAGCTGAAGATTTTCATTTTTTTTTTTTTTTGAAACATACTGTAATTTATTTAAGCAATCTACCTATTGTGGGACATGGAGGTTATTTCAACTAATTCTCCTTTGCTAAGCATTTGGAATATTTCCAATTTTCACCATAATACATGGTGCAGAGCTGGAATAATTGTTTGAAAATTAATTCCAAATTTTAAAAATCAAAAAATAAGGGGAAAAAATCCACTGTGCTTAAAAAAGGCAGAGGAGGGGAGACAAAACCACAAAACAAATGCATTAAGGGTTGCAAAACCTCCCTCATGGTCTACCAGAATGATTAATACATGAAAAATCAATGAGCGAGAAGCATTCTTTTTTTTTATTTTTTTTATTGTACTTCAGGTGAAGGCTTACAGAGCAAATAGTTTCTCATGAAACAGTAGTACACATACTGTTTTATGACATTGGTTAACAACCCCACAACATGTCAACCCTCTAACTTCTCAACCTTTTTTTTTTTGGTGAAAATACACATAGCCAAAGATACGCCATTTCAAAAATTTCTACATGCACAGTTCAGTGACATTGACTACGCTCTTCTAATTGAGAAGCATTCATTTTTAACCAAAGTATTTTATTGACCAACTTATGTTTGACCAAATTGCTTTGGCTCGAACCGTTTTCAGCAAAATCACCTATAGCTGAGTTAAATAATTAAAGTTACTTAGAAGGCATTTAGGGCGACCCACCTGAACACATCCTTTTCTTTGGGGAAGTGTTATGCTTTGCTGTCCTTTCGATCTAAAAAGAATAGGTATACATTTGAGTCTTGTCTTTTTATTTTCCTATCCCTCAGGTTTTGCTCTAACTGGATTCCAAAAAATTGGGGCACCTCTTAGGATATTTATTTAGAGATTTTCCAAATCCCCTCAGATATAAGGAGAGGAGGCTAAGCAGACCCACCCAACCCTGATTTACTAGGAGCAAGTAGGCTTTCAGTGTACACTCCTTCTGATTTCCAAATCAGAAAGAGAGAAAAAAACCGCTGCTTTCCTTCAATTTTTCTCAGGATTTTTCTGAAGCTAAATTAAATGTAACCTCATGAGCTCATGCACTTGTATTCATTTCTCCAAGGGTCTCTTTCCTTGTGAGGCACTGAAATAACATCTTAGGGCAAGAGGCCTGGCTGTGTGGTCCTTTTCTGCCTTTACCTCATTAAACCCAGCAACAGGGCCCTCTCTAATAGCCCACAGAAGTCAGTATTGGGGATAAAAGGACTAGCCTGAGTCACATCCAGCAGGTAGGTGCAGCAGAGCTCAAGGGAAACCAGTGGACAATTTTAGGCTAAGCGCAGCCCAACTACTGAGGATCCCTTGGGGACTGGGTTCTGCAGAAAAGCTCAGTAGTGTGAAGATCTGAGAGGGCAACTTTTTAAGCATCAACATTTTTGTTTTTAGTCATTTGGGAAGGTAATCTTTTTCAAAATGCATTTCATAGTTTCTGGCTTTTTAAACAGACTGTATTGATATGTACATGATATATATGTGATATAAATATATTGTATATGATATGTATATATATACATATATATCATCAGGATTGGAGGAAGACTCATTAACAGCCTGCAATTTGCAGATGACACAACCTTCCTTGCTGAAAGCAAAGAGGACTTGTAGCACTTACTGATGGAGGTCAACGACCACAGCCTTCAGTATGGATTACACCTCAACATAAAGAAGACAAAAATCCTCACAAGTGGATCAATAAACAACATCATAATAAACAGAGAAAAGATTGAAGTTGTCAAGGATTTCATTTTACTTGGATCCACAATCAATGTCCACGGAAGCAGCAGTCAAGAAATCAAATGACGCATTGCAATGGGCAAATCTGCTGCAAAAGACCTCTTTAAAATGTTAACAAGCAAAGATGTCACTTTGAGGACTAAGGTGCACCTGACCCAAGCTATGATATTTTCTATCACCTCATACGCATGCAAAAGCCGGACACTGAATAAGGAAGACTGAAGAAGCATAGATGCTTTTGAATTATAGTATTAGAGAATAATATTGAATATACCATAGACTGCCAGAAGAATGAACAAATCTGTCTTGGAAGAAGTACAGCCAGAATGCTCCTTAAAAGCGAGGATGGCAAGACTTCATTTCACTTACTTTGGACATGTGATCAGGCAGGACCAGTTCCTGGAGAAGGACATCATGCTTGGTAGAGACTGAGCATAAAAGGGGAAGACCCTCAACGAGATGGATTGACACAGTGGCTGCAACAATGGGCTTAAGCATAGCAACGATTGTGAGGATGACGCAGGACAGTGTTTCATTCAACTCAGCGGCATCTAACAACTATATATATATATATATATATATATATATACATATAT
>NW_004443946.1:24637359-24649603 GCF_000243295.1 Trichechus manatus latirostris | reverse complement strand
TTCCTTTCTTCCGGTGGTTGTGGGCTTTTTTTGCTGTTCTCTTTCTATTTGTTTGAGTTCTGTAGTTAATGTTTTGATTTTGTCCCTTTCTTCATATAGAAGGATTTTGACTACATTTTACAGAAGCAAAAATAGATGAAAACTGCTTTCATGACCTAATGCTGGAATGCTTGCCTTTGCCATTCAGAAAATACCAACTGGTTTATTTTTGAAATATTCATGTTTGTTTGTAAATGATGAAATTAGAAAAGGGCTTTCAGGCTGCTCTTTCCCAGATTTTCCCAGCAAAGAACACATCATAGGTATGGATGGTCTTTAAGCCCAAAAACTAGACACACAATTGCCTATAATAGTCGCTATTCTTGAAGTATCACAGATATCTTGATGTGCTATATAAGAAGTTCGATTACATAACTGCAACTTTTAGATCTGATTAAATCAGCTTGAAGAGAGTTTAGAGAATGTCTGTCATTCGTGTGTTTTTCATTAGTTTGTAGCATTTCAACATGGGTACATTATGTGCCACCTCTTTCGCTACTAGTTCATTGTGGGTATAAATTTTAAAATACATGACCAAAAATAAAAATAACGTAAAATAGCACAACAGCTAAAACTCCCTGGTGCCTAGCAGTAGTGGTCCCCTGATATCCTAGCCGAGTCAGTGATTCATGACAGCATTCCTTCTGATCTCAATAACCGCTGTGCATGCCTCTCCTTTAATATTTAAGTATTTCTAAAACTTACATTTTAAGTTCATAAAAATGAAAACCAAAATAGGAAATAGAAAAAACTTTAGGGCATGAACCACTCTGGAACATGTATGAGTTTCCCTGGTTGGGGAATACTGCTACTGTAGGAGTTTAAACGTAACTTGGTTTGCACTTTTCAATGATCTCTCTGGCAACAATAGTAGGGATGAATTAAGATTAGAGGTAAGTCTGTTCCTGGGTAACAGCAATGGGCAGTAGATTGCTTTCTCAGGTAAACAGCAAGGATTTGTAATTTAGAACAGTTTCATCTATAATTCTATAAATACTAAAGTGTGTAGAGCTTACCCTAAACAAAATGATCCCAAACTTCTGTGGATTTGATACTCATGTCTATTTTTTTTATCTTGCTGTTTGCCCTTGCCTTGCTCTTAGCGTATTAGTGTTTATTTTTTAGTCCTTTTTATGCCTTCCTGTAGCATAACCAGAACCCTGGTGGTGCAGTTGTTAAGAGCTATGGCTGCTAACCAAAAGCTGGGCAGTTTGAATCCACAGATGCTTCTTGGAAATCCTATGGGTTGGTCCTACTCTGTCCTACAGGGTCGCTATGAGTCGGAATCAACTTGAGGGCAACGAGTTTGGTTTTTTTGTTTTGTTTTGTTTTGTTTTGTTTCTTTTGTGGTATAACCACTCCCTTCTAGTTTTTTGCTTCTAACCTGTTCTGAATTGAGAAAATGGATATCCAAGTTTGTAAGAATTGGTATAAAGCAATAATAGCTAAGCCATTTGTGAGAGACCCGATAGTTAGCTCTCGTCCAAAAAACAAGAAGTGCATGATGTCTCTTTGGTCGCTTTATACGTGCTGTTTCTATAGTATTCTCACTTGGGACCTGTCTTAGTTTAACTTCCCACAGACAAGGATTCAAACGTAAGTAATTTCTTTGGGATGAGAAGAGAATGCCAGTCGGGGAGGAGTGGGAAGTATGTGTTATCATTCATTTTTTTAGTTCTTTGTATGCCTTCTTGTACTATAACCACTCCCTTCTAGTTTTTTGCTTCTAATCTATTCTGAATTTAGAAAATGGAGTGTGTTATTAAGACAACTACCACTGTGGCCATTGAAGCTTAATCCCACTGGGGAAACTCTAGCAGCCCTCGTAAAACAAATGCCTCAGAGTTACCCCATCCAAGCAGGGAGTTTGTTGGGATAGTTATACCCAAGTCATTGGTTGAGGACTGCCCCTTATGGGGGGGTATTACTTTCCTGCCACTTCCTGCCAGCCACTCGAGCAGCAAAGAGGGGTCCAGCAGCAAGAGAATATCCTTGGGCAAAGAAATGTAGGTGCTACCATTGGGAAGTCTGGTGGGTGCACACCTAAGTGGTGAGGGTGAGGGTATGTGGGCAGGAAACCAGCAATGACTACACCGCTACAGGATCTAGATCATAAACTTTATGGATAGCTAAAATTCTGCTACTTCAGGTATTGTTATCATTGCCTCTATATTTAACCACATTAAGCCAAACACATTGCCATCAAGTTGATTCTGACTCATAGCAACCCTGTAGGACAGAGTAGAACTGTCTCACAGGGTTTCCAAGGAGCGAGCAGCTGGTGGATTCCAACTGCTGACCTTTTGGTTAGCACTTGAGTGCTTAACCATTGTATCACCAGGGTTCCTTAAGTATGATAGTAGCTGTATGTTTTTTTTCTGGATGCCTTTAATCAACTTGAGAAAGTTCCCTTCTATTCCTAGTTCACTGAGAGTTTTTATCATGATTGAATGTTGAATTTTGTCAAATGGTTTTTCTGCACCAGTTGGTATGATCATAGGGTTTTTCTTCTTTAGGTTGTTAATATGGTTGGTTACATTGATTGGTATTTGAATATTAAACCAGCCTTGTATTCCCAAGATAAAACACCCATTTGGTTATGGTGTACTATATATATTGTATTCAATTTGATAATGCATTTTTTAATCTATGTTCATGAGGGATATTAGTCTGTAGTTGTCTTTCTTTTTTTTTTTTTTTGCAATCACTTTTCTGTCTTCATTTCTGTAGCTGTATAGTAAGTCTTTTAACCAATGTCTTCAGTGTAGCTTAGACTTCTTCCTTCGATACCATCGGAGAGTCTTTTCTGACATCCATTTTGGTCTTTTCTTTCTTTCCTGTCTTTTTAATGGCCTTTGCTTTCTTCTTATATGATGTCCTAGATGTCATCCCACAACTCGCCTGGTCTTGGCTCATTAGTGTTCAATGCATCAAATCTATTCTTGAGATGGTCTCTAAATTCAGGTGGGATATACTCAAGGGAGTTTGGCTCTCATGCGTATGTTTTAATTTTCTTCAGCTTCAACTTGAACTTGTATGTGAACAACTGATGGTCTGTTCTGCAGTCAGCCCTTGGCCTTGTTCTGACTGATGATATTCAGCTTCTCCATCACCTCTTTCCACAGATGTAGTCAATTAGATTCTTGTGTATTCCATCTGGCGAAGTTCACAAGTCTCCAGGAATTGATGGTACACCAAAGGAGATGTTTCAACAAACAGATGCAATGCTGGAAGTGCTCACTCGTCTATGCCAAGAAATTTGGAAAACAGCTACCTGGCCAACCAACTGAAGAGATACATAAGCCCATTCAAAAGAAAGTTGATCCAACACAATGCAAAACTACCAAACAATATCACTAATAATTACATGCAAGTAAAATTTTACTGATTTAATTTAAAAAACAGTTGCAGCAGTCCACCAACAGGGAACTGCCAGAAATTCAAGCCAGATTCACAGGAGGACATGGAACGAAGGATAGCATTACTGATGTCAGATGGCTCTTGGCTGAGAGCAGAGAATACCAGAAAGATGTTTACCTATGTTTTATTGATTATACAAAGGCATTTGACTGTGTGGATCGTGACAAATTATGGATAACATTGCGAAGAATGGGAATTCCAGAACACTTAATTATGTTCATGCAGAACCTGTACATAGACCAAGAACGTTCCAACAGAACAAGGGGATACTGGGTGGTTTAAAATCCAAAAGGTGTGCATCAGGGTTGTATCCTTTCACCATGTTTATTCAATCTGTATGCTGAGCAAATAATCCAAGAAGCTGGACTATATGAAGAACAGGGCATCAAAATTGGAGGAAGACTCATTAACAACATACAATATGCAGATGACACAACCCTGGTTGCTGAAAGTAAAGAGGACTTGAAGCACTTACTGATGAAGATCAAAGACCACCGCCTTCAGTATGGATTACACCTCAACAAAAACAAAACAAGAATCTTTACAACAGGACCAGTAAGTAACATCATGATAAACAGAGAAAAGATTGAAGTTGTCAAGGATTTCATTTTACTTGGATCCACAATCAATGTTCATGGAAGCAGCAGTCAAGAAACCAAACAAAGGCAGAGCCAACGTGGTGCTAGAGACAGAACACCATGCCATCCCTCTGCAGCAAAGACCAGAAAAATGAAGTAAAACAGATATAAATGTCAATCCTGGAACCCTAAGCATCAAATGAAGGGAAAAAGAACTAGATCAAGCACTGAATAAAAGAAGAAAATGACAGAGAACAGAGAATGAGGAGAGCTATGGAGTGGAGGTCCTCTGCCAGCTAATGTGGCACAGCTTCACCATCTTGGAGCACAGCTAGCAATGATCCCAAACAGGGAATATGGGAAGACAACTTCATGGAGCTCCCAACAGAGAGAGAGAGCACCTGGTAACCAGAGACACACGCCTTCCCACCCCTCAACCTTCTGCCCCACACGCTGCCTCTGCCACTTCCCAATGGGCTATAGTCACTCAGCTGAAGAGACACCAGCTCACTGCCACTCCGGGTCCACCTCACCCCCACCAACCGGCTCCCTCAGTGCCTTTTTTATTTATTTATTTTTCTCTTTCCTTTTCTTTCTTTTCCTTCTCCCTCCCACCTAGCCTCCTGCACTGCCTATGTCTCTTCCTGACAGGTCACGCTGCATCACTCTGCTGGAGAGGCACCCACTTGCCGCCACCCCAGGTCCACGCAGCCCCCACCGGCTGGTTCCTGCTGAGCCTTTTTTTTTCTCTCTTTCCCTTCCTTCCTTTTCTTACTCCCTTCCACCTAGCCCAGTGAGCTACCTCTGCACCTTCCCAATGATCCACACCGTGCTGCCTGACAAGACAGACACCAGCTCACTGCCACCCCAGCTCCACACTGCCCCCAACAGCCAGTTCCCTCAGCGCCATACTTTTTTGGTCTCTTCCCTTCCATCCTTTTCTTTCCCATGCCCACCTAGCCCCGTGCACTACCTCTGAGCCTTCTTAATGGGCCATGCAGCACAGCTTAGCTACAGAGCCGCTGTTTCACAGCTGGCCGGGGTCCACCCCACCCCCAACCACCGGCTCCCGCCATGACACCATTTTTTTTTTTTCTTTTGTTTCTCTCACTTCTTTCTTTTCTTTCTCCTTCCCATCTAGCTCTGCACATCACATCCCCTCCCTTCCAAATGGCCCTGGGGTCCACCCTGCCCCCACTTGCTGGCCCCCATCATGCTGTGAGGTTTTTTTTAATTATTATTTTTTCTTTTCTTTCTCTTCCTTTTCCTTCTACCTCAGACCTAGCCCCATATGCCACCTCCCCTCCCCCGCCTCCAGACCCCACCGTGCCGTTGTGGCTGGAGAGCCACTGGACTGCTGCTGCTCCGGGCCTGCCCCACCCCCACCGTGCTGCCACTTATTCTATTTTTTTCTTTTACTTTATTTTTCTTCTACCTCCCACCTAAGATTGTATGCCACCTCCCCCCTTTCCTGCCAGCCCCCAGGTCTGCCCAGCTCCCACTCACTGGCTACTTTTTAAAAAATCTTTGTCCTTTCTTTTCTCCCTCCCACACAGCCCCATATGCCGCCCCGCTTCCACTAGTCCTCGACATGCTGCTGCAGCTAGAGCACCACCAGTGCTCAGGAAAGCCACCACATCAGGCCCACACTGCCCCCACACCACTTGACCAGCTGCTGCATGGTGGGAAGGAAGTCTGCACCACGTCCCATACAACACCCCCACCTATCTGGCGAGGGACTGGGAAAACTTCTCCATTGCTGGACGAACATCAGGAGACAGACAGTGCCCACCCAGTCTGCCCTCAACCACCTCACCAAACTAGTGTACAGTGAAGCAGGCTTGCCTTGCCTATTGCTGCCCTGCCACCCAGACAAGGTGATGAGAACTATTGTGCCCACAGATGAGCAAGCAGCAAAACACACCTGGCCTGCCCACCCTGACATACCAAAACAAAACAAAAAAGCAGGATGCAACAAATGAACATACAATCAATAAATAAAGAAATAATACCTTAATGTCTCGGAGACAGCAGACAATATAAAAATATATAAAAAAGTAGGACAAGGTAGCTCCAGCAAATGACCAAAATAAAGAATCAGATGACCTTCTGGTAGAAGAAAAGGCAGGGGAACTACCTGATACGAAATTCAAAAGACTAATATTTAGGACTCTCCAAGAGATAAGGAAAGAGATCAAGGAAAACACATAGAAAACATAGCCCAAATCAAGGAAAACACAGACAAAGCAATATAAGAATTCTGGAAAATAATACAAGAACAAAATATCAAAATAAATAAACAAATAGAAATCATACAAAAGCAGTAACTAGAAATCAAAAAGATAAATAACAAAATTTCAGAAATGGAAAATTCAATAGAAAGTTTTAGGAGCAAATTGGAAACAAGGGAAGACAGAATCAGTGAGATTGAAGACAAATCCATGGATGCCACTTTGAGGAAAAATCAGAGAAAAAAATGAAAAAAAACCCTAAGAATTATGTGGGGCAAAATAAAGAGCAAAAATTTGCATGTGATCAGAGTTACAGAACAGGAGGAGAAAATGGAAAACACAGAGAAGATTTGTTGAAGATTTGCTGGCAGAAAACTTCCCTAATAGCATGAAAGACAAAAAGCTGACCACCCAAAAAGCTCAATGAACCCCCTATATGATAGACCCTGTCATGGATTGAATTATGTCCCCCAAAAAATTTGTGTATCAATTTGACTGGGTCATGATTCCCAGTATTATAGGATTGTGTACCATTCTGGAATCTGGTGTGATTTCCTTATGTGTTATAAACTCAATTACTATGATGTAATAAGATGGATTAGCAGCAGTCTTTACTGATGAGGTATACAAGATTGGATAGTCTTACGCCAATGTCTTTTGAGATATAAAAGAGAGAAGCGAGCAGAGACACATGGGGACCTCATATCACCAAGAAAGCAGTGCTGGGAGCAGAGCGTGTCCTTTGGACCTGATGTTCCTGAGCTGAGATGCTCCCAGACCAAGGGAAAACTGATGACAAGGACCTTCCTCCAAAGCTGACAGAGAAGAGAAAGCCTTCCCCTGGAGTTGACACCATGAATTTGGAATTGTAGCCTACTGGACTGGGAGAGAATAAACTTCTCTTTGTTAAAGCTATCCACTTGTGGTATTTCTGTTATAGCAGCACTAGATGACTAAGACAGACCCTAAAAGAAACTCACCAAGACACATCATGATCACACTTTCCAAAACCAAAGACAAAAAAAGAATCCTGAGAACAGCTCGAGAAAAATGGAAAGTCATTTAAAAGGGGAAACAATAAGACTAAGCTCTGATTACGCAGCAGAAACTGTGCAAGCAAGAGGGCAGCAAGATGACATATACAAAACCTTGAAAGAAAAAAACTGCCAACCATGAATAATATATCCTACAAAACTCTCTCACAAATACTATGGCAAAATTTCGACATTTCCAGATAAACAGAAATTAAAGGAATTCACAAAAACAAAACCCAACTTACAAGAAATATTAAAGGGAGTCCTCCCGTAAGAGAACCAACATCAGACAACAACCAGAGTCCAAGATACAGGACAGTATCATCCAGATACTAACCTAGATAAAGAACTCTTAATAATAAAACAAAGCTAAAAGACTTAAAACAGGGAAACAGAGACATCAATCTGTAAATGATGACAATGTCAAAACAATAAAAGAGGGACTAAATGGTGTAGGTGTAGAACTTTCAAATGGAGAGGAAGTCAAGGCAGTATCAAGTAATAAAAGGCTGGTTCAAACATCAGAAGGATAAATTTCTAGGTAACCACAATGAAAGTTAACAAACCTACTCATCAAGAAAAGAAGAAGAAGAATAAAAACATAAAGGTTCAGTAAATACAAAATCCACAATAATAAAAGAAAAGAAAAGAAAATCCAAAAACAAAAGAAATTCAATACAGTAGAGTAAGAGGAACAAAGAAAACGTCAGCATCAAAAAAAAAGTTCAACAATATGATGGCAATGAATTCATACCTGTCGATAATCACACTGAATGTAAATGGTTTAAATGCCCCCATAAAGAGAGTGGTAGAAAGGATTAAAAAATACGACCTATCAATATGCTGTCTACAAGAGACACATCTCAGACACAAAGTTATAAATTTATTAAAAATCAAAGGATGGAAAAATATATTAAGCAAATGGTAACCATAAAAGGGCAGATTGGCAATACTAATCTCAGATAAAATGGACTTTAAGTCAAAATCTACAATAAAAGACAAGGAAGGACATTATATAGTTATTGAAGGGACAATCCACCAAGAAGACATAACCTTAATAAATATCTACACACCTAATGACAGGGTCCCAAAATATATAAAACAAACTCTAACAGCACTGAAAAGAGAAATAGACATTGCCACAGTAATAGTAGGAGACCACAACACACCACTCTCGGTAAAGGACAGAACGTCTAGAAAGAAACTGAACATGCAGAAGATCTAAAGACCAAAATTAACCAACTTGACCGCATAGATGTATATTGAACACTCCATCCAATGGCAGCAAAGTATACATTCTTTTCCAACACACATGGAACATTCTTCAGATTAGACCACATTTTAGGCCACAAAGCAACCCTCAATAAAATCCAAAATTAGTTAGTCCTATAACATAATACAAAGCATTCTCTGTGATCACAACACCATTAGAGTAAAAATCAATAACAGGAAGAGCAAGGATAAAAAATCAAATACATGGAAACTGAATAATACCTTGCTTAAAAACAACTAGGTAATAGAAGAAATCAAAGATGGAATAAAAAAAATTCCTAGAATCAAATGAGAATGAAAACACATCATACTAAAACCTTTGGGAAACAGCAAAAGCAGCGCTCAGAGATCAATTTATAGCAATAAACACACTCATCAAAAAAGAAGAATGGGCCAAAATCAAAATGTTAGTCCTATAACTCAAATATATAGAAAGAGAACAGCAAAAGAAGATCACAGCCACCAAAAGAAAGGAAATAATAAAGATTAGAGCAGAAATAAATGAAACAGAGAACAGACAAACAATAGGAAGAATCAACAAAACTGACAAATCGTTGGCCAAGCTGACAAAAGAAAAACAGGAGAGGACACAAATAACCCAAATAAGAAATCAGATAGAGGACATTACAACAGACTCAGCTGAAATAAAAAGGATCAAAATAGAATATTATGAAAAATTGTACTCCAACAAATTTGAGAACCTAGAGGAAATGGACAAATTTCTAGAAATACACTACCTATCTAAACTAACACAATCTGAGATACAAAATCTGAACAGATCCATAACAAGAGAAGAGATTGAAGAGGTAATTTTAAAAAACTCCCAACAACAACAAAAAGCCCTGGCCCAGATGGCTTTATTGGAGAATTCTGTCAAACATTCAGAGAAGAGCTCACATCAGTACTACTCCAAATATTTCAGAACACAGAAAAGGAAGGGATTCTTCCAAATTCACTCTACCAAGCTAGCACAACCCTGATACCAAAACCAGGCAAAGACATCACAAAAAAAGAAAATTACAGAAGAATATCTCTCATGAACATAGATGCAAAAATTTTTTTATTAATTTTTCTATCGTACTTTAGATGGTTTACAGAGAAAATTAGTTTCTCATTAAAAGATTAATATACATATTGTTTTGTGACATTGGTTGCCAACCCCACAACCTGTCAACACTCTCTCCTTCTCAACCTTGGGTTCCCCATTACCAGCTTTCCTGTCCCCTCCTGGCTTCTTGTCCTTGCCGCTGAGCTGGTGTGCCCATTTAGCCTTGTTTAGTTTTATGCACCTAATTGTTGGCTGAAGGGTGAACCTCAGGAATGACTTCAGTACTGCGTTAAAAGGGTGTCCAGGGTCCATACTTTCGGGGATTCTCCAGTTTCTGTCAGACCAATAAGTCTGATCTTTTTTGTGTGTGCATGTGACTTAGAATTTTGTTCTATATTTTTCTCCAGCTCTGTCCGGGACCTCTATTGTGATCCCTGTCAGAGCAGTCGGTGGTGGTAGCCAGGCACAATCTAGTTGTGCTGGACTCAGTCTGGTGGAAGCTGTGGTAGTTGTGATCCATTAGTCCTTTGGACTAGTCTTTCCCTTGCGTCTTTGGTTTTCTGCATTCTCCCTTGCTCCAGACGGGGTGGGACCAGTGGAGTATCTTAGATGGCCGGTCACAAGCTTTTAAGACCCCAGACGCTACCCACCAAAGTAGGTTGTAGAACATTTTCTTTATGAACTATGTTATGCCAGTTGAGCTAGATGTCCCCCAAGACCATGGTCCCCAGCCCTCAGCCCAGTAATTTGGTCCCTCAGGGAGTCTGGATGTGTCTATGAGGCTTCCATGTCCTTGCCTTGATCAAGTTGTGCTGACTTAGATCACTTAATTTTTTTTTATTGTGCTTTAAGTGAAAGTTTACAATTCAAGTCAATTCATACAAAAATTTATACACAGATTGTTACGTGACCCTAGTTGCTCTACCTATACTGTGACAGCACACTCCTCCTTTCCACCCCGGATTGCCCATGTCCATTCAACCAGCTCCTGTCCCTTTCTGCCTTCTCATCTCGCCTGCAGACAGGAGCTGCCCATTTAGCCTCATGTATCTACTTGAGCTAAAAAGCACACTCTTCACAAGTATCATTTTATGTCTTAGAGTCCAGTCTAATCTTTTATCTGAAGAGTTGGCCTCGGGAATGCTTTTAGTTTTGGGCTCACAGAGAGTCCAGGGGCTCTGTCTTCTGGGGTCCCTCCAGTCTCAGTCAAACCATTTAGTCTTGTCTTTTTACTAGAATTCGAGTACTGCACTGCACATTTCTCCTGCTCCATCAGGGACTCTCTGTTGTGTTCCCTGTCAAGGCGGTCATTGGTGGTAGCTGGGCACCATCTAGTTCTTCTGGTATCAGGCTGATGGAGTCTCTGGTTTTTGTGACCCTTTCTGTCTCTTGGATGAATAATTTCCTTGTGTCTTTGGTGTTCTTCATTCTCCTTTGCTCCAGGTGGGTTGGGACCAATTGATAAATCTTAGATGACCACTCACTAGCTTTTAAGACCCTAGATGCCACTCACCAAAGTGTGATGCAGAACAGTTTCTTAATAAACTTTATTATGCCAATTTACCTACATGTCCCCTGATACATGGTCCCCAGACCCCTGCCCCTGCTACTCTGACCCTTGAACTGTTTGGTTGTATTCAGGAAACTTCTTAGCTTATGGTTTAGTCCAGTTGTGCTGACTTCCCCTGTAGTGTGTGTTGTCCTTCCCTTCACCTAAGATAATTCTTGTCCGCGATTTAGTTAGTGAATACCCCTCTCCCTCCCTCCAGACCCTCATAACCATCGAAGAATGTTTTCTTCTGTGTTTAAACCTTTTCTCGAGTCCTTATAATAGTGGTCTTATACAATATTTGTCCTTTTATGACTAAGTTCATTCAGCATAATACCTTCCAGATTCCTCCATGTTATAAGATGTTTCACGGATTCATCTTTCTTCTTTATTGTTGCGTAGTATGCCATTGTGTGGATATACCATAATTTGTTTATCCATTCTTCTGTTGATGGGCACCTAGGTTGTTTCCATCTTTCTGCTGTTGTTGAATAGTGCTGCAATGAACATGGGTGTGCATATATCTATTTGTGTGACGGCTCTTATTTCTCTAGGATATATTCCAAAGAGCAGGATAGCTGGATCATCTGGTACTTCTATTTCTAGTTTTTTAAGGAAGCGCCAAATCAATTTCCAAAGTGGTTGGACCATTTTACATTCCCACCAACAGTGTATAAGTGTTCCAGTCTCTCCACAACCTCTCCAGCATTTATTAATTTGTGTTTTTTGGATTAATGCTAGCCTTGTTGGGGTGAAATGATATCTCATTGTAGTTTTGATCTGCATTTCTCTAATGGCTAATGATCATGAGTATTTCTCCATGTGTCTCTTACCTGCCTGAATATCTTCTTTGGCAAAGTGCCTGTTCATATCCTTTGCCCATTTTTTAATTGGGGTATTTGTCTTTTTGTCATTGAGGTTTTCCAGTATCTTATAGATTTTAGAGATAATGTATGATGCTGATTGGATTTGTCGTAGCCAAAAATTTTTTCCCAGTCTGTAGGTTGTCTTTTGACTCTTTTGGTGAAGTCTTTTGATGAGCATAAGTGTTTGATTTTTAGGAGCTCCCATTT
>NW_004443946.1:24629776-24636265 GCF_000243295.1 Trichechus manatus latirostris | reverse complement strand
TGATGTTGGCTGTTGGCTTTGTATAAATGCCCTTAATTATGCTGAGGAATTTCCTTTGTATTCCTATTTTGCTGAGAGTTTTTATCATGAATGGGTGTTCGACTTTGTCAAATGCCTTTCCTGCATCAATTGATAAGATCATGTGGTTCATGTTTTTTGTCTTATTAATGTGATAGATTACACTGAATGTTTTTCTAATGTTGAACCATCCCTGCATAGCTCGTATAAATCCCACCTGGTCATGGAGAATTATTTTTTTGATAAGTTGTTGAATTCTATTGGCTAGAATTTTGTTGAGGATTTTTGCATCTACGTTCATGAGGGATATTGGTCTGTAATTTTCCTTTTTTGTGGTATCTTTACCTGGATTTGGTATCAGGGTTATGCTGGCATCATAGAATATGTTTGGGAGTATTCTATCCTTTTCTATGCTCTGAAATACCTTAGTAGTAGTGGTATTAACTCTTCTCTGAAAGTTTGGTAGAATCCTCCGGCAAAACCATCAGGGCCAGGGCTTTGTTTTTGTTGGGAGTTTTTAAATTACGTTTTCAATCTCTTCTTTTCTTATAGGTTTATTTACCTCTACCTCTGTTTGTGTTCATTTAGGTAGGTACTGAGTTTCTAGAAATATGTCCATTTCCTCTAGGTTTTCAAATTTGTTAGAGTACAATTTTTCATAGTATTTTGTTATGATTCTTTTAATTTCAATTGAGTCTGTTATGATATCACCCGTCTCATTTCTTATTTGGGTTATTTGCTTCCTCTCCTGTTTTTCTTTTGTCAGTTTGGCCAATGGCTTATTGATTTTGTTGATCTTTTCAAAGAACCAACTTTTGGTCTTGTTAACTCTTTCAATTGTTTTTCTATTCTCTAAAGGAAATAATTCAATTTTGCTCTAATTCTTATTAATTCCTTTCTTCTGGCACCCGAGGGCTTCTTCTGCTGCTCTTTCTACTTGTTCCGGTTGTAGGGTTAATGTTTTTATTTTGGCCCTTTCTTCTTTTTGGATGTATGCATTTATTGCTATAACCGACCTCTGAGCACTGCTTTTGCTGTGGCACAAAGGTTCTGCTAGGATGTGTTTTCATTCTCGTTTGATTCTGTGAATTTCTTTATTCCATCCTTAATTTGTTCTGTAACCCAGTAGTTTTTGACCAAGTGTTGTTCAGTTTCCATGTGTTTGATTTTTTTGCCTTGCTTTTTCTGTTATTGATTTCTACTTTTATGGCTCTGTGGTCAGAAAAGGTGCTTTGTAATATTTCAAAGGTTCTGTTAAGGCTTGCTCTATGGCCTAATATGTGGTCTATTCTGGAGAATGTTCCCTGTGCGTTGGAAAAGAAAGTATACTTGGCTGTTATTGGGTAGAGTGTTCTGTATATGTCTATGAGATCAAGTTGGTTGACTGTGGCATTTAGATATTCCGTGTCTTTATTAAGCTTCTTTCTAGATGTTTGTCCTTCACTGAAAGCGGTGTCTTGAAGTCTCCTACTATTATTGCGGCGCTATCTCTCTGTCTTTTCAATGCTGTGAGAATTTGTTTTATGTATTTTGGAGCCCTGTGGTTGGGTGTGTAAATATTATTATAGTTCTGTCCTCCTGGTGTATTGACCCTTTAATCATTATATAGTGTCCTTCCTTATCCTTAGTGGTAGATTTTACTTTAAAGTCCATTTTTTCAGAGATTAATATTGCCACTCCTGCTGTTTTTTGAGTGTTGTTTGCTTGATATATTTTTTTTCCATTCTTTTAGTTTATTTGCGTCTTTAAGTCTAAGGTGTGCCTCTTGCAGCTATAGAGACAGATCATGTTTTTTTAATCCAGTCTGCCACTCTCTGTCTCTTTATTGGTGCATTTAGTCCATTTACATTCAGCATAATTATTGATAGGTATGAGTTTAGTGCTGTCATTTCGATGTCTTTTTTTGTGTGTTGTTGACAGTTTCTTTGTTCCACTTAATTTTCTGTGCTGCTCTGTTTTTCTTTATGTATTTTGTTTTCATCTTTTTCATTGTTGTTGATTTTGTATTTGCAGAGTCTTTATGTTTTTCTTGTTTTTTATTTGGATGTGTAGGATTGTTAGTATCCTTTGTGGTTACCATAATATTTACCCTTATTTTTCAAAGCTCAAACCAGTCTTTTATTTCTTTATATCACCTTGACTTCCTCTCCACATGAAAGATCTGTGACTACCTTTTTTAATCCCACTTTTTTGTTTTAATGTTGTCATCTTTTACATACTGACTTCTCTGTTTCCCTCTTTTCAGTGTTTTAGCTTTGATTTATTTTTGTGACTTCCCTATCTGGGTTGATATCTGGTTGCTCTGTCCTGTGTTCTAGTCTTGGGATGTTATCAGATGTTATTAATTTTCTAACTGGAGGACTCCCTTTAGTATTTTTTGTAATTTTGGTTTGATTTTTGCAAATTCCCTAAACTTTTGTTTATCTGGAAATGCCCTAATTTCACCATCATATTTGAGAGACAGCTTAGCTGGATATATAACTCTTGGCTGGCAATTGTTTTCCTTCAAGGCCTTATATATGTCATCCCATTGCCTTCTTGCCTGCACGGTTTCTGCTGAGTAGTCCAAGCTTAGTCTTTTGACTCTCTTTTGTAGATGACTTTTCTTTTATCCCTAGCTGCTCTTAAAATTCTCTGTTTTTGGTTTTGGCAAGTTTGATTATAACGTATCTTGGTGAGTTTCTTTTGGGATTTACCTTATGTGGGGTTTAATGAGTCTCTTGGATAGATAGCTTGTCATCTTTCACGATATCAGGGAAGTTTTCTGCCAACAAATCTTTAACAATTCTTTCTGTATTTTCTGTATTATCCCCCTCTGTTCTGGTACTCCAATCACTCATAGGTTATTCCTCTTGATACAGTCCCACATAATTCTTAGGGTTTCTTCATTTTTTAAATTCTTTTATCTGATTTTTCCTCAAATAAGTTGGTGTCAAGTGCTTTATCTTCAGTCTCATTAATTCTGACTTCCATTGTCTCAATTCTGCTCCTATGAGTTTCTATTGAGTTGTCTAATTCTGAAATTTTATTGTTAATCTTCTGTATTTCTGATTACTGTCTCTCTATGGATCCCTGCAGCCTGTTAAATTTGTCATTATGCTCTTCTATAATCTTCTTAAACTCCTCTATTGCTTTGTCTGTGTGTTCCTTGGCTTGTTCTGTGTTTTGAATGATTACCTTCCTGATCTCTTGAAGAGTTCTATATATTAATCTTTTGTATTCTGCCTCCAGTAATTCCAAGAAGTTCTCTTCCTCAGGAAAATTTCTTGATTTTTTTGTTTTGGGAGGTTGCTGAAGCCATCATGGTCTGCCTCTTTATGTGATTTGATATTGACTGTTGTCTCCGAGCCATCAATAAGTTATTATATTTATTTATTTTATGTTTGCTTACTGTGTCCCAGCTTCTTGTTTTGTTTTGTTTTGATATGCCTAAATAGGCTGCTCATTTGATCGAGTTTGATTACCGGCACCTTTGAAGCTCTAACATCCTGTCACCAGGTGGTTATATCTGTTACTAGGTATGTGAGCCCAGGAGCCTATTTACTTTTCTTGCATGGATTCAGCTCAGGTGTCCAGGTAGTCAGTCACCAAGTGTGTGGTGCAGGCTCTCACCTACAGTCCTAGACAGGCAGGGGTGACTGGTGTAGGCACAGGTATCTGGCTGCAGTAGCGGCCACACCCTCAGCAAGGCAGGGGGCTGATGGCTGCCCCTGAGTGTCTAGGAGGAAAGCATGTCCCTGTTACCTAGAGCATGTAGGTGGGTGGGTTTTGTAGCCAGACTATGGGTACCCAATACTGTTGGCTGTAAGGACTGGGAGGCACCACTTATTCTTGGACCTCTGTTGCGGGTGGCTAGGTGGTGTGGATGGAGCCACCAGTCCTCAGGCCCTGATGTTGGTAGGTAAGGACCCTGCTTAATGGAGAGAACAGTGTCAAATGTCGCGAACCTACCACTCCACCATATAGCTGATACAGTTGAAGTTAGACTTCAGGTATATACCCTGTTGTACTGTACTGATGCGGGCCTATGCTATTGAAATGGGCCCACACAGGTCTACGCAGGAGTGAAAGGCATTCAACATCTGTGGACTCCTTATGCCTGTGCCTCAGCAAAGGAGCTGTGCCTGCCCTTAGTTCCTGGCTTAGGGGAGCTGCCAGATTATTTTTTCCTTTTTATTAATTTTTTCTTTCTCCAAGGCCGGGATCATGGCTCAGGATGCATGAGGGGTCTGACTGCCAGCCAAGGGGATGCAGCAATCACTGAAGCCAGCCCAGGACCCAGTGCAGAGCAGTGATGGGGCAGGAAAATGGGAAAGAAATTTTTCCCAAAGAGGATATTTTTTAATCCACACAGTAGGTCAGATGCATGTACTTATCTTTTGCCAACTGAGCATTACTTTTTCACTGGTTCTGGAGGCCTGAGTAGACTCTCTGTTGCTGGGTCTCTCCTGATGTGGAAAATGCCTCCCAAGTGCCACTGCTTTCCTCACCATGCAAGCCAGCCGACCCAGCCTGAAGGGTGCTGGCTCCCACCGGGTCAAGTCTGGCATCTCCTCACTGCTTCCAAACCATCTCTCCCTCCCCCTGCTGCTCAGTCCAATTCCTCCACTTTGCCTTTGATGTTCAGGGCTCTTAGACTGTTATATATAATCAATTCATTTGTGTTTTGGGGTCTTTGTTGTAAGCGGGACTACCAGAAGTGTCTGACTACTCCATCATCTTGGCCTCGACCCCTAGATGCAAAAATTCTTAACAAAATTTTAGCCAGTAGAATTCAGCATCATATCAAAAAAGCAATACACTATGACCACGTGGGATTCACACCAGGTTTAAAAGGATGGTTCAACATTAGGAAATCAACGTAATCCACCACATAAATAAAATGAAAGAAAAGAATCACATGATCATCTCAATTGATGCAGGAAAGGCATTTGATAAGTCCAACACCCATTCCTGATAAAAAAAAAAACTCTCAGGAAAATAGGAATAGAAGGGAAATTCTTCGACATAATAAATGGCATCTATACAAAACTAACGGCTAACATCATTCTCAAATGGGAGAGGCTGAAAGTATTCCCCCTGAGAATAGGAACAAGACAAGGATGCCTTAATCACCACTCCTATTTAACATTGTGCTAGAGGTCCTAGCGAGAGCAATTAGTCAAGAGAAAGAAATAAAAGGCATCCAGACTGGAGAAGAAGAAGTGAAACTCTCCCTATTCACAGATGATATGATCCTATACATAGAGAACCCCAAAGGTTCAACAAGAAAACTACTGGAACTAGTATAAAGATTCAGCAGAGTAGCAGGATACAAGATCAACATACAAAAATCAGTTGCAATCCTATACACCAACAAAGAGAACTGCAAAAGGAAGTCACGAAAACAATAATCACTCCTAAAAAATAAAATACTTAGGAATAAATCTGACCAGGGACATAAAGACGTATACAAAGAAAACTACAGAACGTTATTGCAAGAAAACTACATAAATGGAAAAACATACCATGCTTACGGATAGGAAGATTCAACATTGTGAAAAATGTCAATTCTACCAAAAGCGATCTACAGATATAATGCAATCCCAATCCAAATACCAACAACATTCTTTAATGAGATGGAAAAACTAATCACGAACTTTATATAGAAAGGAAAGAGGCCCTGGATAGGTAAAGCATTATTGAAAAAGAACAAAGTAGGAGGCCTCACACAACCTAATCTCATAACAGCCTTGGTAGTCAAAACAGCCTGGTACTGGTACAACAGACACATAGACCAATGGAACATAATTGAGAAGCCAGGTGTAACTCCATCCACCTACAGTCAGCTGATCTTTGACAAAAGCCCAAAGTCCATTAAATGGGCAGTGGAACAGTGGTTAAGAACTCAGCTGCTAACCAAAAGGTCGGCAGTTCAAATCCACCAGCTGCTCCTTAGAAAACTTATGGGGTAGTTCTACTCTGTCCCATAGGGCTGCTATGAGTTGAAATTGACTCAGTGGCATTGAGCTGTAAAACAAACAATAACACATGTGAAGAATGTGCTTCTTAGTTCAATCATATGTATGAGACCAAAAGGGCAACATCTTCCCCAAAGTAATGACAGGAAGGCAGGAAGAGACATGAAAAATAGACAGATGGAAATGGGGAATTGGGATATGGAAGGAGAGAGTGTTGATACATCTCCAGGATTGCAACCAATGTCACAAAACAATTTGTATATAAATTGTTGAATGAGAAACTAATTTGCTCTGTAAATTTCACCTAAAGCACAATTATGATACTGTACATAGAAAACCCTAAAGACTCCCTTAAGAAAACTACTGGAAATAATATAAAGATTCTGCAGCGTAGCAGGATACAAGATAAACATACAAAAATCAGTTGGATTCCTATACACCAATAAAGAGAATGATGAAAAGGAAATCAGGAAAACTACACCATTTATAATAGCCCCTAAAAAAATAAAAT
>NW_004443946.1:24618920-24627960 GCF_000243295.1 Trichechus manatus latirostris | reverse complement strand
AGGACTAATGGACCACAGCTACCAAGGCCTCCACCAGACTGAGTCCAGTACAGCTAGATGGTGCCTGGCTACCACCACTGACTGCTCTGATGGGGATCACAACGGAGGGTTCTGGACAGAGCTGGAGAAGGATGTAGAACAAAATTCTAACACACACAAAAAAAGACCAGATTTATTGGTCTGAAAGAGAATGGAGATACCCCAAGAGTATGGCCCCCAGACACCCTTTTAGCTCAGTGGTGAAGTCACTTCCGAGGTTCACCATTCAGCCAGGAATTGGACACCCCCATAAAACATAACAGGACTAATGAGGCACAGCAGTCCAGGGCCAAGGACTAGAAGACAGAAGGGAAAGGAAAGCTGGTGACAGGGAACCCAAGGTTGAGAAGGGACAGTGTTGACATATAGTGGGGTTGTTAACCATTGTCATAGGGCAACTTGTATACTAACTGTTTAATGAGAAACTATTTTGTTCTGTAAACCTTCATCTAAAGTGAGAATAACAGCCCAACTGGAAGAACGTAATCAATGTCACTGAATTATGCATGTAGAAATTTTTGAAATCGTGTATCTTTGGCTATGTACATTTTCACCAGAAAAAAAAGGTTGAGAAAGGAGAGTGTTGACATGTCGTGGTGTTGTTAACCAATGACATAAAACAACATGTGTACTGATTGTTTCATGAGAAACTATTTGTTCTGTAAACCTTCACCTAAAGTACAATAAAAAAAAGGAAAAAAAAAAAAGAAATCAATCAATGTATTTCATTGGGCAAATCTGCTACAAAAGACCTCTTTAAAGTGTTAAAAAGCAAAGATGAGGACTAAGGTGCACCTGACCCAAGCCACGGTATTTTCAGTCGCCTCCTATGCATGCAAAAGCTGGACAATGAATAAGGAAGACCGAAGAAGAATTGATACCTTTGAATTATGGTATTGGCGAAGCATATTGAGTATACCATGGACTGCCAGAAGAACAAACAAGTCTGTCTTGGAGGAAGTACTGCCAGAGTGCTGGTTGGAAGTGAGGATGGTGAGACTTCATCTCACATACTTTGGACATGTTATCAGGAGGGACCAGTTCTGGAGAAGGATATCATGCTTGGTAAAGTAGAGGGTCAGTGAAAAAGAGGAAAACCCTCAGTGAGATGGATTGACGTAGTGGCTGCAACAATGAGCTTGAACATAGAAATGATTGTGAGGATGGCGCAGGACCAGGCAGTGTTTTGTTCTGTTGTATAATAGGGTCACTATGAGCCTAATGACTCAACGACACTTAACATCAACAACACAGTTAAGGCCTGCAATTGGGTAGTGTGATTCCCCCATCTTCATTCGTGGTATTAGGGTAATTCTGTGCTCATAAAATGAGTTGGGAACTATTTCTCCTATTTTTTTTTTTTTTTTGGAAGAGATTTTTACAATTGCTGGTATTCCTTCTTTAAATGGTTGGTAGAATTTGCCAGTGAAACCATCTAGGCTTGAAGATTCCTTTTTCAGAAATTGTTAACTACAAATTCTATTCCTTAATACTTGAGGACTACCAGGTTATCTATTTCATTTTGGGTAGATTTTGGTACTTTGTAGTGTTTGAGAAATTGGTCCCCTTCATCTAAGTTGTTAAATTTATGTGTGTAGAGTTGTTCGTAGTGTTCCCTTATTATCCTTTTAACGATTACAGGTTCTGTAGTGAGATTGCTTTTTTCATCCCTGGGTAATATGGTATAGGGTGACAAACCATCTCAGTTTGCTCAGGACTGGGAGGTTTCCTGGGATACAGGAATTCAGTACTAAAGTCAGGAAAGTCCCATGCAAAGTGGGATGCGTTGGTCACCTTCTTCTTTTTTTTCCCTTTGGAAATATTGCCAGAAGTTTATCAATATTATTGATCTTTTCTAAGAGCCAACTTTTGATTTTACTGATTTTTCTCTGTATGTTTCCTATTTTCAATTTCATTGATTTTTGCTTTTATGTTTATTTCCTTCCTTATGCTTGCTTTGGGTTTTTGTTTGTTTTTTCTCTCTTCTTTTGCTAGTTTCTTAAGGTGGAAGTTTATATTATTGATTTGATATATTTATTCATTTCTAGTATAAGCATTTAATGCCATAATTTTTCCTCACGCACTGTTTTAGTGACATTCCACAAATTTTGGTAGGTTGTATATTCATCTTCATTCAATTCAAAATATTATGTAATTTTCTTTGAGACTTACTCTTTGACCCATGGTTTACTTAGAACTGTGTTGTTTAATTTTCAAGAGTTTGAGGATTTTCCTCTTATCTCTCTGTTATTGATTTCTAGTTTAATTCTATTATGATTAGAGATATACCTTGTATGATATCAATTCTTTTAAGTTTGTTAAGGTTTCTTTTGTAATCCAGGATATAGTCTATCTTGGTGAATGTTGCAGAAACATGTGAAAGAGATCTGAGCTCCAGTGCCTGCCCTACCACTGATTTAGCAATGGAACATCTGAGAAATCACTCCATCCCACTGGTCCTCTCTTTCCATGTCTATAAAATAAAGGGAATGAATTAGATAATCTCTAAAAATTCCCTACTGGCCTTAATCCCTCCCCCTTCTATGAGTAAAAAGGAATGAGGCTGCTTCCTGCTTCTCCATCTGTCACCAATCACAAAGCAACCTGTTTGCAATGTCCTGTCTTTGGTTTCCCAGAAACCACGGAGGATTTGAAGAAGTGCTTATAAAAAAAGATTCCTTCCTACAAGGCAGGTTCAACATAACATAACATTAAGAAAGGAGAATATGGCTCTGCCCATTTTATAAGAACTTGAAAAGATATTGCAACTTCTTCAGTTTCTTGCTAACTAACCTTAGTGGCACGATTTCTATTCTAACTCTGGGATCACAGAAGTGAGCCCATAATCTCCTTGGCAAAGTACCAATTCTCCAGGATTCTGCTGGATGAAAAGGATAGTGCAATTTCGCTGCCAATTACAACTGCTGCTGACTTTTCCAGAAATCAGCAAACCTGCCAAATGTGAAGTATCTAGTAGCTCCCTGGGGCTAGCAGACCTGGGCCCAGCAGACCTGGGCCCACCAAAGTAAAAGATACAAATCCTCACCATCCATGCTTCTAAGGAGTGTTCTGGTTGTGTTTCTTCTAGGATTGATTTGTTCATCCTTCTGGCATCCATGGAATATTCAGTATTCCTCACCAACACCACAATTCGAATGCATCAATTTTTCTTCTGTCTTTTTCATTATTTTACAATTATGAATAAGTTCTCAAGAGACGTAGTAACTTGCTCAAGGCCAAATGCTGGTAAATGGCAGTCGCCAATGTCATCCTCTGTTCACTGTCCTCATTTTCTTATTATTCATCTTCTTAGAGATGTAGTGAATGTTCCTCATAGAAAAATCAATAAAAATTGACACTCTATAATCCTCACCACTGAAGGCAATTGCTGCTATTGTAGCCACATGATTCCAAACTCGGGAACTTCAAGGTGCAGATTTTTCTATATCCATTGCATAGTGTAGCCCACTGAGCTGCAGGCCTTCCTGTGTCTTCACCACAGGGCCCTCGGGGTGAGGATCTGTGCCGCCTCCAGGCAGAGGCCCTGTCTCCATGCTTAGATGCACCTGCTTTAAGATATGGAGTAAAACCTCCACGGAGCCATTGTTTTTCTGCTCTTTCCAGTAAAAGAAAATACATGTAGATCCACTGGGCTCAAAATGACCTTCTGTCAAAGGCTTCTGAATTGTCTTCAGAAAAGGAAAATATTACTTTGTGCACAGCTCTTGGGATAGTTTAATCATGATCTGAATTTCACATAAAAGCAGAGAAAGGAGATTTGATGGATAAGTCCAAATTCTTTTTTAGCTTTTTATTATGAAAGTTTGCAAAAGTACTCAAAAGGAGAGAGAATAGTATAATAAATCCCTTAGACTCATCTCTCCTGATTCAACAATTATTAACTTTTTGCTCCATTTGCTTCATCTGTTCTTTTTTTTTTTTTTTTTTCCCATTCTTCCTTTTTTCAAGATATATTTTCAAGGTCATTTCACTTCCAAATTCTTTCATACATGTCTTTAATAAGTGCACATATTTTCTTACATAAATACATTATTATTTAATATATAAACACATCATCACAACTAACAGTATTAACACCCAGTCTATGTTCAGATTTTCAATTGTCTCAAACATGTCTTTTTATGTTTCTTCAAAAGAGAATCTAAAAATTGACTCATTACATTTAGCTGTTATAGTGCGTTTAACCTAGAGTTGCATACATCTTAACAATGCTGAAAAGGCACCCAACTTTAATTCTTCAAAATGCTCTCTCTCACCTCTAGGTCTTTGCACTGGCTGTTCTTGCTGCCTGACAGATGTCTCCAGGCTTGCACATCACCTTGAAATCTCCTGCTTGTCCTTCACTTTTCAGACCAGATGATTTTCCTTCTAGAAAACCTTTCCTGACCCCCAACTTCTGCTCTATATCTGAGCATCTCTTATTAAATGCTGAATGTGATTTCACAGTTCTAGGGCAAAGAATGAGATTCTGCATTTCTAACAAGTTCCCTGATGATGCCAGTGCTGCTAGTCTAAGGACTGCACTGTGAGTAATGAGGGCTAGACCAATCCCCACTTCTTTTATAATGGCAGTGATCACGCTGTATTGTAATGCCTGTTTGATTATCTGTCTTCCCTCTAGACCAAGGGTAAGAAAACTACTGGAATTATGGAACACAGTCACACACATTCATTTATGTACTCATAAATATATTTTTTTCTTATTTAAATCTCTTTCAAATATCATTGACTGTTTCCACAAAAATCGTACCAATGTAGTATGGGATTTATAATATACATAGAGATAAAGTAAGTAACAATGATAGCACAAAGGCCAGCGGGGGAGAAATAAGAGGACACAATCATAAGTTTCAAATAGTATACATGAAGTGTATAATGTCACTTGCAGGTATAATGTCATAAGCTAAAGATGTATACTATAAGCCCTAAAGCAACCACAAAATAAGAAATCAAAGAATTAAATTTAATAAGCCAACAGAAAGAAATAATAGAATTACTTTAAAAAACAGTTAATCCAAATGAACAAAAGGGGAATAAAGAATAGAAGGGATAAATATAAAACAAATAGCAAGATGATTAATTTAAATCTAACCATATCAATAATCACATTAAATGCAAATTACTAAACATCCCAGTTAAAAGGCAGAGATTGTGAGATTGATGAAAAATATAAGACCCAACTATATGCTATCTATAAGAAATATACTTTCAAAATAAATACACAAATAGTTTAAAAATAAAAGAATGTAAAAAATTATAGAATGTGAGTGCTAATCAAAAGAAAACTGGAGTGACTAGATTAATATCAGTAATATTCAGAGCAAACAATATTACCAGTGATAAAGAAGGTCATTTCATAATATAAAGGGGTCAATTCGTTAAGAGGACATAGCAATAATAAAGTTTATGCATCTAATAACATAGCTTCAAAGTACAGGAAACAAAAACTACGGGAGCTGCAAGGAGAAAAAGACAAATCCATAATTATAGTTAGAGATTTCAGTGCCGCTCTCTCAATAACCGATACAACAAATAGAGGTTAGATCAATGAAAACAGTAAAGATTTGAAGAAAACAATCAACCAACTTGACCTAATTGACACCCCACCCAACAATGGTAGAATTCACTTTCTTTTCAAGTGCACAATGAACTTTTATGAAGATAGGCCATACCTTGGGCCATAAAATGAGTCTCAATAAATTTAAAAGGGTCATACAAGGTATGTTCTCAGACACAGTAAAAATAAGTTAGGAAGATCTCTAAAAAATCTCCAGCTTGAAAACTGAGTAATATACTTCTAAGTAAACCATGTATCAAAAAAAGGAATCAGGAAAGAAACTAGAAAGTATTTTGAGTTGAATAAAAATTAAAACAACATACCAAATTTGGGGATCCTGCTAAAGCACTGCTTAGGAGAAAATTTATAGCATTAAATGCCTATATCAGAAAAGAACAGAGGCGGGGCCAAGACGGCAGAGTAGTCAGACGCTTCCAGTGGACCCTCTTACAACAAAGACCTGAAAAAACAAGTGATTCAATTATATATCTGGGAGCCCTGAACATCAAAGGCAGAGTTGAGGAACCAGACTGAGTGGCAGGGGGATGGAGAGACGGTTCAGAAGCAGCGAGGAGTTGACAGACCTGACCTGGTGAGAGCCTGAACCCTTCAGGCCTGAGCAGCTCATGAGTAAGCAGTGAGGCAGGCAAGCGGCGGTGCTCAGGAGGCACATTTTCTGCACTGGGAGAGATCCAGTGCCAGAGAGTCTACACGGCCACCCAGAACCAGTGAGAAGCAGCCCTCATCAGCAAAAGATAAGTACTTCTATACGGCTTACCACACAGATCAAAAATACCCCCCTTAGGGAAAAACCTCTCTCCCATTTATCTCCCTGCTCCCTGCTCTGCACTGGGTCCCAGACCAGCTTCAGCAATTGCCTAGTCCCCTGGGCCAGAAGTAGGATCTGTCACATGCCTGGAGCCATTCTCCCTGCCTTGGAGAGTGAACAAATTAACAAACAGGGGAAAAAATAAACTGCCGGCTCCCCTAAGCCAGGACCCAGGGTAGGCATAGCTCCTTTGCTTGGGCACAGGCATAAAGGATCCACGGACTTTGAGTGCCTTTCCCGTGCATAGACTTGCATGGGCCCATATCAACAATGTAGGCCCTCATTACTGTAGTACAACGGGTATATACCAGCACTCTAACTTCAACTGTTTCAGCTGTGAAGTGGCAGGTTCTTGACATTTGACACTGCTCTTCCCATTAAGCAGGGTCTTCACCCACCCACGTCAGGGGCCTGAGGACTAGTGGCTCCACCCGCACCGCCTAGCCACCTGCAATAGGGGCTCATGAATAAGAGGTACCCCCCAGTCCTTAGAGCCAACAGCATTAGGTGCTCATAGTCTGGCTACAAAACCCACACACTTATGTGCTGTAGGGAACAGGGACATGCTTTCCTCCTGGACACTCAGAGGTGGCTGTTTGGCCCCCTGACTTGCTCAGAGAGTGTCTCCCTGCTGCAGCCAGATGTCTGTGCCTACACCAATTACTCATGCCTGTCTAGAACTGTAAGTGAGAGCCTACACCACACACTTGGTGGCTATCAACCTGGGCACCTGAGCTGAATCCATACAGGAGGAGTGGGCAGACTCCTGAGCTCACGTACCTAGTAACAGACCTAAACACCTGGTGACAGGACATTAGAGCTTCCAAGGTGCCAATAATCAAACTAGCTCACACGAGCAGCCTATTTGGACATGTCAAAATAAAACAAGAAGCTAGGCCACAGTAAGCAAACATAAAATAAATAAATATAATAGCTTATTGATGGCTTGGAGACAACAGTCAATATCAAATCACATAAAGAGGCAATCCATGATGGAGGAAAATTTCTTGGAATTAACAGAGGCAGAATACAAAACATTAATATAGAGAACTCTTCAAGAAATTAGGAAGGAAATTAATCAAAACACAGAACACACAATAGAGGAAGTTAAAAAGATTAGATAAAAGCATAACAACAAATTTAAAAGGCTGCAAGAATCCATAGAGAGACAGTAATCAGAAATCCAGAAGATTAACAATAAAATTTCAGAATTAGACAACTCAATAGAAAGTCATAGGTGCAGAATTGAGGCACTAGAAGTCAGTATTAGTGAGATTGAAGATAAAGCACTTGACACCAACTTATTTGAAGAAAAATCAGATAAAACAATTTAAAAAATGAAGAAACCCTAAGAATTATGTGGGACTCTATCAAGAGAAATAACCTATGAGTGACTGGAGTACCAGAACAGAGGGGGATAATACAGAAAATACAGAAAGAATTGTTAAAGATTTGTTGGCAGAAAACTTCCCTGATATCCTGAAAGATGACAAGATATCTATCCAAGATGCTCATCGAACCCTACATAAGGTAGATCCCAAAGGAAAGTCACCCAGACATATTATAGTCAAACTTGCCGAAACCAAAGATAAACAGAGAATTTTAAGAGCAGTTAGGGATAAACGAAAAATCATCTACAAAGGAGAGTCAATAAGAATAAGATCGGACTACTCCGCAGAAACCATGCAGGCAAGAAGGCAATGAGATGACATATATAAAGCCTTGAAGGAAAAAAACTGCCAGCCAAGAATAATATATTAAGCTAAACTCTCTCAAATATGATGGCTAAATTAGGGCATTTCCAGAAAAACAAAAGTTTAGGGAATTTTCAAAAACCAAACCAAAATTACAAGAAATACTAAAGGGAGTCCTCCAGTTAGAAAATCAGTAACATCAGATAACAACCCAAGACAAGAACACAGGACAGAGCAACCAGATATCAACCCAGATAGGGAAGTCACAAAAGTAAACCAAAGCTAAAACACTGATAATAGGGTAACAGATGTCAATATGTAAAAGATGACAACATTAAAACAAAAAAGTGGGACTTAAAAAAGTAGACATAGATTTTTCATATGGAGAGGAAGTCAAGGCAACATAAAGAAATAAAAAACTGGTATAAACTTAGAAAAACAGGGGTAAATATTAAGGTAACCACAAAGGAAACTAACAATCCTACAAGTCAAAATAAAAAACTAGAAAAATATAAAGACTCAGCAAACACAAAATCAACAACAATGAAAAAGATGAAAAGAAAATACATAAAGAAAAACGACTCAGCATAGAAAATTAAGTGGAACAAAGAAACTGTCAACAACACACAAAAAGAGACATCGAAATGACAGCACTAAACTCATACCTATCAATAATTATGCTGAATGTAAATGGACTAAATACACGAATAAAGAGACAGAGAGTGGCAGATTGGATAAAAAACACGATCCTGCTATATGCTGCCTACAAGAGACACATCTCAGAGTTAAAGACACTAACAAACTAAAACTCAAAGGATGGAAAAAAAATATATCAAGCAAACAACACTCAACAAAGAGCAGGAGTGGCAATATTAATCTCTGACAAAATAGACTTTAAAG
>NW_004443946.1:24582597-24616199 GCF_000243295.1 Trichechus manatus latirostris | reverse complement strand
GGAACACTTATACACTGTTGGTGGGAATGTGAAATGGTACAACCACTTTGGAAATCGATTTGGTGCTTCCTTAAAAAGCTAAAAATGGAAGTACCATATGATCCAGCTATCCTGCTCCTTGGAATATATCCTAGAGAAATAAGAGCTGTCACACAAATAGATATATGCACACCCAAGTTCATTGCAGCACTGTTCACAACAGCAAAAAGATGGAAACAACCTAGGTGCCCATCAACGGTCGAATGGATAAACAAATTATGACATATCCACACAATGGCATACTACGCAACGAGAAAGAACAACGATGAAGCTGTGAAACATAACATGGAGGAAGCTGGAGGTCATTATGCTGAGTGAATTTAGTCAGTCACAGAAGGACAAATATTGTATAAGACCACTATTATAAGAACTCAAAAAGAGGTTTAAACACAGAAGAAAACATTCTTTGATGGTTATGAGGGTGAGGAGGGAGCGGAAGGGTTATTTACTAACTAGATAGTAGATAAGAATTATCTTAGGTGAAGGGAAGGACAGCACACACTATAGGGGAAGTCAGCGCGACTGGACTAAACCAAAGCTAAGAAGTTTCCTGAATACAGTCAAACACTTTGAGGGACAGAGTAGCAGGGGGAGGGGTCAGGGGACCATGCTTTCTGGAGACATCTAGGTCAATTGGCATAACAAAGCTTATTAAGAAAATGTTCCGCATCCTACTTTGGTGAGTGGCAGCTGGGGTCTTAAAAGCTTGCAAGCGGCCGTCTGAGATGCATCAGTTGGTCCCAACCACCTGGAGTAAAGGAGAATGAAAAACACCAAAGACACAAGGAAAGTATTAGCCCAAGAGACAGAAAGGGCCACATAAGCCAGAGACTTCATCAGCCTGAAACCAGAAGAACTATATGGTGACCGGCTACCACCAATGAACACCCTGACAGGGAACACATCAGAGTCCCTGATGGAGCAGGAGAAAAGTGGGGTACAGAACTCAAATTCTAGTAAAAAGGCCAGACTTAATGGTCTGACTGAGACTGGAGGAACCCTGGATAGCATGGTCCCTGGATTCCCTATCAGCCCAGAACTAAAACAATTTCCAAGGCCAATTCTTCAGACAGGGATTGGACTGGACTGTGAGACATAAAGTGATATTCGTGAGGAGTATGCCTCTTTGCTCAAGTAGATACAAGAGAGTAAACGGGCAGCTTCTGTCTGGAGGTGAGATGGGAAGGCAGAGAGGGTTAGGAGCTGGCTGAATGGACATGGGGAATCAGGGGTGGAAAGGAGGAGTGTGCTGTCACAGTATGGGGAGAGCAATTAAGTCACATAACAATGTATGTATAAATTTTCATATGGGAAAAAATAAATAAAAATCTGTTGCCTCTGGGGAGGCAAATTCAATTCCTAGTAGGAGAATTTTATTGTATAACCTTTTATATCTTCTGATTTTTGAGCCATGTGAACATATTACCTCTTCCAAATAAATAAATTATAATTTTTTAAAAAAGAAAAGAACAAGGTTATAAAACCTATGACTTCAGCTTTAAGAAACTAGAAAAAGAAAAGCAAATTAAACCCAAAGTAAGCAGAAGAAAGGAAATAATAAAGACTAAAGCAAAAATCTGTGAAATAGAAAAAAGAAGTACAATAGAGAAATTAATAAAACTGAAAGCTAGTTCTAGAAGAAGATCAATAAAATTGATAAACTTATAGCCAGACTGATCAGGAAGATAAAGAAAACACAAATTGCCAATATCAAGAATGATAATGGCTTCTCTGCTACAGATTATACAGATATTAAACAGATTATAAGGGAATATTAGGGACAAGGTTATGATAATAAATTCAACAACTTCGATCGAATGGACCAGTACCAAATCTCACTTAAGAAAAAAAATAGATAAACTGAATAGCTCTATAGTTATTAAAGAACTTGACTTTGTAGTTAAAAACCTTTCCACAAGAAAATCCCATGCCTAGATGGCTTCACTGGTGAGCTCCGCCAAACATTTAAGGAAGAAATAGTATCAGTTCTACACATGCTTTTCCAGAAAATTGAAGAGGAGGTAATACATCTCAACTCATTCTATGAGGTAAGCATTACCTTGGTACCGAAACCAGATGAACAGATGACAAGAAAATAAAAATCACAGACTAATATCCCTCACAAACACACACGTAAAAATTCTAAGCAAAAGTTTAGCAAATTAATTAAAAGAATATACATAAAGGATAATACATCATGACCAAGTGGATTCATCCCAGGAATTCAATGTTAAAGATTGCTTTAACATTGATTGATTTAACATTTAATATTGAAAAATCAATCAATGTAATTCATTCTATAACAAGCTGTATAAAAAGCTTATTTAAAAGTTCATTTTTTTAAATCATGTGATCATTTTGATAGACACACACAGAAAAACATTTGGCACAATCTACCATCCATTCCTAATAATAACCCTCAGCAAACTAGAAGTAGAAGGGAAATTTCTCAACCAGATAAAGGGCATCTACAAAAAATCTACAGTTAACATCATACTTAATGGTGAAAGACTAAATGTTTCCCCCATAAGATCTGAGATAAGACAAGGGTGTTCCATTCTCATCACTTCTATTCAACATTGTACTGAAGGTTCTAGTCAGCGCAGTAAGGGCAGAATAGGAACTAAAACGCATCCAGAATGGAAAGAAAGAAGTAAAACTGACTTTATTTGTAGACACTTGACATGGTCATCTATGTAGAAAATCTGATGGATGTCAGGCCTCCCCAAATTTTTCTATAGATTCGATGCAATGCCTATCAAAATCCTAGCAGATTTTTTGTAGAAATTCAAAGCTGATTTTAAAGTTAAATGCGAAAAACCTAGAATAGCCAAAACAACTTTGAAAAAGACAAAGTTGGAGGGTTATGATTTGATTTCAACACTCATCATAAAGCTACCATAATCAACACAGTGTGGTATTGACTTAAATACATAAACAGAACAACGTAACAGACTAGAGAGTCCAGAAATAGACCTAAACATAGTTGGACGACTATGTTTTACCAAAGTGGTGAAGACAATTCAGTGCAGAAAGGATCATTTTTTTCAACAAATGGTGCTGAAACAATTGGACATCCATAAGCCAAAATATTGAGCTTAGATCTATACCTCACACCATACACAAAAAATAATTCAAAATAGATCATAGACATAAATATAAAACGTAAAACTATGAAATATCTGCAAGAAAACATAAGAGAAAATCTTCATGACATTAAGTTAGACAAAGATTTCTTAGCTATGACATCAAAAGCATGATCCATAAAAGAAAAAATTAATAAATTGCACTTCATCTAAGTTAAAAACTTCTGCTCTTCAAAAGAAACTGTTAAGAGAATGGGAAGACTACTAACAGATTGAGAGAAAATATTTGCAAAGCATGTATATATGATAGAAGATTTGTATCCAGAATATTTAAAGAACTCTCAAAATTAAATGAGAAAACAAATTTTTTTTTAAATGGGCAAAAGATTTGAATAAACACTTCACCAAAAAATACACAGAGATGGTAAATAAGCACATGAAAACATGCTCAACATCATCAGTCATTCGGAAAATACAAATTAAAACCACAATGAGATACCACTACAAACGTGTTAGAATTAGAATGGCTAAAATGAAAAAGTCTCACTATACCAAGTGGTGGCAAGGATGCAGAACAACTCTCATACACTGCAGGAGTGACTGTAAAATGGCAAATCACTTTGGAAAACAGTTCGGCAGTTTCTCACAAAGTTAAAATACACTTACCATATGACTCAGCCATTCCAGTCCTTGGTATTTACCCAAGAAAATTAAAAGCATTTGTCCACACAGAGACTTACACATGAATATTCATAGCAGCTTTATTTGTAATAGCCAAAAACTGGAAATAATCCAAATGTCCAGCAAAAGGCAAATAGATAATGTAATGGTGGCATATTCAGAATACTGCTCAGCAATTAAAAAATAATGAATTATTAATAAACACAACATAGATGAATCTCAAAATAATGATGCTGAGTGAAAGAAGTCCATGCTGTATAATTCCATTTATATAAAATTTGAGAAAATGCAAACTAATCTGTAGTAACAGAAAGCAGATCAGCAGCTACCTAGGAGGAAAGAGTGAAGAGGGGTAGGAAAAAGGATTTATAAAGAGGCATGAAGAAAATTTTGGGGGTGATAAGTATGTTCATTATCTTGATAGTGGTGATAATTTCACAGGTGTATACATACATCAAAATTTATTTTATTGTATACTTTAAACAGATGCACTTGATTGTATGCCAGTTATATCTCAGTAAAGCAGTCTTGAAAAAAAAAGAACCCCTTATTTCAAATTAGTAGAGGTAGGATGTTGTGTTGTTATTAGGTGCTGTCCAGTGGGTTCCGACTCGTAGCAACCCTAGGTACAAAACACCGCCCGGTCCTGTGCCATCCTGACTTAAGCCCATTGTTGCAGCCTCTGCATCAATCCATCTCGTTGAGGGTCTTCCTATTTTTCACTGACCCTCTTCTTTACCAAGCATGATGTCCTTCTCCAGGGACTGATCCCTGCTGATAACATGTCCCACGTATGTAAGACGTAGTGTGAGAGGTAGGATAGAAGTATGTATAGGTCATTAGCAAAGCTGAATGAAAAGATATACCTGCCCAGGAGAACATTAGAACAGGATGCTATTTCTTTTGGAAGCTTCTCTTCCTGCCTACATAGGATGCTCTGCCCCCTTCCCTGGCATTCCGTGGCATTCCCTTCTTACCTGGTACTCAGGGATCCCTTGGTATTTCCCCAGGCATTTGCTATCCCATTCCCAAGAAGGATCACCCTGGAGGTGGCTCCTTCTCTTGTCTTTTCTCCTTCTTCTCCCCTCATGGAACATATTCTCAACCGGCCAGTTTGCAAAGAATATGATTTACTAATTCACACAAAATTGTAAAACAAACATTAAAAGCAGCTCATCATGATATACTCTTTACCACTATCCCCCCAAACCTCAGTAAAATACATGCATTTAAAAAAAGCAATTGCTTTTATCAAAAATAATAAAATGTTAAAAGTGGAATTTTAGGTAGCATCAAGGAAATACTTTAGGGTATAGGAGACATGCTGGCATCCATTTCATACTTTAGATCAATGTCAGTATAAATAATATTTCCTGTGCCTTCTTCCCATTGTTTAAAACAAATTTATTTGGAATCAGAAAAGAGGTTTATTTAACAGCTTTGGCCAGTTTTTTTTTTCCTCATAAATATACATGACTTTGCATTTTTAGGTTCCAGATGGGACTGGAATCTATGAGATCAAAATATCAGAAGAAATGGTTCTCTAGCTTTTATAAAGCAAAAAGTCCCAGAAATCTTGTCTCCAGAGAGTTAGTCTCCGGAGAATGCTAACCTAATTTTCAGACAGTGAATAAGTCCTGGATATGAGTCCTATAAAGTGCTTTAAGTGTTTATAACCACCATCAGTTGCCATTCTGACTCATGGCGACCCCATGTGTTTCAGAGTAGAACTGTGCTCTATAGAGCCTTCAGTGATTGTGAGCTTTCAGAAGTAGATCACCAGGCCTTTCTTCTGAAGTGCCTCTGGGTAGATTCAAACTGCCAAACTTTCAGTTAGTAGCCAAATGCTCAACCGTTTGTGACAGACACCCCAAATTCTCAGAGGTCCTGGGCCTAGAGAAAGGACTATGTCTCAGAGATGTTCAGTTTTACTGTGGGGACTTAAACAATTTTTAAAAATGTGTATTGCAGAGCTGTTATGTGTCAAACCCTATGTTAGGCACTAGGACACATCTGTGAATAAGACAGTCACCATCCCTGGCCTCACAGAGTTTAAAGTCTAGAAGAGAAGGCATACCTCCCACAAGCAGTTACGCATGTGGTAAGTGTTACAGATTGCTGTGAGCATGTAGGACTGGAGAACCTAACCAAGTATGGCGCATCAGAGAAGTCTTCCTTGAGAATGCAATATTTAAGCTGAGATTTAAAAGGTGATGAGGCAAAGAGAGTTTGAGGCCTAGTGCACATTATATGTCATGTCCTTGGAGCAAGAGAAACCATAGTCTACTTAGAATCTAATACCGCTTAGAATCTATACCACTTCAAGCGCAATAGAAACCATACCATGATAAGGTCTCTTCACTTTCCCCCCATTATGCTTTAATTGTTATATGACTACCAAATACATTGAAAAACCCTTCAGACAATGTCATAATTTTTGCTTTCAACGGTCATTCTTATTTAAAAGGACTTAGGAGAAGAATAGTCTATTATATTTACACAGATATTTACCATTTTTGTTGTTCTTCCCTCATCCCTGAGGTTCCACATTTCACTTTGGTATCATTTCCCTTCTGCCTGAAGAATCTTCCTTTAGCAACTCTTTTTAGAACTAGTCTGCTGGCAATTGATTCTCTTAGTTTCCTTTCTCTTCAGAATGTCTTTATTTCACCTCCATACCTGAAGGATATTTTGGCTGGATATAGAATTCTGGGTTGACATTTACTTTCCTTCAGTACTTAAAAAATGTTTTTCTACTGCCTATTGGTCCCCATTGTTTCAGATGAAAAATCCAGTCATTTGAATCATTGTTCCACTATAAGTCACGTGCTGTTTTTCTCTGGCTGCCTTTAAGATTTTTTTCCTACTCTTTAGTTTATAGCAGTTTGATTGTGATGTATCTGAGCATAGACTTCTTTGGTTTATCCTGTTTGTGGTCCACCGAACTTCATAAACCTGTAGATTTATGACTTTTGACAAATTTGGGAAGTTTGCATTAATTGTTTCTTCATATATTTTTTCTGCACCACACTCTTCTCCTCACCTTCTAACACTCTGGTCCCACAGGTCCTTGGAGATCTGTTAACTTTTTTCTTGATCTTTTTCTCTCTGGAGTTTATACTGGGTAATTTCTATTGATCTATTTTCAAGTTCACTGACTGTTAGCTCTGTCATCTCCATTCTGCTAATGAATCCATTCAGTGACATTTTCATTTTAATTATTGTATTTTTTAGTTCTAAAATTTCCATTTGCTTTTCCTTTATATCTCTGTATCTTTGATGCAACTTTCTATCTTTTCATTCATTGTAAGAGTGTTCACACTTATTTCTTGGAGCAATTTTATAATAGCTACTTTCAAGTTCTTGTTAGATAATTTCAACATCTGTGTCATTTTGGTATTGGTGTCTACTGATGGTCTTTTTCCATACAAATTGAGATTTTCCTGGTTGTTAATATCCAAGTAATTTTGGATTGCATCCTTGACATTTTGAATAGGATACAACTCTGAGTCTTGTTTAAATCCCATGGAGAACGCTGATATTTTTGTTTTGCCAGGCAATAAACCTGTTTGGTTTTAGGCCTCAAGTTCTGATTAGCCTTCTGTGGGATGTGATTCCAAATTTAGTTCTGTTTTCAAAGCCTCTGCTCTGTTATTCAGATCTGTCTCACATGTATGCCACCCAGTGGCCAGTCTGGGACTTAGTTCAGTTCTCAGGTCTATGGCATGTTGTTTAGGGTCAAGTCCACATATGTCCAACTTGGGGGTGAATCTATGAGCTTTACAAGGTTGCTTTCCCAAGCTTCTCCCTCTCTAATATATGTGCGGTACTTTATGGCCAGCTGGCCAGAAAGCTGGGATTTTTTTTTTTTTTTAATCCTGCTCTGCTGCACATTCTCACAACTGCGTCCATGAAAGAGGCTAAGTGGAGGTAAGATGGAGACAACAAAAAAAAAGGAGACTTACCCCTTTTGGGGACCACAGTGCCTCTGATCAGTCAGGAAAGTTCCCCTCTCTCAGAGTTTTAGGTGCCTGCGGGACCACTGTTTCCACTGTCACTGCTGTTGCCACCACTGTCTCAGGATTGTCTAAGAGCTAGGGTGTAAGAGAATGGGGGAAAAAAGAAATGAGGAATCCCCCCACCATCTCAGCATGTTGGGGATCCCCTTGCCCATTCTTCAAGCCAGAACTAGAGGGCTTCTCCTAGATCTCTCTGTGTCCATGTCGGGGGCCTACTTTCTTGTTCCAGATTGCCTTTAGACTAGGCTGGGTAATAACAGAGGGGGAAAAAAGGAGGGGAGGGGGAGGAAATTCACTACTGAATTGATGATACTTTGAGTTCTGGTCTTCTTCCCCAATCTGCCTGCTAGCATTTATTTTTTAGAGTCCTCAAATAGCTGTTCCAAGTTACAAGCATCATGTCAAGGTTTTAAAGCTGCATGCAGTAGGAGAGACAAGGTGCAGTATATTTACTTCGTTTTACCTGGAACTGGAATTCTGGCCCCTTCTATCTTGCTCTTTGCCACCCTCAGTGGTCCAAGACGGCTGCCAACATTCCAGTTTTTATGTCTACATTCTGGGCAGCAAGAAGAGGAAAGAGGTTAAGAAGACATAACCTCTCTTTAAGGACACTTCCTAGAAATCTCACATAGCCCTCCCATTTACATCCTATTAGAATTTTGCCAAAAGGCCTTAATAAACTGCAGAGGGGGCTTTATTCCAAGTAGCCATTGGCCCACTTAAGAAATGGTGTCTGCATTAATAAGGATGATAAGTAGAATTAATATTAGGAAATAAGTAACAGCCTCTATCACAAGTTTCTAATTTTAGCTTTTTCCCAATTTCCTGCTCTAATCCTCACTTTTTAGAAATATCCAAAACGTGTGTAGAACTGAAATTAGTCTTTTGAAGATGAAGGATTAATTTAGAATATTCCGGGCTGCTGTGCATTTTCCACTAGTCTCCCTGCAATACCCTGTGAAGGGCTTTAGGGGCAGTTGAGATTTGTCAGCCAGAGAATAGGACTATTTTTGCCATTCCTCCCACTCACCCCCCATAGGCTTCACCCTAGCCATTGATCTATTTGGATTTCTCCTGGGTTTGTTTAAAAAAAGAGCTTGGCCTAGTCTGGTCCTTTAACCACTCCCTTTTCCTTGTATTTCCCTGCAGCCTCTAGCTCTGGTTTCCTGCTTTTTTAAGGACCTCAGTGTGAGGCATTCTGCTGGCTCTGAGGAGACTTGGGAAGAACATGACAGTTACTCTGAGTCTTTTCAACAAGAATGAGGAACTGGCCACATAAAAAGATCAGAGAAAGAAAGTGATTGGAAGAAAAGGGGGGGTAAGGGTGATAAAAAGAATTTAAAACCAAAGGGGGAAAAATAAGAGACTCTTAATGAGAAAGATGAACTGCTGATTTAGGCAGAAATTCTCCCTGGAAGGTCTATATTTCTGCCTCTGGCATTCATTCGCGTGAGGTTGTTTCTCCCTTTTCCCTTGTTATTCTGACTCTGTCCAATAGACATACATTCTTTCAGGAAAATCAGAAATGACTCAGTGTGTAGACACTTGACGTGTCTTATTAATTGTTAGAAGTGCAACTTTGTTCAGTTTGGCCCTGGGCTATTTCTGGTCTGCTTCAATGAGGTCTTTTACAGCATGCTATTGCCAACCTGTACTTGATTAGTTGCCTAATCTATCCTCACACTTCCTCTCTCTTGGCATAATCCAAACCTTAGTTTTGCAAGCTCTTGTGTTAGTCATCACATTTTATTCATGCCAATCTTCCCTCCCTGATTTAGCTGGAATCTTTTTGAGAGTAGGGGACTTATACGTCTTTACTCAAGGATGGGCTGGCTGCATCTCAGAGGTTAAACCTCCCTGTAGCCATCTGTGCCTGGGAAGGAGATCCACATCTCCTTGCAAAGCCCAGTCATGGCCCAATGGCCCAACCTCAACTTTCTGGAATTCAGTTTTGGAAATCCCTGGAGCACTATTTCTCAGCCTTGGCTGCACATTAAAATCACCGGAGGCCAATTACATCATAAATTTTTGGTGGTGGAATCCAGGCGTTAGTGATTTTTAAATCGCCCAGGTAGTAGTGTGGTGTTAAATGTTTAACCACCAGCTCCCCAAAAAGAAAAGAAAGACTGCATGCTTATACCTACATTAGTTTATTATATATTTTACTGACATGAAAGATGTGTGACACACAATTTACGAATAATAATAAAACATACAATACTCTATTGTATACTCCATGCAGGCAATTGATTTTCATAGAATGGTTTAATTAATCGTTACTGAACTCTTATATCTGTAGCCAATACATAGTTGCAATTGACAAATGAGTATAGTTCTGACATGAATGTTGGTTAATTTTTCATTTATGTTAATGAAGAAGATGAAAGTGAAACATGTAAAAATATGTTGGAATTTTACTCATTGTCAGATGAGTGACTTCTTTGCTGGATTGGAAAACAGATTAGAATGCTGGAAGAATATTTCCTCAATTTTTTTGTGCCATTGACAACGTAATGGTTACGGACAAGGTAAACTTTTAAGTGCAAACTGCATTATTGACATTTTTCCCCATCACTTTCTTAAGTCTAGATAATCAGCAAAACAATAAACCAAGCTCTAATTGTAGTATTAGTCAATTTTCATGGTATAACTACTCCCACCATTTCCAATTTTCAGCTGCCAATGTGACATCACTGAATACTAGCATTGGCAAGAGATGGGCAGTTGTACACCATTATACAGTATTCCCACCATACAGATAAAACAAATATAAATAACCACAGGAACATAGATAATAGTAAAATAATTAGAAAATAATGAGTTTGGGGGTACTTATTAATTTTTCAATATAATTTAGTGATTTGTAAGTTTATGTGATTTCATTTTTAATAATGGCTGTGTTCAACCACTGGGTCACAAAATTTCTGAAAATTTAACACTTGCTTTTCACAAGTTGGCTTGCACCAGCTTCAAAACATCACTTCTTTCAGATGAGTCCAATGGGCAACCAGGATTAGAGACCCTGTGATGAGGAAAATGGGAAGAGATTCTGTTGCTGTGAGGCCTGAAGGCACAGGATGATCCACATGACTTCCTCAACTCCTGGCTTGGTTCAGTTTTACTCCCCTTTCCTCCTGGGCTAGTTCTGGCCTCCTTCAGTGAGGTCTTTTACAATATGTTATTGCCAACCTATACCTGACTAGTTGCCTGTGACAAAACTATCCTCACACTTCCTCCCTCTTCCTTTAATCTGGACCTTAAGTTTCTAAGCTCTTGTGTTATTCATCACATTTTATTTGTGGCAAGTCTTCTTCTCTCTCTTTTTTGAGGGGCAGGGGAGTTGCATGTTCTTGCTTGAGGATGGGCTGGCTGCTTCCCTTAGCCATCTGTGCCTGGGGAGGAGAATCACGTCTGCAAAGCCCAGTCATGGCCAATGGTCCAACCATGACTTTCTGTAATTCTATTAAGCTAGAAAAATCAGACTTAAGTCTCTATGGATATCCAAAGAGGCAAGTTCCACATTAGGGGGTACTTGTCAAAACAAGTAGCCTTTATTTTGGAATCCTGGTCAGTAGACTGGTAACAGTGGCAAGAGTGTCCAGTGGCTTCTGTCCAGAGCTGTCTGCTCCCTTAGAAGAGAAGGGAGGGCAAGTCCCACCATGAGCTAGAAAAACCATTCTGCTAGCAGAGCAAGCCAGGGCTCTATCCCATGGGGACCCTTTTCATGTCCTTCTTCCAGAGGAAGGTGGTGCTCCCTCCACAGATGCCTATTTCCCAAATATTAGGTGTAATAGAGGAGCCCTGGTGGTGCAGTGGTTATGAGCTCGGCTGCTAACCAAAAGATCAGATCCACTGAGCCACTCCTTGGAAACCTTTTGGGGCAGTCCTACTCTGCCCTATAGGGTCACTATGAGTTGGAATTGACTTGACAGCAATGGGCTTAGTTTTTTGTTTGTTTGTTTGGGGCATGGAGTCCAAAAGCATCACTTCAGGCTTCTGACATTTCCCACCCTCATACTGACCATCACTTAACCTCACCATTTGTTTCCTCATCCGTAGGATGGGAAAAATACCTGCTGTATATGCTTCTCAGGGTTGCTGAAATGCCCAGAAGAGTCTATTTGCAGGTGATCTATAAATGATGCAAAGCATTACACCTCTCTACAAGATGCCATGACTATCATTAGGTCACCCCATTATTATTGAGGGACAGAATCATCTAGTAATTAAAAGTGTAGGCTTTGTCCATTTCTTTTCATTATATGATTTACCATGATTTATTTAGTAAGCCCCCCAATTCAAAACCATTTGGGTTGCTTCTAGTCATTTGCTTTTTACAAACAACCCTGAAGTGAGTGTGTTTGTAGATATATCTTTGCTTATGTGTACACATATATCTGTAAGATAAAATCGTAGAGTGGAATTGCTGGGCCAAGGAGTACTTGCACTTAAAATTCTCATAGGTATTGCCAAGCTGTCTTCCAAAGAAGCTGCACTAGTTTACATACCCCAACAAGTATGACAATGCTTGTTTTCTTCATCTGTTTTAGTGTGATGTCTTTGAAATTTTACAACCCATTCATATCCTTTAAAGCCACCTGTATTAATTTTTCTGTGACCTGCCTTCTCATGTCCTTTGTCAATTTTTCTTTTGGAACATTGGACTTTTTCTTATGAGTGTTTAATAGCACTTTATTATTTTAATTAACCCTTTGTTAAAAAGGAAAAAAATGTGGACTTTGGAGTTAGAAATGGGTTCAAATCTAGAGTCCCTCCCTTACCAACCAGTAACCAGTTGCCATTGAGTTGATCCTGACTCATGGCAACCCCATGTGTGTCAGAGTAGAACTGGATTCCACATGGTTTTCAATGGCTATGCTCTTTTGGAAGTAGATCACCAGGTCTTTCTTCTGAGGTACCTCTGGGTGGATTTGAACTGCCAACTTTTAGGTTAGTAGTTGTGTCATGTAGGGACTCCAGTAATAAATAAGAGACTTAACTAAATGTTAGGAAGCAGTGATAATAATCCCCCTGCCTTTCTAAGCCTCCCTTAGGCCAGTCTTGAGAGTGACTTTCTAGAACCAGCCTCTGTTTCTATTCTAGTCTCTACCAGGATCTGAAAACAAACCAGACCTTTTCCTCCTGATGATTTGCTGCCTAGAGGTCAGAGCGGCCATGGCCTGCCTCCCCCCTCCAAGGGGTGCCTAGGGGATTACAAACCGCAGACGAGCAGTTTCAGCCCTGAGATGGCTGCTTCACAGTCCATTTCCTCATAATTTTTTATTTGCAAATGCAAGGTGATTCTGCATGTTAGTTGCTGAAGCCCTTGCACTTTAAGTTAATCTAGTTAATAACTGAGGCTGCAGTTCACTTCAGCAATCCTGTTGTTTGTCCCAGTGGTTCTAAGTGTATTAAAAATGTCAGGTTTCTTCTGGTCTTCAAGGCCGTTGAGGGTTTAATTACATCCACTGGTTTACCTCTTTTTTTCTCCTAAAGCTCCCTTGGATGTATTGGTGCATGATTTTGTTGTTTTGCTGTTCGTCATTGTAGTTTTGCTGCCTTTCCCCACTCTCACAGTATCTCCTGTCATTGTAGTTATTGTTGTTGTTGGGTGCCATCAAGTCGATTCTGACTCATAGTGACCATATCCAACAGAGTAGAACTTACCTATAGGGTTTTTCCTAGACTGTAATTTTTATGGAAGCAGATCACCAGGTCTTTTCTCCCATGGAGCCGCTGGTTTAAACCCCCAATCTTTCAGTTTGCAGCCGAGCGCTTAACCGTTGCACCACCAGGGCTCTTTCAGTAACTTCTAACCCCAAACATTCAAAATACTTTACATTTCTTTGAAACCAAGATTTTAGCCACCTGTCTTAGTTTCCTAGTGCTGCTATAACAGAAATACCATAAGTGGATGGCTTTAATGAACAGAAATTTATCTTCTCACAGTTTAGGAGGCTAGAAGTCCAAATTAAGGGCACCATCTGTAGGGGCTGACTTTCTCTCTCTGTCAGCTCTTGCGGAAGGTCCTTTGCTCTTTTAGCTTCCGTTCCTTGGTTCCCTGGAGATCTTCATGTGGCCTGGCATCTGTCTTCCCCCATCTGTGCTTGCTTGCTTCTGTGCCTAATCTGCTCTTATTTACTAATCTGCGCTTTTTTAATCTCAAAAATCATTGGTTTAAAACACACCCTACATTGATGGCCTCATTAACATAACACAGAAAACCCTGTTCTCAAATGGGATTACATCCACAGGTATAGTCGTTAGAGTTTACAACACAATTTTGGGGGTTGTCTTAGGCTGGGTTTTCTAGAGAAGTGAAACCAGGAAAGCATATATATATAGAGAGAGAGAGTGATTTATATCAAGGAAATGGCTCATATGGTTGTAGAGGCTGTAATGTCTCAAGTCTGTGGGTCAGGAAAGAGGCTTCTCCTGATTCACATAGCTGCAGGGGCTGGTAAACCCAAAATTTGCAGCCTGGAGAGGAGGGCTGCTGCTCACAGGCTGTGAAGATTGATGAATCTCAAGATTGTCAGGCAGGACTGCAGGTAAGCTGCTAGCTCAAGTCCCAAGAATCAGAGGTCAGATGAATAGGAGCCAGCTGCAGGATCTAGAATGAGCAAAAGCCTGCATGCCCTGCCTGAATGTCCACTCACACAATGCAGGCCACATGCCCAAGGAAACTCCCCTTCAACTGATCAGCTACTCACCGCCGATCCCATCACAGGGGTGATTATGTATCAAATCTTAACAGGGAAGTGATCACAATATTTTACAACTGCCAAAACACTGAGAATCATGGCCCAGCCAAGTTGACACACAATCTTAACCATTACAGGGGGGCACAATTCAATCCATAACACTACCTTAGAGCAGATGACTATGGATCACAACGATCTGACCAGCAACCAATCATGGGGATGGCACAGGACCAGGCAGCGTTTTGTTCTGTTGTGCATGGAGTCGCCATGAGTTGGGGCCTACTCAATGGCAGCTAACAATAACAAGAGTGGATGGCATTCACCCACTGCAAGAGTAGCTCCTGGAGGGTCTACTGGCTCAACTGAAATCCATCAGGGAGACAGCCTCACCCACTGTGGAACTCTTTTAGTTTGAAACAATTTCCTGATGAGGAGTCAAAGCCTGCCTTTCTGTAACTTCATCCCTTGAGTCCTAGTTATTCCCAGAGGAACAACACTACCTCTTCTAAGATGGTATTGCCCAACATTTTCTGATAAAAAGAACTACCAGGAGTGCTTATTAAAAAGCTAAAGAAAACAAAAAAACCCAGACTCTCTAGTCCTATCCATACCAAATGAATCAAATATTAGGGAAGAATCTGGGATTCTGTATTTTTAACAAGCTCCCCAGGTAATTCTTGTGATGAAAAATACTTTTCTGCAAGATTAAGCTGTCTATATTTGAAGGCTATTAATATCTATCTCCAAACTTTTCTTTATCCTAAACTAAATATCCCAGGTTCTTATAACCAATCCTCCCAATAAATGGTCCCCAGACCTCCTTCCAACCTGGTTGTTATCCTCTGCAAACAACAGACCCTATCCATTTTCCTATTAAAATACGACACTGATACACGAAAACAATTTTCCAGATTTATTCATTCATTCATTTATTCATTCTTTTAACAGATGCCTATTGAGTAAATATTATTGACAGGCACTGTGTCAGGTGTTGAAGATAAACAAAGGACAGATAAGACAATCACAGTTCCTGCTCTGTACTCTTAGGGTTTATAGAAAGAAAGAGAAAGAGAAAGAAAGCAGAAAAGAGGGAGGGAGAAAGGGAGAGAAGGAGGTAAGAAGTGAAGAAGGGAAGGAGGGGACAAATAAATAATTACAAAATATAGTAAGTGCTATGAGGAGCCCTGGTAGCACAATGGTTAAGTGCTCGGCTACTAACTGAAAGGTCAGCAGTTCAAACCCACCAGCCACTCCATGGAAGAAAGATGTGGCAATCTGCTTCTGTAAAGATTTACAGCTTTGGAAACTCTATGGGGCAGTTCTACTCTGTTCTATAGGGTTGCTATGAGTCAGAACCAACTCGATGACAATGGGCTAATAAGTGCTATGAAAAAAATAAGCAGGAGCTGGGATAAGGTAGTCAGGTAAGGCCTGACTTGCAAGCCTCTGAAAACGTGGTATTTAAGCTCAGATCTATAGGATGAGAAGGAGCTAATAATGTAAAGAATGCTGGGACCAGAGGGGGCAGGGCAAAGGGAGTGCTCTATGGCCAAAGACCCTTAAGTGGTTGTTATGGGTTGAATTATGTCCCCCCAAAAAATATGTATTAAAGTACTGGCCCCTGTACCTGTGGATGTGATCCTGTTTGGAAATAGGGTTTTTCCTTTGTTACGTTAATAAGGTCAAACCAGAGGAGGGTGGGTTCTAACCTAATCACTCTCAAATTACAAAAAGGGCAGAATAGACAGAGATACAGACAGTGGAAAGATGCTACGTGACGACAGACACAGGCAGATGCATCTACAAACCCAGGAGTTCCAATGATTGCTGGCTACTAGAAGCTGAAATGGAGTCCCTGGGTGGCACAAACAATTAAGCACTCGACTACTAGTCAAAAGTTGGAGATTTGAACCCACTCCTTGAAAGAGAGGCCTAGAGATCTGCTTCCAATGGGTCCCAGCCTTGAAAACCCTATGAAGCAGTTCTACTCTGAACATATGGGGTCTCCATGAGGAGCAATTAACAACAACAAGAAGCTGAAATATACAAAAAAGCACTACCCCTAGAGCTGCGCCCTGAATTCTTACTTTTAGCCTCCTCAACTGTGAGAAAATACATATCCGTTTTTTCAAAGCCACCCACTCGTGGTATTTCTGTTACAGCAGCACTAGGAAACTAAGACAACCTTAAAAAGACTTATAAAAATAAACATGAAAGGAAGAAATCATATGAAGTAGGCATCTGACACAAACATTTAGGGGAAAAAATAAATAAACCAAAAGAAAACAGAAGACGGAATTAATATAGATTAAAAGCAGACATTATGGTGTTAGGAAAAAACAGCAGAGGTAATAAATAAATCAAAAAGTGGAATCTTTAAACAGTAAAACAATGGATAAGCCATGTGGTGGACACTATCATATGCTATCCCAACTTCCCCTGTGGTGAAAGACTTGTTGCCCCAGTTGCTGGAAGTGCTGTTAGTGGAGAGCCTTCGCTGTAGCAACTTCAGGGATTGCCTCAGCTGCTGATCCTACCTCACTCAACGTTGCATCCCTTCCTGTGGTGGCCGGCTCCAATAACTGTTTGAAGACGAATACGGGGGCTTGGTCTTCCCAGCCTAACGGGGGTCAACTCTGAAGGGCATTCTAGCTCCAGAGTTCCCCAAGAAGTCACCAGAGGAGTCACTGGGCCTGTACCACAGAGCAACTTCTCCCTCTGCCCACTTCCTGCTTCCTTTCCCTTCCACAGGTGTTACTCCAGTGGCACTCTCTAACAAACATCCTGCACGCTAAACTCTGTTCAGAATCCACTTCCTTGGGAACCCAATCTGTAACAAACCACTAGCCCATCAGGAAAGAAGGCAAAAGTACAAATTAGCAGAATAATGAATGATAATGAGATGATAACCACAGATAGAGGAAATTAAGAGAATTTTAACATATGAATTTGAATGAAGTGGATATTTTCAAAGGAAAATATAATTTAATAAAACTGAGCTAAGAGAAAGAGAAAATGAAAGCCATTCTATTATATAGAAAAAAATACAGAAAGTTGTCAGAGTTAGCCTACAAAATGGTATTAGCCTGAGAGAGTTCCATACGAGAATTCTACCAAACCCTCAAAGAATAGATCATTCTCATGCAAACTGTTTCAGAGCAGGGAAAAAGGGGAGGAGGGAAATGTTCACATTACTTTTACAAAACCAGTATACTATTAATAACAAAATCTGTCCGTGATTGTATTAAACAACCAATTACAGATAATCTCAATTATGAATATCAATTCTAAATTCAACAAGTTATTTAATAATAATACACCATGACAAAGTGGCATTTATTCCTAGAAAGCCTGTATGATACAATATTAGGAAAACTATTAATATAACTCATCATATTGCTGCCTCTAAAGAGAAAATTATATAGTCATGTTCATAGACAGTGAAACAGCATTTGATAAAATCAATAAACTAATCTTGATAAAAACACCCAGTAAAATAGGAATATATGGATTACTCAACATAATAAAATGATGAACTTTATCTGTTTCATCCCGAAGTAGACTTAAGGAACCATGAGAGGCAGTCCCTCAAAACTCAGAAAAAAGGCAAGTAGGCTCACTAGCACCACTCTTATTTACTATTATCCTGGAGATACCAGCCAACAGTTAGAAAAGAGTAAGAAATTAAAGCTATAAAGCAATTTTTTAAAAAATCACTATTTGAATACATTACTTTATATCTGTAAAACCCAGGAAAATCAACTGAAAATTCACTGCTAACACTAAAAGAGCCCAATACACTTGCAGGGTACAAAATAAATATATGAAATCAATAGTTTTCAAATATACAAACAACAGCCAGTTAGCATTTACAGTAGATGAATAAAAACAAATTTAAGTAGCAACAAAAAATATAAAATAACTAGCAATAAGCTTAACAAGAAGGGTGCAAGGCTATATGAAAACAAATTTAAAGCACTTGCTAATAGACCTTACTGATCGAGTAAAGCAGAAATAAGTGTATCTGTTGGTGTAATAGTCAGGGTTCTCCAGAAAAATAGAACCAATCAGATATGCATACACACACCCACACACATACATACACACACAGAGAGATAGATTTTAAGGAATTGGCTTACATGATTGTGAGGGTTGGCAGATCCAAATTCTGTAGGCAGACAGGCTGAAAACTCCTGCAGGATTTCTCTGTTAGTCTTGTGGCAGAATCCTTCTGCCTTGGGAAACCTCAGGTTTTGCTCTTAAGGCCTTCAATTGAATGGATGAGGCCCACCCACACTGTGGATGGTAATCTGCTTTGCTTAAAGTCAGCTGATTTAAATGTTAATCATAAGTACATACCCTCATAGCAAAATCTAGACTAGTGTTTGACCAAACAACTGGGTGCCACAGCTTAGCCAAGTTGACATATAAAATTAACCATCCAGTTGGGAAGCTCTTGCTTCCAGTTATCCTGGTGGTGTGCTTTAATTGGTACGAAGAACTGTGATGCTTTCTCAATTGTGATTTGGACTTTCTTTAGCCATACTTTGTTTAGTTTATTCTCTGGGGATTGCTCAGGATGCTTCAGAGGTCAGGCTGAGAAGCTGTTGTTGGTAGGTGGCATCGAGTCAGCTCCGACTCAGCGACCTCATGTATAACAGAACAAAACGTTGCCTGTCCTGCACCATCCTCAGAATCGTTGCTATGTTTGAGCCCATTGTTGCAGCCACTGTGTCAATCCTTCTCATTGAGGGTTTCCTTCTTTTCCGCTGACCCTCTGTTTTACCAAGCATGATGTCTTTCTCCAGAGATTGGTCCCTCCTGATGACATATCCAAAGTAAGTGAGATGAAATTTTGCCATCCTAGCTTCTAAGGAGCATTCTGGCTGTACTTCCTCCAAGACTGATTTGTTCATTCTACTGGCAGTCTGTGGTATATTCAATATTCTTCACTGGCACCACAATTCAAATGGATCAGTTCTTCAGTCTTCCTTTTGCATTGTCCAGCTTTCGAACGCATATAAGGTGATTGAAAACACCATGGCTTGGGTCAATCACACCTTAGTCATCAAAATGACAGCTTTGCTTTTTAAGATTTTAAAGAAGATTTTTGCAGCAGATCTGCCCGATACAATACATCACCTGATTTCTTGACTGCTGCTTCCATGGGCCTTGATTGTTGATCCTAATAAAATGAAATCCTTGACAACTTCCATTTCTTCACCAACCTGAGAAGTGGGTCTCAGCCTTATCCAAACAAGATGTGACTGAAGACCCCAAAGCCGAGAGCTGGGCTGATGCTCCAGGGTGTCACGGGAAAGTAATCAGGCCCTGCGGGCTAAGCAGAAACTCCATCACCTGTGCAGTGCATCAGCAAGGAAGATGAAGCTGGGCTAGGACCAGCAGTAAGAACAGGTATGAGGAAGGGGGACCTCATTAGAACTGAAAGTACAGATTGGAGGCCACAAGTTCTGTAACCCTCTGCACCTCAGTGAGCTCTCTGTAAAATGGGGATAATAAGAGTGCCTTCCACGTGGAATTGTTGAGTGCAGATTGTTTGGGATTGTTGTGTGGAATTGTTTGGGTTTGCTTGATGAGACAATATATCAGTGTGTTTAGTGCCTGGCTCAGAAAGCATTACATTAGAGTTTGCTCATATATTTCAGAAGTGTCCATTTTAATCACAGATTTAGGAAGAGAGGTGGAGGTGAGGAAGTTAAGTAATCTAACAGGTTGTCAGTTGAAAACATTGCATTAAAACAGAAAGGAATAGAATATGGAGCAGAGTGTAAAATTTGTCTGAATTTTTAAGATTAAAAATTCTTCCAGCTGCCCATTTGAGGCCACCTTCTGGAGCCCTGAGAGCCGCATCTTCTACCTTGAGAATTTCTTCACCCCTCTCTTCATCTGCGTCACTGCTAAAAATCACCATCTTAGATATATCTTTCCTGATCACCAAAATAAAGTATTGCCCCCTCATGTTTCACCATTTTTCTCCATCTCAGTACCCACCTTTATTTTTCTTCTTAGTACTTTCTGTTATCTGAAATTATTGTATATATGTTATTGCTTAAGTTTTTATTGTCTATTTCTCCTACTAGAAAGTAAGCTCCAGGAGGACAGAGGCACCACCTACCTTGTTCATTTTACCACCACATTACCTACAACAGTGCCTACAACAGGCACATTGTTGGAACTTAACAAGTGTAACATTTGTTGAATGAATGAATAAATGGATGATGGAATGAATGAACACATGAATGCATAAATTGGAGTTCTTTACAAGCTCAGTTTCTCTATTTCATTGTAGTTAATATGGCCCTATCAGAACATGGTCAGGCTAAAACACGGCTAGGGAACCTTTTGCATACTGTGTGGAAATAACCTCTCAATACCATCAAACCTGTGGCAAATTATTCAAAATTAGTATAAACCAGATCATTTGTTGGTTTCTTTTAATACCGACTTATGTTTGCAGTAGTTCAGCCATATCATGGCTTTAAACATCTTTAAGGGAATGTGACAATATTACCTTTTCACCATGGGCCACTAGTCACAATGGTATTAATATAAACACTCTGAAGTTGAACTTAATAGTATGTGATGGTGAGGGAGGCAGGGGTGCTGTAGTGGAAGGAGCATGGACATCACAGGCAGGCCGACCTGGTCGTGAGCCCTGGCTGCAGCACTTGTTAGCAGTGTGCTCAAGTGCATAGCCTTCAATGCTTCAGCCTGAGTGTGAAGCCCAGTTCTGCCACTTACTATCTGCGTGACCTTGAGCAAGCCGCTCTGAACTTCTGCTTCCTTGTATGTAAAATGGAGGGAATAATACAATCTACATTACAGAGTTATCATGAGAATTAAATGAGATAACACCCACAAATCACTTAGCACAAAACCTGGTCTTTAGTAAGGTGGTAAATACTCAATAAATATTGGCTATGATTATAACTGGAGCCCTGGTGGCACAGTGATTAAGAGCTCAGTTGCCAACCAAAAGGTTGGTAGTTCAAATCCACCAGCCACTCCTTAGAAACCCTATGGGGCGATTTTACTCTGTCCTGTAAGGTAACTATGAGTCAGAATCAACTTGATGACAATGGGTTTGGATTTGGTAATATCATAACTAAGGAGTCTTAGTGGTGCAGTGGTTAAAGCACTCGGCTGCTAATTGAAAGTTTGGCAGTTCAAACCGATCAGCCACTCTGCAGGAGAAAGATGTGGCAGTCTGCTTCTGTAAAGATTACAGACTTGAAAACACTATGGGGAAATTCTACCCTGTCCTGTAGGGTCACTAGAAGTCAGAATTGACTCAATGCACACAACAACATCATTATTATATTATAATAAAACAATGTAAGCCAGTACATACTATGCATGGGGTGGCCATGAGTCAACTTGACAGCAGCTAACAACAACAACATTATTATAACTAATTTTGGGTAGAATCATTTGCAAGGATTGAATAAGAACACATGTAAAGTCTATATTGTGTATATAATAAATGTTACTGTCATTCGACTCCATTACTATCCTTATCCCACTCCCGATAGGGAGAGAAAAAAACAAGGAAATCTATTGCACAGGAATTCAATTTTAGAAAAAGAAAATTTAACACTATCTAAACAATAGTTATAAAAAAATGTAAAGGAAGAGTAGAAGCCTAGAGCCTGTTTAAAATGTGACTTATTGCCAAAGGTCAAAAATAACAGGCCCTCAAAACCAGCAAAGTCAAAAGAGAATGCCACAATGAAAAGAACACTTCCAAAAACTGGAATTAGAGCCCAAGTACACAGAATGGAAAAGCCCACACAACCTAGCAGCTGAATAACATTTAACAGCAAACAAGCACCTCCCATGCAAACTGGGAATTGGGCCAAAAATTGATTTTAAAGAGCCCTTTGCAAAGAACTCCCAGATCGATAAGAACTTCTTTAACTATATCAAAAGGAGGAAGTGAGCATCATGTGACCTGCTTACTCAAGTTTGAGAAAGAGAGCGGAAGCAATGGGGGGATGGGACTAGGTAGTGGAAGCCATGGCCTGCTTTAGGACAGAGGGCTGGGATGGAGTTTAGAAGCTGGCTGGGGCATGGAACGGGAGCTTTGGGCAACACTTAAGAGTAAGGGGTGATAATAATCAGAGATTTGGAGAAAATAGAGTAGTGAAGAATAAAAGGCCAAAGCTTTTGCTCTTTCTTTTTGTTAATTGCCATTGAGTTGACTCTGACTCACAGTGACCTTATGTATAACAGGATGAAACGCTGCGCAGTCCTGTGCCATCTTCATGATTGTTGGTATGTTTGAGCCCATTGTTGAGGCTATTGTGTCAATCCATCTCATTGAGATTTCCCTTGTTTTCGCTGACCCTCTACTTGACCAAACATCATGTCCTTTTCTAGCAATTGGTCTTCCCTGATGATACGTCCAAAGTAAACGAGTCAAAGTCTCACCATCCTCGCTTCTAAGGAACGCTCTGGTTGTATTTCTTCTATGAGTGATTTGTTCATCCTCTTGGCAATCCACAGTATATTCAATATTCTTCACAACATCACAGTTTGAATGCATCAATTCTTCTGTCTTCCTTTTTCATCATCCAACTTTCAAATGCGTATGAGGTAATTGAAAGTAAGATTACTCGTGTGCTCTTTCCTACTCTCTTACTTTCCATCTCCTCTTTCTGTGTCTTTTCATTACTGAGTTCTTGTTAGGCCTTATCTTGTTCTTTTTCCCCATGGACATCACTCCCTCTCTTAATTGGCCATATATCAGTTCATATGGAATTAATGTATACCTTTTGTATTTTTAAAATAGTTTTATATTTATACTTTTATATGCTAACCAGTTAATTTTTTAAAGGAGCACCTTAACCATTCTAAATTTCTCTCTTGAAAAAATTCAAACATATTAAATTGCTTTTACCTATATGCTTTTACCTATGTATAACCCAACACAGTGCTTGACATATAGAAGTTCAAAAAATATTTGTGACTCAAGGGATACATTCCTCCAAAGGACTAACAGTCTGCAACTACCACAGCCTCCACCAGACTGAGCCCAGCACAACTAGATGGTGCCCAGCTACCACCACTGACTGCTCTGACAGGGATCACAAAAGAGGGTCCCGGACAGAGCTGGAGAAAAACGTAGAACAAAATTCTAACTCACATTAAAAAAAAAAAATCATATTTACTGGTCTGACAGAGACTGGAGAAACCCCAAAAGTATGGCCCCTGGATCCCTTTTAGCTCAGTAATGAAGTCACGCCTGAGGTTCACCCTTCAGCCAAAGATTAGACAGGGCCATTAAACAAAATGAGTCTAAATGGGCACACCAGCCCAGGGCAAGGACCAGAAGGCAGGAGGAGACAGGAAAGCTGGTAATGAGGAACTCAAGGTCGAGAAGGGGAGAGTGTTGACGTGTCGTGGGGCTGGCAGCCAATGTCACAAAACAATATGTGCATTAATCGTTTAATGAGAAGCTAGCTTGCTCTGTAACCCTTTATCTAAAGTACAAAAACAACAAAAAAGATTAATCCCTTTAGAGTGTCCTAGTGAAGTCACCAGACCAACACTTCAATTTGATATTAAAAACAAATAAAATTTATTGAAGGGAAAAAAGATATATTTGTGACATGAGAATGTTAATTCATTTTCTCTATAGGACTGTGAACCTCAGTAATAGAGTAATATAGATAAAATAATAGTTTTCCAATGTAATTAAGTTTTCTAGTAATGTTTGACTGTTGGCAGCTTTTAAGCCTCACCCCTCCTTCTTCTCCTTTTGTCCCATATCTTGGCAAACTGGTAAGAAAGGCCAGATGCTCTTTTGTCTGGTGCCAACAGGAAGTTCAAACCATATGTGAGAACCCCAGCCCTACCCCCTAACTACCATAATAAATCCAAGCCAGTCCCCTTTACCTGCTCTCTCAAGCCATTTTCTGAAATGCTTTGGAGCCACCCTCTTCTCCCCAGAAAGTCTCATAATGTGGGTAATAAACCATTTTGTACCCTCTTGGTGTGTGTGTGGCATCATCAGTCTTAACATCTGAACCACATTTTGGGTGGGGGGGTCTATCCTGTTTCTGAAGAGTGGTTACAACAGTCAATCTTGGACTAAAACAAGAAAAGTATATCTAAAATAGACATAAATTTGAATTTCTTCCCATAGTCACTGGTAACATGTTCTGCACCATATTTTATTACAAATTTTTGTAAAGACCTCCACTATGGATTAATTTCATCTTCTCTTGTATTCCTCGCTTGCTTTATAAGTTTATTTCTGAATGAAATTCTGGCATCCTCAGGTATATTTTTCTCTTCTAGGCTGGAGTATCCAAACAAAGAACTAAACCAACTGCCATCGAGTCGATTCCAACTCATAGCGACCCTACAGGACAGAGTAGAACTTCCTTAGGGTTTCCAAGGAGCGGCTGGTAGATTTGAACTGCCAACCTGTTTGGTTAGCAGCCGAGCACTTAACCACTACACCACCAGGGCTCCAGGTTGGAGTATAGTGGTATGCATATAGTCACAATTAATGTTAAATTAATTTACTGACATGGGTATTTTACTAAGGCAGCATTTCTCACTTTTCTTCTGAAGTACCCCTAAAGACAGAACACAGTGAATTATGTGCATGTGCTGCACATATTATATTCATCTAGTAAATAGAGATATAAAATAACATATTAAACTATTTAACCATTGCCGTCAAGGCAATTTTGACTCACAGCAACCCTACAGGACAGAGTAGAACTGCTCCATAGGGTTTCCAAGGAGTGGCTGGTGGATCTGAACTGCCGACCTTTTGGTTAGCAGCTGAGCTCTTAACCACTGTGCCACCAGGGCTGCAAACTATTTACTATTAAGAAAATTTTCCAAAAAAAAAAAAATTTATGGGAGACTAACTTGAAATGTAAACTTCATTTAATTACAACAATTAAAAAAAAAAAAAGAAAATTCTTCCACTTGTCTTGGTTAAAGGACAGCATGCTGTTGCATTACATCTACTATGCAGAAAAGAGTTACCACAGCAGGCCTGACTGCTTATCCTTAGAAATGATAGCTCACAAGGTTGGCCCTTGGCTGCCATCTAACCAACAAGAGTGGCTCACTGTGCCTAAACTGTTAGTACAAACAATATGGTTTATGCTGAACACCTGCTTTCTTCTGGGAGTCTGGAATTTTGGTATGTGTTAGGCAGAGGGTGCCTACATGACCACCTCCCAACAAAAGCCCTGGGTGCTGAGTCTCTAATGAGCTTCCTGAGTTAGCAACATTTCACACATGTTGTCACAAGTCATTGCTGGAGGAATTAAGCACATCTCATGTGGGGCTCCAGTAGGAGAAAAATCTGGAAGTTTGCACCTGATTTTCCCCAGACTTTGCTTCATGTACCTTTTCCTTTTACTAATTTTACTTTGTATCCTTTCACTATAATAAATCTTAGCCATGAGTAGGGCTATATGCTGAGTCTTGTGAGTCATCCTAGAGAATCATCAAAACTAGGGGTGTCTTCAGGAACTCCATCACATCTATCATCTCATAAAAACAGAACAAATTAAAGAAAGGTAACACATTTATCATGAAGGCAACTTCTCTTCTCTGCCTTTGCGTCATAATATTTATAAACACAGATTCAGGAATGGATAAGGGTCATGGGTGAACAACATGATTAACATAATCAATGTCACTGAATTTGTACATGTGAAGATGTTGAAACGTCAAGTGTTTCGTTATGTATATATTTACCACAATAAAAAAATTTATAAAATATATTTACATAAATACAATGGCTACAAATTTTTTTAACCCATTAAAAAAAAAAAGTTAAAAAAAAGTTGGAGCCATTGTATACCACAGTAAAAAAAAAAAAAAAAACATACACCACAATAAAAAAAACATATTTATAAAACATATTTGTGTAAATATAATGGCTCCAACATCTTTTTTTTTTACAGCCTAATAAATATCATAGTAACTGCTGAGGGGACATGCCTGAATTATACCTAAGAGGTAGTGTGGCACAATGTTTTCAGCCTCCTGAAACTCAGTTGACACAAACTCAATGAATATATCTTTGTTAGGAGGTCAAGTTGCTCATGTCACATGAATATCTCTAGGAGCCTGTATTGGGCTCTTTTACTATCACAGAGAATATTCTTTAAGTGGCTTTTTCTATGAAAAAAGATGACTACAAATATTATTCTTTATTTTACCATCAATGCTATAATTTTGAATGCAGATAAGTAGAGAGTCTTAAATGACTCATAGTCCCTACAATCTACTCTCTTCATCCAACTCTCAAACTTCATTTTTAGTTGTGATCGAATCAAGTGCAATTAAAAATATTTATTTTTGCCTTCGTGTTAAATGAGAGTGTTCAGTCTTGAATATATGCTGCGAAAAGCAACTTTGTGAGTCACTTTTTATCAAGGTGAACAATAAAATCATTCACCCCTTATGCTTTTACCTTTACCACAACGTTGTAAGTTTTCTCCACAAAGAACAATTTAATTCTTTCCTTGAAATGTTGAACGAGTGACTTCTTCCAGCTGAAGTAATATACAGATGTGTGCTAGCATAAGCTTTGAAATGCCTCCAAAAATTCTAGTATTCAAACAACCACTTTTACCAGTGAGCAAACTGAGAACACTGATGCCTATTGAGAAGATCAAGACTCAGACCCTTTGAAGTAAGGTGGTCTAAATAGTTGTGGCGTGATTGTTGGTGCACAGCCATTGCAATGGCCTCAGTGTGGGCTGCTTCTCCCACGCTCTGCACACATGTATACATGAGCATGTGCTTATGCTAGCTGAATGCATGCCCGCCACCTTTTAAGTACAATCTTATAGAAAAGAAGATGGTACTCCCAAAACCGTAACGATTGAATCCATAGTAAGGAGCTATGGGCAATTTTTAAAGTGTAAACCAATCCAAACCCATTGCCATCGAGTTGAGTCTGACTCATAGTGACCATATAGGACAGAGTAGAACTGCCCTATAGGATATCCAAAGAGCAGCTGGTGGATTCAAACTGCTGACCTTTTGGTTAACAGCCAAACTCTTAACCATTGTGCCACCAGGGCTCCTTTTTAAATTGTAAAATGTACTTAAATGTTTATTTAAAATTCGTGCTTTATTTTTGAGGAGATGCAAAGGAACCTAATCCTTGATGTCTCTTGCATAAGAAAACTGATCAGTGAAAAACCACTATTGTAGCGACATTTAAAAATAAATTATGCAAATTTTGAATGACTCAGAAATGCTTGTGACTAATAAAAAGCCTAAAGAGTGAGAACTTGTCCTCCCTTGGACAGTACAAGATAATGAGTTACTTGAAAGGAATAACAACTCCGAGAGCTCTGACTCTGTACTTCCTTGGGATGTTTATATGAACCCTTCAGGGAGGGACCACTACATGTCCATCTAAGTTCAACACATGTTCCGTCTAGAAAGCAGGGATGAGTTGGTACTCAGCCAGCAGGCGCACCCATTGTCTGCGCAACTATGGTGCACTAGCCCTTCCCTTGTGAATCACAAGGTCCTCAAGTAACTCCCCAGCCTGAGTCTACAAGGTTGATTCCTCTGAACTTTCTGCCACAGTTTCCCATGAAGCCTAACTCACTGGTTACAAATATGTCTCTACAGGAAGATAAACGTGTGTAAAGGATGAGGTACAAATCCCAAAGTCCAGATACAGCCAGTCTCTCTACAGTCCCTGCTTTGTTCCAAATGTGTTTCTGCTTCCAAGGAGCATGGCATCTTCATAACAATGGCTAACACGAGTTGTTGCTGTTTTCAAAGCACTTTAACACATCTTGTTTTGACCTTCAATCATGTGAAGCAAGTACTATTCTTAGTTCTAGTCTAAGGTTGAAGACACTTAGATCCTGACAGTGACTTTCCCAGTGTCATAGAGATCAAAATGGTGGAATCAGGTTGGGAGCTCACATCTTTTGACTCCTTATCTAGTGCTCTTCTTGTTACACTCTACTGTCACTCTTGAGAAATGTCTAATATTAGGGCTTCTCTGGCATAAATTAGATTACTGGACCTATCCTGGATATAGGAGTTCCCAGCTGGTGCAATGCTTAAGCATACAACTACTAGCTGAAAGGCTGGCAGTTCGAACCCACTCAGAGGCACCTCGAAAGACACACATAGTGTCACCATGAGTACAAATCAACTCGACAGCAAATAAGAACAACAATATCCTGGATATTCTTTTTATTTTTTATTTTTTTAGCTTTCCTGCTCCCCTCCTCTGTGCCCCCAAAACATTCTCTGAAATGTAGCTGAAGAGATACTGCAGTGGGCTCCAGGAGGGACAGGTAGAACACAGATGAAAAATTCAGTGAGCTTTTGCCAAACAAGGCTCTTTCAATCTAATAATATTTGACCATTCCCCAAACCTTTGTATATTAAAAAGAACTGTAGCGTGCTGTTTACCAACTGACTCACAACAGACTCCTTTGTTGTAATTTTTTATGATCACTTCCAGAATTATGCATCACTGTGTGAAGAGAATGCAAATGGGTACAAGTGGGTTTTCTTCCCTTCTATTTCATTGTAAGTATGTTTTAATAATTGAAAATGCCCTGGATGAAAATATAATGAGGCATGCTCTCAGGGACTATATTTCTTGTGCTGGGCTTGCAGAGGTCTTTCCTTGCTAATTCAAGTAGTCATTCCACCGTATTAAAGCTATATGGGAAGCATCATGTCTTTTTTCAGATCCATCCCAGTTTAAGGTTTAAGAGAGGTTTTGATATTTAAGAGTCCCTGAGTCCCTAAGTGGCACAAATGGCTAAGCACTTGGCTACTAACTGAAAAGTTGGCAGTTTGAACCCATCCAGAGGGCCTCAGAAGAAAGGCCTGATGATCTACTTTCAAAAGATCATAGCTGTGAAAATCCTATGGAGCACAGTTCTACTCTGATAACATATGGTGTTGCCATGAGTTGGAATCAACTTGATGGCAACTGGTTGGTTGGTGTTTGGATAAGGGGAAGAATAGCAGGGACAAGCATGAGGGGAAAAAGAAAAATGGGAGGAAAATACCAGACTAGCATTCTACCTTGCTCTTAGGGTCACTTTACAATGGAAGATGGGCTAAAATCTGCCAGGAAATCTGACATATAACATCAGAGCTAGAAGGGACCCTAAAGATCATTTACTCAGTCCATTTCTACCTCATTTTCCAGATGAGGAAATTGAGGCTCAGAGAGATTAAGTGGCATGCCCAAGGTCACACAGCTGGTTATTGCTGCAGCCAGTGCTGGTGTGAAAGTATCACACCTTGGGAAGCTTCAAAGGCACTATCTTCCCCCAGTGGACACCAGCTTCCCCAGGAGTCAGTCTTAGGCAGTCAGTCTTCTAAGAGCCATGGCCCAACTTTAGTTTATCCCATAGCCAAGGAACAAAGAAATGGGCTAGGGCCATCCTGTTTCAGATAAGTTTTTTCGGTTTTGCACCAATAAGAATTTTCCAGGGTTACCTAACTGTTGTTGTTTGTGTCCCGTCAAGTCAATTCCAACTCATAGTGACCCTATAAGACAGAGTAGAGCTGCTCCATAGGGTTTCCTAGGCTATAAATCTTTACAGAAGCAGATCGCCAGGTCTTTTCTACCACAGAGCCACTGCTGGATTCGAATTACAGGCTTTTGGGTGAACAGCTGAGTGCATAACCATTGTGCCACAAGGGCTCCTTGTCATCATGCCCTAACCTACTGAAATATTCAGGGCATGGAAAGCCAGTGAATTTGACAAACTCTAGCAGCCCCTTTTTTAGTTTCTATTTATTTTACACTAAGGGCTTAGAGTAAGCCTTCCCTTTTCATGGAACTTTCAAGCCAGCTGCACTAAGTCCACTTCACCCAAACATAATTGTCTTCACTGGTAGTTTTTCCTTTTCCAATCTCCCTTAAAATAATTGGGTTATTGCACTAGAGGTGTTCCTAGCAAAGAGAGACTTGAAAGCTAACAGAGATATGTAACACAGAAGACTCAGCATTCCCTTAGGAAATCACCGTGGAATATAGTTGAAAGGGGAAGATATTAAAACCAAGATAATGTTGAATGAGATTGAAAAAGGAACACAGTAATTGGGGAAGAGCAAAAGAAAGTAGTTGGAAAGATACCTTGATTTTAAAATTCATTCTATTAAAGGGATATTGTCAGTGTAAAATAGGCCATACTCTTAGCTTTTGATTAAAAGTTCAGAAGAAATTATTATTTCCAAATTCAGGATGGCAGAAATAGCATTATGGATCACTCATTTACAAGGGGAAAGAGGAGTAAGTGCTTTCTTACAATGGTGGAAATAGTGCTGAAAAAGAGGCATATATTTCAGGTAATGAGTCAGATCTACCAAGCTTCAGGGCCCAAGCAGCATGAAAACATAAAAGTTTGGAGAGTCACTCCTGTCTCTTTTTCATATACAGGACTGCTTTATGGAGCAGTAACTTTACATAACTAATGAAATGAACACGAAGGATCGAGTTTTAAGGTGCAGCCCAAAGCAGTCTTTTTCATCCTCAGCAGGCCCTGGTTCAAATCTGTTCAGTGGAGCTAGTTTTCTGGCCTCTTGTTGAGATCCGGGGCAAGCCTCATGCTTTTCTTGGTCACTCTCAGATAAGAAAAAAATCAGGTCACCGTACGTCACATAATCAGTTTCATCCCAGTAATCAAAATGCTCAGTTCCATGTAATAGTCAAAACTCCAACTTCATTTAGTTACAGCTTCTCTCCTCTCCTTGCTCAGGCCTGCCCCAGAAAAAAGGGACCTGATTGAATTCAATATTCCCCAACCTAGCACTTATACCAATGCTCTCCACCCTCCTTCCTCAGTTTGCTGACCAGTTTCTCATCATTCCAGGGCAGAGCAGGGAAGACAGAGGAGAAGTGAGATGTCAGGGATGGGCATGGTTTGCATCAGAGATAGGATTAAGGCACAAAATGCAAGGGTCTCCAAAAAACTTAATAATCAAGATAAATAATATTTAACATAATATTTTAAAGAGTCAAATTTAATGTAAAAAATCCATGATAAACAAAATATTAAAACTTTAAATAAAGATAGGACAAGTTAAAAAAAAAGTTTCGAGGCAGAGCCAACATGGCACTATAGACAGAAGCACCATGCTGTCCCTCCACAGCAAAGACCTGAAAAACTAAGTAAAACAGAGACAAACATCAATCCTGGAACCCTAAGCATCAAATGAAGAGATAAAGAACTAAGTCAAGCACCAAATGGAGTAAGAAACTGACAGGGAACAGAGAGTGAGGAGAGATATGTGTGGAGGTCCCCTATCAGCTAACAAAGCATGGATTCACCATCTGGACTCCTGTTGGAGATCAGCAGACAGGGAGTATGGGAAAGCAGCTTCAGAAAGCTCCCAGCAGGAGACAGAGCACTCGGTAACCAGTGATATACACTTTACCACCCCCATTCTTCTCCCTCTGCTCTATCTCTGCTGATTCTTAGCTGACTGCGGCTGCTTGGCCGGCTGGGAAGTGCAGGGTCCTTGCTGTTTGGATTCGCCCCACCCACATAGGAATTTGGAGGACAGGAAGTACAGGAAAGCAGCTTCACAGAGCTCCCAGCAAGAGACAGAGCACCCAGTAACCAGTGATATCGGCTTTCCCAACCCCCACCCTTCTTCCCCCCTACTCGGCCCCCTCTACTTCCTGTTGGCTGCAGTCTCATGGCTGGGAGGCACAAGCTTTGGCCTCATGCCGCTTGGATTTGCCCTACCCACACTGGCTGGCTCCCTGAGTGCCATTTTTTTGTTGCTGCTTTTTTTCTGCTTCTTTTGGTTTCTTCCATGCCTCTCACCATCTCCTCCTCCTTTCTTTCAAACAACTGGCTCCATGTGCCATCTTTGCTTCTTCTTGAAAGTGCTTCTGTGAAGCACTGCTTGAATGGGAAACTGCTTCTCTGGCCAGCACTGCTACGCTGGTGGAATCCCTGGGACTTTTGTTTGTTTTTTTATGTTTGTTTGTTTTCTTTTTCTTTTCATGGCTTGGGAGCCCCTTCTAGCCAGGCTGTACTGCATGGTTCAGGAGCCACTTGCCCTGTCTACGCAGCCAAGCTGCTGGGATCCCTGGGGACATTTCTTTTTTCTTTTTTCCTTTTTGTCTTTCTTCATTTCTAAGTTTCTCATCTCTCTATACTTACTTTCTTTCCTGTCTCCTGAATACCCGGCACTATGTGACATCTCTACCCCTTCTAGCCAGGCTGTACTTGGCAGCTGGGGAGCCACCTCCCTGGTCTTCAAAGCCGCACCAGTGGGATCCCTGGGGGCTTTTCTTTTCTTTCTAGTTTTTGTTTCTTTTTTTCTTTTTCCTTTTTTCTTTCCTTTTTGTTTGTCTCCACTTCTCAGTTTCTCATCTCTCCACTACAAAGGCAAGCTCCTTTAGCACTCTTTTTTTGTTTGTTTTGTTTTGGCTCCTGTTTCTCTCTCCTCTTTCTGATACCCATCTTAGCTCCACACATCACAGTCTACCCCTCCTTCCTGCCTACCTGCACCGTGTGCTGTACATCACACCCCCGAGCAGCACAGGCATGGCCTACCAGAATCTGCCCTGCACTGATTCCCAGCTCACCCTGTTGGCCCTAGTACATGCCACAAACAACCCATATCAGCTCTTCCCCTTCAGCTGGACCTGCCCCAGTGCACCATAGCTGAGCGACTGGCCCTGTCCATTGGACAAGGAGGTGAAAAGAATCATGTCCACAGACAAGCAAACAACAAAGAAAGCACATCCCGCCTGCTCAGACATAACAAAATAAAAAAAAAAGCCAGGATGAAACAAACAAAGCTACAATTAATAAACGAAGAAAATAACTACTGAGTGTCCCGAAGACAGCAGACCATATCAAAACATTAAAAAACAGGAAAGGACAGCTCCAGTAGGCTTCCAAAATAAAACACCAGATGACTTTCCAGCAGAAGAAAAGGCACTAGAACTATCTGATAGGTAATTCAAATCTCTAATATTCAGAGGCATCCAAGAGTTGAAGCAAAAAGCAGACAAAAATGAGGAAAAAATAGACAAATTCATGGAAAAG
>NW_004443946.1:24535534-24582497 GCF_000243295.1 Trichechus manatus latirostris | reverse complement strand
ACAAGGGCCCAAAGTCCATCAAATGGGGAAAAGACAGTCTTTTTAACAAATGGTGCTGGCAAAACTGGATATCCATCTGCAAAAATATGAAACAGGACCCATACCTCACACCACATACAAAAACTAATTCAAAATGGATCAAAGACCTAAATATAAAGCCAAAAACTATACAGTTCATAGAAAAAAAATAGGATCAACACTAGAGGCCCTAATACACAGCATTAACGGATATAAACTATAACCAACAACACACAGACTCCAGAAAATAAGCTAGATAACCAGGGTTTTCTAAAACTTAAACACTTATGCTCATCAAAAGATTTCACCAAAAGAGTAAAAAGAGAACGTACAAACTGGGAAAAGATTTTTGGCTGTTACAAATCAGACAAAATTCTGATCTCTAAAATCTACAAGAAAATCCAACAGCTCTACAACAAGGAGACAAATAATCCAATTAAAAAATGGACAAAGGAAATGAACAGACACTTTACCAAAGAAGACATTCAAGCGGCCAACAGAAATGCTCTCGATCACTAGCCATTAGAGAAATGCAAATCAAAATCACAATAACATACCATCTTACCTGGCATTACTGGCACAAATCAAAAAAACTGGAAATAACAAATGTTGGAGAGGCTTCGGGGAGACTGGAACTCTTATGCACTGCTGGTGGGAATGCAAAATGATATAACCATTTTGGAAAACAATATGGCTCTTCCTTAGAAAGCTAGAAATAGAAATACCATATGATCCAGCAATCCTACTCCAAGGAATATATCCTAGAGAAATAAAAGTCGTCACATGAATATGCATGCCTATGATCATTGCAGCATTGTCCACAATAGCAAAAAGATGGAAACAACCAAGATACCCATCAACAGATGAATGGATAAACAAACTATAGTACTTACACACAATGGAGTATGATGCAACAATAAGGAACAATGATGAGTTTGAGAAGCATCTCATAACATGGATGAAACTGGAGGGCATTATGCTGAGTGAAATAAGTCAATTACAAAAGGACAAATACTGTAGGAGACCACTACTGTAAAAACTCATGAAAAGGTTTACATACAAAAAGAAACAATCTTTGATGGTTACGAGAGAGGGGAGGGGTGGGGATGGAAAAACGCTAAATAGACAATAGATAAATGGTAACTTTGGTGAAGAGTAAGACAGTGCACAGTACTGGGGAAGCAAGAACAACTTGCACAAGGCAAGGTCATGGAAGCTCCATAGACACATCCAGACTCCCTGAGGGACCGAATTGCTGGGCTGAGAGCTGTGGGGACCATGGTCTTGGGGAACATCTAGCTCAATTGGCATAACTTATTTCATAAAGAAAATGTTCTACATTCTACTTTGGTGAGTAGTGTCTGGGGTCTTTAAAGCCTGCGAGCAGCCATCTAAGATACTCCACTGCTCTCACCCCTTTGGGGGCAAAGGAGAATGAAGAAAACTAAAGATACAAGGGAAAGATTAGTCCGAAGGACTAATTGAGCACATCTACCATGGCCTCTACTAGACTGAGTCCAGTACAACTAGATGGTGCCTGGCTACCACCACTGACTGCTCTGACAGGGATCACAACAGAGGGTCCCATTTTTCCTGGAGAAAAATGTAGAACAAAATTCTAACTCACAAAATATGACCAGACTTACTGGCCTGACAGAGACTGGAGAAATCCTGAGAGTATGGCCCCCAGACCCCTTTTAGCTCAGTAATGAAGTACTCCTGAGGTTCACCCTTCAGCCAAAGATTAGACAGGCCCATTAAACAAAACAAGACTAATGGGACACAACAGCTCAGGGACAAGAACTAGAAGGCAGGAGGGGACAGGAAAGCTGAATAGAGAACCCAATGTTGAGAACGGAGAGTATTGACATGTCGTGGAATTGTTAACCAATGTCTTAAAACAATATGTGTACTAACTGTTTAATAAGAAACTAGTTTGTTCTGTAAACCTTCATCTAAAGTACAATAAAAAAATAAAGTTGCTAATAAGTTAAATCCAACTCATGGCAACACCACATGTGTCAGAGTAGAACTGTATGGCTGATTTTTCTAAAGTAGATCACGAGGCCTTTCTTCTGAGGTGCCTGAGGGAAGACTTGAACCTCCAATCTTGCAGTTAGCAGCTGAGTACGTTACCCTTTACACCATCCAGAGACACCAAAGTTAACCCAGGGGTTGCATATGTTCATGCCAACAGGAAATCCAGAGGTCAAGTGAATGCATAAAGCTGGCTAGATCTTCTTAGATGTTGCATATTAAAAATCATACGAATGGCCTTTATTTCCACATAGAAATAAGCTCTTGCATTTCTTGAAACATGCAGCCCCCTTGATCTCCTGTTTCCATTTTTCAAAGTTATACATTCTTTCTCTTAATGCTACTATAAGAAAAACGGCAGTGTGAGGATGACCATACTGATACTCAGTGTCAGGTAGAAAACAGGGAATACTGGGGACTGGGAAGGACTGGAGACTACCAGCCCCATCTAGTGGGGACAGCTGCCACCCAACCATGTGGGAACACTGGTATTCCTGCTGTCAAAAAATCCAGAGACTTATGTGCAGTCTTCCTGCTCCTAAATGTTGGTTTGGGGTTTTTTGTTTTGTTTTTTAACACGGTATGGGCCCATAATTACAGGCTAAACTGACCATACTTACAGGCTGGATTCTACCCAAGTAGAAGTTCGCAACCTCTGCTACATACTCTCAAAAATCCTGTTGCACTCAGGTTTGAAATGTCTTAGATAAATAAAGTAGCTAAAGGATTTTCTATTTAATCTTTTTTTTTAAATTTGGGACATGCGTACATCATAGATGCATACAAATAAATTCAGACCTGACTAGGAAGAAAGGCCTAGCGATCTACTTCTAAAAATTAGTCACTGAAAACCCTATAAATCACAACAGAATATTGTCTGATATAGTGTTAGAAGTGTCCCCTGGGCTGGAAGGCACACAAAATACACAGTGGCTGCAACAATGGACTCGAGCATAACAAAGAGATTTTCAATCTCTTTGAGGTATGTCCCCAGCACCCCTCAAAGGAAGATTTGGGCATGTCATATAGCTTTTATTTTAAGTCAAGCTACCCAAACATACCCTCCAAACTTCATATTCACATGAAGAGTTAACAGTTACCAAATCTCTCATTATCTTAAAAAGAATGTTTCTGTTTATTATTATTATTATTGAAATCCCCCCGCGTAAGAACAGTGCCATAATAAGGCTGGCTGTATGGGACCTGGGGACTAGTTGCCTGACAGGAGCCAGGCATTGGCTCAGGGGTCTATAAGACAATCAACATTTTGAGGGTATTTTTTCCTGGAAGAGAGGGAGGAAGGGCTGCAATCACCAGCCACACCCAGATCCTGCCCTGAGGTTGACCATCATGTCAAAGGAGATGGCTGTGTGATAGAAAGACCTTTGTAGCGTTGTCTTAGTTATGTAGTGCTGCTATAACGGAAATACCACAAGTGGATACTTTGACAAACAGCAATTTATTCTCTCACAATTTAGGAAGCTATGAGTCTGAATTCAAGGCACCAGCTCCAGAGGAAGGCTTTCTCTCTCTGTCTGCTCTGGTGGAAGGTCCTTGTCTCCTTTCAACATCTGTGGGCCCAGCATTCCTTGAAGATTTCCATGTGTCTTGGCATCAATCTTCCACTGGGTCTAGGAGGTTCTCAGCACAGGGACCCCGGGTCCAAGGGACACGCTCCAGTCCCGGCTCTTCTTTCTTGATGGTATTTAGGCCCCTCTCTCTCTGCTGGCTTCTCTCTCCTTTCATCTTTTGTAAGACAAAAGGTGATGCAGACCACACCCCAAGGAAACTCCCTTTACATGGGATCTGGGCTGTGACCTGAGTAATGGTGAGTTAAGTAAAGGTGATGCATCCCACCCTAATCCTGCCGCATTAACATAACAAACATAACCTAATCCTCTTTAACATAACCTAATCCTGCTTCATTAACCACAGGCAGAGGTTAGGATTTACAACATATCACAAAATGGAGAATAATCACACAATACTGGGAATCATGGCCTAGTCGAGTTGACACATATTTTAGGGGGACAGAATTCAATATGGATTAAGTGACCACAGAGCCAGACAAAGCCCTGAGATATCTGTACAGAAACCAAACAGATGTCATTAAAACAACTGTAAGGGCTGCAGCCCGGGCAACAGGAAAAAGAGGAAAATCTTCAGAGCACAGTAAGGCAGTAAATAGATTAGCAGAATCCAATCAAGTTGCAGAGCACACTTAGTATTGTGGAAAGGGAATGAAGACACAAATCAAAGCAAAAACTAGATGCTGTGTAATTTCAAACCAGAGGGCCGGGGCTACAAGGCCACGCCATCAGAGGACTGCTACAGTGGCAATTTTAAAAGGGTTCAACGCGTAGAGTGTCATGAGAAGATCTTCCCTGGATGCCTGCCTTTCTACGCTGCTCGTTGCCTTCATGTTCCTCCACTAATATTCTCAGTTCACCAAGAAGAAAGCTCAACCTGGGGAGGACATAATGACTTCCTTTAACCTTGGGGAAGTTTTAGACTTAAATAAGAGATGATGAAGTACACCAAACTCATCGAATTAATACTTTTCTATTAGTTTAAAGGCGTCCCTGTCTGGTGCAAATGATTAATTCACTTGCTGCTAACTGAAAGGCTGGAGGTTCGAGTCAACTCAGAGGTGGCTTGGAAGAAAGGCCTGGTAATCTACTTCTGAAAAGTCAGCCACTGAAAACTCTATGGAGCATAATTCTACTCGGACACACATGGGGTCACCATGAGTTGGAGTCAACTCGACTGTCACTGTTTTTTAAAATTAGTTTTAAGAATAGATTTTGTAAACATTGTGAGCATGCCTGTGTTTATTTGATGCTTAAAGTGTCTAGAAGGTTTAAGAGAATGTGGTCCATTAGAAAACAACAGATTGAGTAGTTAATTTTATACTAATTTAAAAATTAAGATTGAGTAGTTAATTTTATATTGTGATTTTTAAGTTCATAGATGTTAAGATAATTTTACCAACTTTATGGAAGCATTTAAGATTGAGAGTCACTGATAATTCTATCTCATTTATTAGATGTGTTAGCAATGTTTAAGTACTTGGGAAAGTTGTTTATTAGTTCAGAAACTAAAAAAGCTTTAAAAATGAAAAAGGGCTATATTACATTTGCAAATAATATTTAAAATACTTTTATGAACTGAGTTAAATAGGATTATTTGATAAGTAAAAAGATCCGATTCATAAGTTGAACTTAAAAACAAAGGAAAACTAGGTTTCTTAATTAATAAATCAATATTTATTTTAAAATCCCAAGTAGCCCCAAATAGCCCTCAAAGGCAGCAGAAAGATCACTCCAGCATAGAGCAGGAATATCAGGAAACCTTCATGCTAATCTTCCTCCATCATCAGCCTTCGGTGAGTCACTTTGTCTCTCTAGTCTTTACATTTTTTTTCCTTATTTATAAAATAAGACAGGCGGCCAAGCTGATCCCAAAAGCCACTTCCAGATCTAACATTCTAGAATTCCAAGACTACTTGTTCCTTTTGTGATCTGTTTTGACATGCTGCTGATCTGATGGTTGCTCAGGAAGGCTGCCACCTTGATAAAATCTTGTTTGGCTGTTCTCCAGAGACTCTTTTAGTTTATGGCTTGTGACAGCATCCTGCTTACTTGTTTATTTTTAAGCCTTAAGAAAATGTTTCCTTCCCCAAACGCAGCTAGGACAATAGGACAAATCATAAACAGGGAGAGCCTCACAATTTGCAAAACATTCTGACTCTTCTTAACTCCACAAAGTTAAGGATAAAAGCTGTATCTTGTTCTAGGCTGTAAAAATGTCATGGGAAGAGAGGTATCTGACCTCCTCTAACTTCAGGAGGGGAAAGGAGAGTCAAGATCAACAGCCCAAAAGGCTGATTGCTCTGAGGCGGAGGTCAGACATGCCTCCTCTCTCCGCCATCTTTACCAATTGCGACACCAACCGTCCCTCCCACGGCACTCCCTACTTCTCTGCCGAGTTCAATAAATCGTTGCAATGGCCCCACAGAACGTACAGACCATACTCACAGTTATGGGGTTTATTAGGGAAATAACAGGTTGCAATTCAGGTTCAGGAATACCCAGGATACAGCTCTTCCATCAGGACAGCCTCTTCTCAGCCGTGCCCACAGGCACGCCTCTCTCTGGCCCCTCGGCCTCTGCCCTGCTTGGGCAAGTGTTACAAGGCTCTTTTAGCTCTGCCGATAAGTACCCCGAGCACCCTACTCCACCAGTGAACCTCGGCCTGAAGACACTCAGCTCTAGTTGTGTGGTTCAGCAAACCTAGCTCCACCAAGTGCCCAGAAGCACCCGACTCCACCAGCAAGCCTCCTGCCTAAAGGCACTCAGCTTCTGGCTCCTTGGGCTGGGAAGCCCACCACACTGACTCCTGCTGGTCTCCTGGTTCTGCTGCCATTTCTTTGCTGCTGCTGCTCACTGTCTTCAGTTTTACAGCTGTCTCTCTGGGTCTCCTGGGGTTTCTCAGTGCAGGGATCCCAGGTACAAAGGATACTCTCCACTCCTGGCTCTTCTTTCTTCGTGGTAGTGAGATCCTCTCCTCCTGCCTCTGGGAGGACTCATTTTAAGCCTAGAGGGACGTCAAAACTGACCAATCCCCACATTAGGGTTCTATAGACTTTATTTGCATGGTCCCCATACAGATGCCATGAATTTTATTTGCATTATTAGCAAGCTGTCCAATCCCCTTGGTGGGCCACAATTACCTTATTTGTATAGTCCCACCCAATCACTTGGGTGGGAGTTACAAGACCATGGCAAGAAAGGGCATATAAAAGTGATCCATCACACTGCATAGACTTACTGGATGTTAAAGTAGATTATTTACTCCAGTTTGTCCACGCAGTGTCAAAATACTTGATCAAGGAAATAAATTCCATTCATAAATCAATCAGGCTGAAGAAGTTGAACAAGTCAAATAGTTAAACAAGACATTAACTATCCCACAGGTGAAGCAACCAGTTGCTTGTCTTTGGTGCTAATTGTTAGATGAATCAGCTCTTCAAATGGATAGCACTGGTCACAGAAAAATTATGATGTTGTATAGGCTGTTCCCACTTGCTAGTGGCATCTGCCACTTTCTCCAGGGGTTTCTCTCAAATCCTTCTTGGCATGCTTCTTCCTGCCACCATCTGTGTTCCAATCTCATCGATTTTGCTCTGGATTAGTTCTACCATTTGTTAACTCTGGGACCAGAACAGTCATATACAACTGGATAGATCATGTACAGCCAAACTCCATGGGTATCATTCTCATGGTCTGCAATGTCAGTGTTCCCACCCCGAAATGTGCAGTACACACCCGGGTGACCCTCTGTACAACCTTAAACAAGTTATTGACCTTTTTGAGCTCCAGTTTTTTCATCTGTAAAAAGGGGTAATAAAACTTACTTTGCATGATTGGAGTCCATGGGTGGTGCAAATGGTTAATACGCTCAGCTGCTAACCAAAAGTTTAGAGGTTCAAGTCCACCCAGAGGTGCCTCAGAAAAAAAGCCTGGCAATCCATTTCTGAAAAATCACCCTATGGAGCACAGTTCTATTCCGACACACATGGGGCTGCCATGAGTCAGGGTTGAATTGACAGCAACGTTTTCTTCATATTGCTTAGAGGATTTAATTAGATAATGTTTATAAAACACTTAGCGTGGAACCTCGTACAAAATAGGCTCAATAAATGGCATATCTTTGAATAATTATTATTAATAACCTTAAATTGGAAAGACCTTCAAGACACATACGTGGAATTTCCATCACAGAAACCAGCCACTTGCCATCCACCAAGCCTATTCCTAAGACAGCACTGTGTGGGAAGGAACTGAGTCATCAGTACCTCGTTAGATACTGAAATTGACAGATGGGGATCCATGGTACCTCTTGGAGAGTGAAGGTGGGGTCATTTGATCTTGCTCAGCTGCAATTTTCTTAATCACAGAACAGGGATGGTAGAGTTTGCCTGAGTATTAAAGGAGATAATTATGTAAAATGTTTAGCCTTGAGCCTGGTCATTGAAAGAGCTTGATAAATGTCAGCAATGAGTTGAATGGAAGCTTCTTGAATTCTGTCTTATTTTCTAATGCACCCCCAATTTCCAGCTCAGTGCTTGGCTCGATAAACGTTTGTGAGTGAATGAATATAATTAATATTATTACTGTTACTTTTGGAAAATTAAACAGAAAAATCAATACATAATGGATAAGATTGTATATCTGCATGGACAAAATGTTCCTGAATCCTTAGAGAAAAAGCAAGGAGTTGGCAAAATCTAATCAGGGAGTGAGAATGCAGACCCAGAAGATGTACAGAAAGGTAGAGCCTTAATCAACAAATATCACTATGTAAATGAAAAAAGTGATGTTAGCAGGAAGACTGGTGGTTTTAATGAAACCTAGGAAGTTGAAGGTAAATGTAAGTGTGTATCTGGATCACAGAAGGCTTCAACCCTTCTGGCAGGCATGTGTCTACAGGATGGAAATAGATACGTCAGGCTGTTACAGTTTGATGACACTAACCACGGAGGTCAACCAGCTAACTCCCCTTGTTCTGAAACTGGCTCCAAAAGCAGCCTTCTGATTATAATTTAATTAGTGGTTGCAAATAAGAAATGCGCAGGTACATTTGTTTGTTTTAAAAGTTAGTTGTAATATTTACAAACCAAGATATTTCTCATATAAATCTGGATTTCCAACTTCTGAAAAATCAGAGGCTTAGGCCACAATTGGTGGAGACCATATTGGCTGCATATTTTAGAAGGGGAAAGGAGAGGGGTCAGGGAAGCTGGATTAATAGAAATGGAACAACCAGAATGGAAATAATGAGAATGTTGACAAGTTGTAAAAAATGTAACCAATGTCACTGAACAACATGCATAGAAATAGTTATATGGGAATCTACTCTGCTGTGTAAACTTTCACCAAAAACACAGTAAAATATTAGTTAAAAAAAAAAAAAAAAAAGAAGGGGAAAGAATAAGGTCCCCAGTCCAACACAATCACCATGACTCCCTTTTACCTCAAACCTGGTCAATTCATTGTTTCTTTGCTGCCTGGCCTTACAAGCATTGAAGTTTTCCATTCCTCCAGAGAGCCAAAGTGCTGACCAGCTGACACAGTATGCTAACAATTATGTTTCTTGCTGCAAATGAATGAGCTGTCCCTCTGGCTTTTGCATCTGCCTCTTATGGGTTTAGTTAGTGTTAGTCAGTCCCTTGGGTCTGCTTGCCTCTGAACACGAAATCCAAAATTAAACATACAGATGCACTTAGGTTGAGGCTCGAGCTCAGGCTGACCTTGCAGAGAGGTCCGTACTCAGCTGATACCAACTCTTCTCTGAAGATCACTCTTCAACTTACCAGTTATCTTCATGGATTCTTCAAAGCTCAGAGAACAAGCTGCCAAGTGATATCTGAAGGGCAGGGGCATCATTCACCAGCTGAGTTGCAAATGAGACACTGACCCAGTTAATTCAGTGAACCTACTGCAGATGCTCAAAAAAGCTGTTTGTTTCCTGTCCTTGAAGGACTCAGCCTTAGATGATGCCTAGTTGTCTTGTGCATAACAAAGGCCAATGCAAAATTGCTATTGACAGACTCATTCCTGCTGTTGTTCCCTTGCCATCTCTTTGTGGCTTCCTTCATTAGCTCTTCTTTCCTCTCAGAGAAAGCCCATGACCTTGGAGGCCTCTGAGCTTCCTTTCTGAATCTGTGTTAGCCTTATAACGGAACGAAGGTGTCTTTCTGCTACGCCAGGATCTGTGGCCAAACCAAGACCACAGATGCCCTCGCAGCTTGCGGCCTATCCTTCTCATTTCATCTCAGCAGGAAAAAGGTCTTTGCAATCCACACATTTTTTTCCTCTTCTCACATCAGAGCAAAAGCAAACAATAATTTAAATAGTATCTTTTTATAATAAGGAAAACCTTCAGCTTTCAACACAACCAGAAAGGAAGCCATTTGTTGCTGCCTAGAAGTAAGCTGTCAGCATCATGCAGCACTTCTTCCCCACTGGAGGTGGTGGATATGCTCTGAGCCATCTGCACTTCTCAACCAGTTCTCATGACCAAGGCATTTGCAAGACACATCAGGAGGATAATGTGTGGTCAGAGATTGAAGCTAACAGGTCTAAGCATGGACTAAACCCTTGGCTTCATTACTATTTGCTCCAACAACTACAGTGACCAGCCGAGACATTCGTGTACTTTCACAGACAAAATACCTTCATCACTTCTCTTTTTCTTCACAGTAAATATTAAAATACATATATTCCCTTTTGAAAATGTGTAGAAAATAATTTGTGTTCTACATGCAGGAGGCAGGGATGTCTGCAGTGTCTACTACTATGTTAATGGATTCTTCTGGAAATGTCAGGGTTCATTATCTACCCAAGGTATGGTCCATAAATCTGCTCAGCCCCCATCCTTCCCCTAGAGGAGTCTAATAAATAAAAGGAGCCTGAAGAAAGCAGTTCTCCACAGCCTCAGGGAACAGTTACACTTATGTTCCTAGATCACTTAAATTTCTATGACTCACTTCCTAACTTTCCAACATTTGTGGAATCTTTAGTCCTCAGAAATGCTTGGAGCATATACATCACCTTATTTGCTCAAAAGGCTCAGGACCAAGAAGAATGATACTAAATCAAGGGCCTTGGGGTTAAAAAGGAATTTGGAGCTTTCCTCTGAGTCCTGTGGTCTTGAGATCCACAAATGAATTAAATGTTCACTCACCTGAAAGGGAAGAGTTTAAATGTCATTGACTTCAGAAAATTAGATGCTCTTTTAGCAGTTCTACTCTGTCCTATAGGGTTGCTATGAGTCAGAATTGGCTTGATGGCAACGGGTTTGGTTTGGTTGCCTCTCTTCATAACTGAAGTAACTCCATAGCTATAAAAAACTGTAAAGAGAGATAGTATGTGTTTCTATTCTCTTCAAAATATCCACACAAAAGTTTTTATTCCATGGTTGACATTTTCTAAAAACTTTACCTTTTCAACCAAAAGTGAATGCAAAACAGTGAAGAATCAGGGCAGGCAGGGGCAGATTAACCAGTAAACAAGTATGCACCAGTTTAGAGTAAGCAAGGTATGTAAGGGCTTAATTTGTGTTTACTTACTGATCTGTAGTGTACAATTTCACATGGGTTTTACCACATCTTTGATGTGGTGAAAAACAGGTGAACTTGTGCACTACAGATCAGTAAGTAAGCACGAGTAAACCAGTACATACCTTGCTTATTGGGTAATCCATCCCTGGGGGCAGGGCAACCCAGACCTAATCACCATTTCCTAGGATGAGATAAGTGAGCATCCTTTAAAGCTAGAAACAGCAAGTCCAGTAGCAAATACAAGATCTAAACTTCAGAAATAGAGTAAGTGCTAAAAACCAATGAATGACTGAAATAGTAACCAAGCTAACTATTAAACAAATGGACAAATAAACTTGTGAAATTCATGATCCCAAAAGGAGAAGTGGGCTGAAAACTGTAAATCCCAAAAGAGTTTTCATCTTTTGCCCTCCACACTCAGCCTCCTGCACAGATTAACAACTGGAAGGCTTCTTACCATTCCTGTGTCTACTGCTACCTATGACTGCTTTCACTCATTTCTCTCCCACTCAAGTAAGCACACCATGTGTTTTTCTTATTTTTAAAAAGCTATATAGAATTCTTTCCTTACTCCCAGCTGGCTCCTGATATCCCTTCACACCCTTTGATAATCACATATCCCCTTCTTCCTCTTTGAAAAATCATAAGTTTGGATAAACTCATGAAAAATAGATCTGTGTTCATCTTATTAACTGAAAACAAGAATCAGACTTCCTTTCCAAGTCAGAATCTCACAAACCACAAGCCACAAGCAGCTCCACTGCTGCTGTAAAACAGAACCCTGGGTGGTGAAGGCATTGAGGATAGTGTTCCTGGTTTCCTCTTGATGCATAACAAGCCACCTCAAAATTAGGGGCTTTAACAACAAAGACAATAATATTTACTTTGCTTGATAATCTGTAATTTGGGCAGGGCTTGGTGGGCACAGCTCATCTCTGCTCAATTTAGTATCATCTGGGATGTCTCAAAGGCTAAAGACTGGAAGGCTCTTTCACTCACATGTCAAGTGGTTGATGCTGGCTGTGGGATGGGACCTTAGCTGGAGTTATTGGCTGGAACACCTACCCATGGCCTCTCCATGTGGCCTGGGCTTCCTCACAACATGGTGGCTGGGTTCAAGGGGTAAGTATCCTGAGAGATAATTTCAGGTAGAAGCTACATCTTTTTTAGGATCAGCCTCAGAAGTCACAACACTTCTGCTAAGCTCTGTTGGTTGGAACAATTCTCTTCATGTAAGATTAGCATACTTCTGGAAGATTACGTGAGATCAGAAATATTGCTCTGGATGTTTCTGAGAAATAAAATCTGTCACAGTCCACAGCCGGCCATAATAGTTTTTCATCTCTTCCACATGAAAAATATGTTCCTCTCCTACTTCAAATCCCACCCCACCAAAAGTCTTATCCCCCTGGTGTCAGGCTCAGGTTCAAAGTCCAGAACCTCATCAACTAAATCAGGTCCAGGTGTGGAGGAGGTGCTTCAGGTTCAGTTCCTCAAGTAGAGATCCTTAAGAACAGTTCCTTTCAATCTGAAGATCTGTGAACAAAAGAGACAAATATCTTCCCCACACAAACACCCAACATACAAAGATATAACAGGCGCAGAATAACCACTATAATTAAAAAGGGGAAATGAGAATAGTCACTGGTCCATAGTAATTCTGAAACTCATAGGGCTCATGTTGCCAATTCCTTGATTAGGGTTCAGTACTACTGCTGTGGGAATGTTTCTCCATGACTTTTGGCTCCACCCTCTAGGCTCTTGGTTCCATTCTCCCACTAAAGCTTCCCTTACCATAAGAAATAACGATATTTGCAGCTGAGAAGTTTTCTCCATCTCCTTTCTGCTATAGTAGTTTGGGGATCCAAAGTCCTCTTTTCATTGTGTACTGTCTCTATCTCTTTTAACCTAAGTTACTGGTATTTCTGCTAGTGTAGATATGAGGCAGTCTTTTTGTTTTGGGTTCTAATAGTCTGTTCTTCAGTTAGACTAGAAAACCCTTCTTGATTGAAGCTAAGAACTAAGCCAAGAGGAGAAATTTGGAAGTCAATCTGAGTGAATGCCTGAGGAAGTCTTTGTAGCTATGCTGCTTACTAAACATTATAGCCACTTTTGAGCAGCCTTATGGACCAGTGATGATGTTTACAAGTTACAAATTAAGGTGTGCAAAACTGTAGTAGTAATTTTTCTTTAAGTGAATTTAGCCTTTAGTCTACTCAATGGGAAAAACAGCTCATCAGTCAATTTAAAGTAAATTTAGTTACTTTGGATTCTTACTCCCTTCCTTCTTCTTCCTAAGAGAGGAAAAAACAAAACAAAACCAGAAACAAAGTCTCAGAATTTCAAAAACAAGTATTTGCTGTTTATAGGCACTGCAATGCAGGAAGGAAGGATGAGAGTGCTCCTAGCCAGATGCTGGGAACAATACACTCCAGTTCCTTCACTTACAAATTACAGGCTTTTTCTTATACTAGAATCTATCCAAGACCTTCTGTAAGGTTTGCCTTGTGGTCAGCAGGAAGTCAACCTTGGGAAGATGATAAATCCTAATGCTCAGCCAATGAGAGGAAAGTAGATCTTGTGGTTATAAGTTAGCAGTCTTCAAAGAGGCTATCTGAAAACAGTATGGTACTGGTACAATAATAGGAATATAGATCAGTGGAATAGATTTGAGAGTTCATAAATAAATCCATACATCTATGGCCAATAGATTTTTGACAAGCATGCTAACTCTATCCAATGGGGAAAGAACAGTCTTCAATAAAAGGTGTTGGGACAACTGGATTTTCACATGCAAAAAAATGAAGCTGGACCAATACCTCATACCACACACAAAAAATTAACTCAAAATGGATCAATGACCTAAATGTAACAACTAAAATCATAAAACTGTTAGAACAAAACATAAGAATAATGCTTCAGGACCTAGTGTTTTACAATGGATTCTTAGCTATGACACCAAAAGTACAAGCAACAAAAAACAAAATAAATAAATTTGACTTCATCAAAATCAAAAACTTTTGTACATCAAAGGACTTTATCAACGAAGTAAAGAGATAACTTACAGTATGGGAGAAAATATTTACGAACCATATCTCTGATAACGGTTTAATTTCCAGACTATGTAAAGAACTCCTACAACTTAACAAGACAACCCAATCAAAAAATGGGCAAAGGACTTGAATAGACATTTTACCAAAGAAGATATACAAATAGCGAATAAGCTCATGAAGAGATGCTCAACATCATTAGTCATTAGGGAAACGCAAATCAAAACCACAAGAGATACCATTCAAACCAACTAGGATGACTATTATTAGAAAAACAGAAAACAACAAGTTTTGACAAGGATGTGGAGAAATTAGAACCATCATTCTTTGCTGGTGGGGTAATAAAATGGTGTGGCCTCTGGAAAATAGTTTGTGGGTTCCTCAAAAAGTTAAAGATAGAATTACCATATGACCCAGCAATTCTACTCGTAGATATATACCCAAAAGTTTTGAGAGCAAGAACTCAAACAGATATTTATACTCCAATGTTCATTTCAGCATTATTCACAATAGCCAAAAGGTAGAAACAATCCAAGTGTTCTTCAACAGATTAGTGGATAAACAAAATGTGATATATACGTATACATACAATGGAATATTATTCAGCCATAAAGAGGAATGAAGTTCTAATACATGCTACAACATGCATAAACCTTGAAAACATTATGCTGAGTGAAATAAGTAAGATACAAAAGAACAAATATTGTATGATCCCACTTACATGAAATATCAGCATAGACAAGTGCATAGAGACCAAAGTTTATTAGTGGTTACCAGGGACTAGGGATAGGTTTCAGCTGAGCTTCCAGACTGAGACAGACCAGGAAGAAGGACCTGGCAGTCTACTTCTGAAAAAAATTAGCCAGTGAAAACCTTATGAATAGCAGTGGAACACTGCCTGATATACTGCCGGAAGATGAGGCCCTTAGGTTGGAAAGCACTCAAAATACGACTGGGGAAGACCTGCCTCCTCAAAGTATAGTCGACCTTAATGATGTGGATGGAATCAAGCTTTTGAGACCTTCATTTGCTGATGTAGCACAATTCAAAATGAGAAGAAACAGCTGCAAACATCCATTAATAATCAGAACTTGGAAAGTACGAAATATGAATCTAGGAAAATTGTAATTCATCAAAAATGAAATTGAATGCATAAACATCAATATCCTAGGTATTAGTGAGCTGAAATGGACTGCTATTGGCCATTTTGGATCAGACAATCATATGGCCTACTATACCCAGAACGACAAATTGAAGAGGAATGGCATTGTATTCATCATCAAGAAGAACATTTCAAGATTGATCCTGAAGTACAATGCTGCCAGTGATAGGGTAAAATCCATATGCCTACAAGGAAGATCAGTTAATGTTACTATTATTCAAATTTACATACCAACCACTAAGGCCAAAGATGAAGAAATTGAAGATTTTTACCAGCTTCTGCAGTCTGAAATTGATCAAACGTACAATCAAGATGCATTGATAATTACTGGTGATTGGAATGTGAAAGTCAGAAACAAAGAAGAAAGATCAATAGTTGGAAGATATGACCTTGGTAATAGAAATAATGCTTGAGATCACATGATAGAATTTTGCAAGACCAATGACTTCTTCATTGCAAATACCTTTTTTCAACAACATAAACAGCGACTATACACGTGGATGTCTCCAGATGGAATACACAGGAATCAAATCGACTACATCTGTGGAAAGAGATGATGATGAAAAGCTCAACATCATCAGTTAGAACAAGGCCAGGGGCCAACTATGGGAACAGACCATCAACTGCTCATATGCAAGTTCAAGTTGAAGCTAAAGAAAACTAGAACAAGTTCACAAGAGCCAAAGTATGACCTTGAGTATATCCCACCTGAATTTAGAGACCATCCCAGGAATAGATTTGACTCATTCACACTAATGACCGAAGATCAGACAAGTTGTGGAATGACATCAAGGAAATCATTCATGAAGAAAGCAAGAGGTCATTAACAAGACAGCAAAGAAAGAAAGACCAAAATGGATGTCAGAAGAGACTCTGAAACTTGCTCTTGAATGTAGAGTAGCTAAAGCGAACAAAGAAATGATGAAGTAAAAAAGCTGAACAGAAGATTTCAAAAGGCTACTCTAGAAGGCAAAGTAAAGTATTAGAGACATGTGCAAAGACCTGGAGTTAGAAAATCAAAAGGGAAGAACACACTTGGCATTTCTCAAGCTGAAAGAATTGAAGAAAAATTCAAGCCTTGAGTTGCAATAATGAAAGGTTCTATGGACAAAATACTGAACGCCACAGGAATCATCAAAAGAAGAGGGAAGGAATACACAGAGTCAGTGTATCAAAAAGAATTGGTCAATGTCCAATCATTTCAGGAGGTAGTATATGATCAAGAACCAATGGTACTGAAGGAAGAAGTCCAAGTTGCACTGAAGACATCGGCGAAAAGCAAGGCTCCAGAATTGATGGAATACCAACTGAGATGTTTCAACAAACGAATGAAGCATTGGAAATGCTCACTCATCTACACCAAGATATTTGGAAGACAGCTACCTGGCCAACTGACTGGACGAGATCCATATTTATGCCTGTTCCAAAGAAAAGTGATCCAACCGAATGCGGAAATTATGGAACAACATCATTAATATCACACACAGGTAAAATTTTGCTGAAGATCATTCAAAAGCAGTTGCCACAGTACATCAACAGGGAACTGCCAGAAATTCAAGACTGGTTCAGAAGAGGACGTGGAAAGAGGGATATCATTGCTGATGTCAGATGGATCCTGGCTGAAAGTAGAGAATACCAGAAAGACGTTTACCTGTGTTTTATTGACTATGCAAAGGCTTTTGACTGTGTAGATCATAACAAATTATGGATAACATCGTGAAGAATGGGAATTCCAAAACACTTAATGTGATCATGAGGAACCTGTAAATAGATCAAGAGGAAGTTGTTCGAACAGAAAAAGGGGATACTGCATGGTTTAAAGTCAGGAAAGGTATAGGTAGGGTTGGATTCTTTCACCATACTTATTCAGTCTGTATGCTGAGCAAATAATCCGAGAAGCTGGACTATGTAAAGAAGAATGTGGCATCAGGATTGGAGGAAGACTCGTTAACAACCTGCTTTATGCAGATGACACAACCTTGCTTGCTGGAGGAGTAGAGGACATGAAGCACTTACTGATGAAGATCAAAGACCAAAGCCTTCAGTATGGATTACATATCAACATAAAAAAAAAAAACAAAAATCCTCACAACTGGACCAATAAGCAACATCATGATAAACGGAGAAAAAATTGAAGTTGTCAAGGATTTCATTTTACTTGGATCCACAATCAACAGCCATGGAAGCAGCAGTCAAGAAATCAAAGAACCCATTGCATTGAGCAAATCTGCTGCAAAAGACCTTTTTATAGTGTTAAAAAGTAAAGATGTCACCTTGAAGACTAAGATAAGCCTGACCCAAGCCTTGGTGTTTTCAATTGGCTCATATGGGTGCAAACACTGGGCAATGAATAAGGAAGACTGAAGAAGAATTGACACCTTTAAATTATGGTGTTGGCCAAGAATGTTGAATATACCATGGACTGCCAAAAGGACAAATAAATCTGTCTTGGAAAAAGTACAGCCAGAATGCTCCTTCAAAGCAAGAATGGCGAGACTTCATCTCACATACTTTGCACATGTTATCGGGAGGGATCAGTCCCTGGAGAAGGACATCATGCTTGGTAAAGTAGAAGGTCTGTGAAAAAGAGGAAAAACTTCATCAAGATGGATTGACACAGTGGCTGCAACAATGGGCTCAAGCATAACAATGATTGTGAGGACGGCACAGGACCAGGCAGTGTTTCGTTCTGTAGTACACAGGGTTGCTATGAGTCGGAATGGACTCGATGGCATCTGACAACAACGACAGGGACTAGGGGAAGGGAGAAATCGGGGGTTATTCTTTAAAGGGCATTTTGTTTCTGTAAAGAGTCAGGAAAAGATATGGAAACAAATAGTGCTGATGGTTACACAACATAGTGAACATAATGCCACTGAATTGTACACATAAAAATGGTTGAAATGGCAACCATTTTTTATACACATTTTGTATTATACACATTTTACCATAGTAAAAAAGAAAAGGACTATTTCAGAGAGGTACTAATAACTTACATTTGAAGGTGATGATGTATTTGCCGGGTTACATTTAGGAACCATCAAAAGGTTATAATATTTGACAAGAAGGAGGGTAAAACATTAAGGATCGCTTTGCTGGTTGAGTCTTTTAACCTCAGAATACATGGCATGGAGTTCTCTTCATTGTGAAGATGCTAATTTCCTCCTCGTATTGCATATATGGAGCCCTGGTGGTGTAGTGGTTAAGTGTTCAGCTGTTAACCAAAAGGTCAGCAGTTTGAATCTACCAGCCACTCCTTGGAAACCCTATAGGACAGTTCTACTCTATCCTATAGGGTCGCTATGAGTCAAAATCTACTTGAAGGCAACAGGTTGGTTTTTTTGTTTGTTTGTTTTGTTGCATATATGTTCTAAACCAGGGCTTTTACATCAAGCAGTGGGGTTGAAGGGAAGCATGTGCTTCTTAAGCACTGTCCTCCTCCACAATAGCTCTACAGACGTGGCTGGCACAGGCTCTCTGTACTCACTGAGGCAGCCCCATTCCCACTGCCTTGCTCCCCACTGCCATCCACAGCTGTGGATCCCTGTCATGGTGTTAAGACATTCAGGCCATGGGTCTCTCCCACAGCTCACTTTTGAGCCTTCTCAAGAACACAGGGCAGCTACCTACACTCACCCCTGCAAGCTGAAGGGGATTCAGGGATGGCCCCTATCAAGCTTCCCTGCCGGGATGCCCCCGCCACCATTTTAGCCTAACCTGCCTCAGCCTACACATCTCTGAGGCTCTCGGAGCACCAGATGGATAGTGAGACACATGTCCCCTCTTATGCCTAAGCTTAAAGGAGGTCTGTCCCTCATTCAACTCCCAGAGAGACAGGGTGGATGGAGAGCACACGGCCACATACTGGCACCTCGGCTCTCAACATCCTCACCAGCTCTCCTCAGCTGGCAGAATTATGGTCAAGCCTAGGGCAGGAGGACAGGCAGTTATATTATCAGGCTTCCTTCCCAGGCCTATAGTGTATGCCATAAATTTTGGCTCTGATACTCAACAGTCAGGTTTTCTCCCAAATGGAAGTGTCAATGTCTATATGGAAATTCAAAACCCAAGAAATGCGTAGGCTTTTACATTTTCTCTTTGCATTTCACTATAACAACGCTCCCGAGAGCAAGGTACTGACTGCTGCTGATGTTGGGGAAGCAGAGGCACAGTGGGGAGTTACTGGGAATGAAAAACGTACTAGTCAGTATCAAAATATCACCCCACTGCACTTTTCTAAGGAGCTTCCGGAAATCCCAAATTACAACTACACCGCCCTTGTGTGAGAGGCCTCTCACAACTATTTTATTGAGACCTGCATGTTTCTCTCTGCTGCCAGCAGGCTGGCAACTGTCAGCCGGCCCCTCACAGGGGCTGTATTTGCTCTGCCTCAGTTCCTGCATCTATCTCCAAGACACCCAGTAAAGCGAGCTTTGTTGTGCTCTCTGGGGACCTGCCTGCTCTTTTCAAAACTGGTCCCACACTAGTGGCCTTTCTCTCCTCAGTTGGAGATGCTTCTCTTCCCAAGGCACACGCTGGGTCCCTTCACAGCACTGCTTCTCTGCCTCCTCACTTTGGTCTTTTCCACTGCCACAGTCCTGAGGTGGCCTCCAGACTTGATAGATTGTTGGCACAGCCACCCACCCTGGTAGCAGCTGGGTAGGACCCCTTTGATTTACCCCTCCCTGTGGAGTTCCTGGGTGGTGCAAGCAGTTAACGTACTCAGCTGCTAACTGAAAGGTTGGAGGTTCAAGTCCATCCAAAGGCACCTCAAAAGAAAGGCTTGGTGATCTACTTCCAAAAAATGAAACATTGAAAACCCTATGGAGCACAGTTCTACTCTGACACACATGGGGTCCCTATGAATTGGGGTCTCTGTCTTAGTCATCTAGCGCTGCTATAACAGAAATACTACAAGTGGATGGCTTCAACAAAGAGAAATTTATTCTCTCACAGTCCAGCAGGCTACAAGTCCAAATTCAGGGCATCTGCTCCAGAGGAAGGCTTTCTCTCTCTGTCGGCTCTGGAGGAAGGTCCTTGTGATGCATCAGTTTTCACTTGGTCTGGGAGCATCTCAGCACAGGAACCTCAAGTCCAAAGGACACGCTTTGCTCCCGGCACTGCTTTCTTGGTGGTATGAGGTTCCCATGTGTCTCTGCTGGCTTCTGTCTTTTATATCTCAAAAGAGATTGGCTTAAGACACTATCCAATCTTGTAGACCTCATCAGTATAACTGCCGCTAATCCATTTTATTAGATCATAGTGATTGAATTTACAACACATAAGGAAATCACATCAGATTACAAAATGGTACACAATTATACAATACTGGGAATCATAACCCAGCCAAGTTGTTGACAGATTTTTGGGGGGACACAATTCAATCCATGACAGTCACTATGAGTCAGGGTCGACTCAACAACAACTTGTGGAGGTGGTGGTCGTCTTTCTCTAGTCACAGCAGAACCTCCTCCCTTTGACAGCTAACTTTCCGTGAAGATCACACCCCAACTTCCCCTTGAGGGGAATATCTGCCTTTCTTTTCTTTCCTAGGTTGAGAGGAATAACAGGAGGCTTAGGCCACAGATAGGAGGAAATTCAAAGATGTTTGATTTGACTGCAAGATTACCATGTAGCCCCCAATTTTTCCTGCTTAGAAGGACAGCCTGTGCCTTTACAGGAATTACTCCCCTCAACACTTACAATTTTTTTCAGGGCTTAGTTTAAAGGTGTTACTCTGGAGAGTAGTAGCTATAGTATTTGTTGATCATAAAGAAGTCTTTATGGCTTATGCTGTGGTTCTTTAGATTTATACTATTTTTCTCTAAAGCAAAGTTTGAACACACGAAGGTAAATGCAGATAAACATTGATAATTATATAACTCAACTTCATAGGCTCAAAATGTCACATAATGTGACTTGCGATGGAAGCTATTATTTTCAGTGCCAAATAAATACATGAGTTGGAGGAGCCATTTTTACTCATTTATCTTTTGTGTTACGACTTTTTTTTTTATCCAAATGAAATTTAAAGAATGTTGGCTTATTCAGACAAAAATTTTCCTACTCTGGAGGACACCTTAAATAGGGATTATTTAGCAAGATAATGACTGCCTTTCATGTTTCTGTTTAAAGAAATTTTAATTAGAGTTCTCCAGTGCCTCAGGTTATGCATGGGTTTGTTTTGTTTTGTTTTTGTACATCTAAATGATCAGTATCAACCTACTCCCTCCTGTCACCCAGGACAATCATACCCAACAAGCACAGATGAAGTCAGCTCTAAGGGCGGATCTCAGTTTTCAAGTCCACTATGATGAATCACCTCTCTAATTCTGGGGGAGTTGTAAACGTATCTCTGTATATTTGCAGGTAAGAACAAATCTACATACACTGAAGGGGTTTGTGCATGTATATGTGTGTGTTCTGCAAATAAACAATGGGTAAGGAATTTACTGGCAGGAGACTTAAAGTTCAGGAAAGCACAAGTGTGGTTCTTGTGGGCTGGAGCAGGAGATGTGACCCAAGGCAGATATCTGAGGAAAGAGTTGGATCAATGCAAGATCCTTCCCAGTGTCTGCCAGGGATGTTGTTATTGCTGTCAGCTGCCTCCAGTGAGGATGGAGAGAGTTGGACTTGCTTACTTTAGACACATCATCAGGAAAGACCAGTTGCTAGAAAAGGACACTGTGGTTGGTAAAGTAGAAGGTCAGCAAGAATGAGGGAAACCCTCAGTAAGATGGATTGGCTCAATAGCTGCAACAATGGACTCAAACATAGCAATGATCATGAAGATGGCACAGGACTGGGCAACGTTTCATTCCCTTATACAGAAGGTCACCATGACTTGGAATTGACTGGAGGGCAGCTGAAAACAACAATTTTCTGTGAAGGTCATCACTACATGTAAAACAGCACGGTGCCTGTCCGTGAATAGCGTTCAAGCCCCACACTGAAGCATGAAGGACTTGCCCTCTTATAAAGGAAGGCTTTGATTGTTTGGAATTAAGACTTCATATGAAGGAGGGAAACTAAACAAGAGGCAAAGGAATACATGGCAGTGTGGTATAGAAGACAGAGAATAAACTGCCATAGGGTCTTAACCCAGTTCTACCAATAACTAATAGAGGACCTCAGGCTCATCTCTCAAAGGCCTGGGGCCTCAGTTTGCTCGTCTGTAGGAGAACCAGCCAGTTTATGGTCAGTCCAGCACCAGGTATAAACTGAGCGAATACTCTGACTAGGTACTGGGGGAATCCTGCATGGATTTTACAGTCTAGAGTGTAATTAGCTAACCTCTAAACTCCCTTCCAGCTCTAAAATTTAACCTGCTCTGGAGAAAGATGCTGAAGCTCCATATTCACTGCTGCAGATAAACCCAGTTTGACTTTCCCAGCTCAGGCAATTACTAATTGTGAACCTGGGGAAGTTACTAAAGCTCCCTGAGACTCAGAGAGGTCTCTAAAATGGGGATGAAATAAGCCTCCTGTCAGTCATTGTAAGAAATAAGTAAGGTGAAGTATTTCCCTTCCACAGTATGGCATTGCTCCTGGGAGGTGGCTATATTCCCAGTCCCTCTAGCGTCTAGGTCTGGTCAGATGACTAGTTTTTGCCAACTGAATAGAGCACAAATGATATGTGTAACTGGCAGACCAAAGCTTACAAGAAGTTTTGGATGCTTTTTTTCCATTTCCATCAGGAGACTGAGATGGAAATGGCCAGGCTAGCATCGTTTATTTCTTTTTCCACATGAACTCTATCACCAGCTTGCACATTTCCCAACGATATCCTGTTAATATTTCTCTTGAACCATGACCAAGGTATAAATTCCATCTCTCTTCTGTCAGTCTGTGATGGCTTACGTGTTGCTATGAGGTTTGGAGCTATGCCACCAGTATTTCAAACGTCAGCAGGGTTACCCAAGGTGGACAGGTTTCAGCAGAGCTTCCACACTAAGACAGACTAGGAAGAAAGGCCTGCCAATTACTTTTGAAAATTAGCAGTGAAATCCTACTGTTGACAACAGAATATGGTCCGATATAGTGCTGGAAAATGGGCCCAGTAAATTGCAACAATGGACTCAAACATGCCAACAATCAAGAAGATGGCCCCATGTTTCGTTATGTTATACAGAGGGTAACCATGCATTGGAGCCAACTCAACGGCAATTAGCAACATCATAAGGTATAAATGTTCTTAGGTAAAATGACATCTTTAATGTTTGAATTTTCCTAAACAGAAATGTTTTCTGCTTTCCATTTATTCAAGTCTTGTTTGTATTTCTGCAGGGTAAGTTTAAAGTTTTCTTCATCTAGATCTATAATTTCTTAACTTTAATCCTATGTACTTTTTTTTATTATAATTGGGATCTTTTCTCTGGTTATCTTCTAATCGGTTGGTATATGCATTGTTAATACTTTGTTGTATTTCCATTCGGGTGTTCTCCTACATAAGTATATTAATTTAAATAATGAGAAGACCTCACATCACCATTAGAATATCAAAATTCTTACCAGTTTGTTGTATTAATAATGGTGGAAACATGGAATATTTGGCCTTTTGTGTATTACAGTAATTTAATTAGTTTATTGAAATGAGATGAAGGATGGATAATTAAACTGCTCTGCTAAGAAAGTAAAAAATCAAAAGGATTTTGGTTTTTGCAAAGAAACAGACTTGTCTTCAGTAACTTCTATTTTAGATTAGAGCCACTGCTCTGTGGCTTCTGCAGTCCATGGGCATAAATCCCATGACCACATGGTCACTGACAATTCCAGTGCAGCCAGGTGGCCTGCCATTGCCCCCAGGAGCTATTTCTCCCACACTCAGGATGACCAAACTGACCCCTTCAACTGTTTCAAAGGAGCTACACTGGTGGTTTAATGGTAGAATTCTCTCCTTCTATGCGGAGACCCATGTTTGAGTCCTAGCCAATGTATCTCATGCACAGCCAACACCAGCCTGTCAGTGGTGGATTGCTTGTTGCTAAGATGTTGAACAGGTTTTAGCAGAGCTTCCAGACTAAGATGGATTAGGAAGAAAGGCCTGGCAATCTACTTGCAAAATGAAAACCCTTTGGATCACAATGGTCTGATCCTCAACCAGTCATGGAAATGGCATAGGACTGGATGGTATTTTGTTCCTTTGTGCATGGGGTGGCCATGAATCAGGGGCCAGCTCCACAGCAGCTGAGAACAACAAATAACCAAAACAAACTCTATGTCCTCCACACTGGGCATCACCTGTAGAATGTAGGTGAAAGGACATCCCATAAATTATGTGGTGTAGATACAAAGCAGAATTCAGGGGTTAACTTATAAGCATAAAGTTAGTAAGAGGAGACTTGGAGTCGCCCGAGGTCTCGTCATCCCAAGAAGCTGTCAGGGGCCAGGGTACAGCTGAATGCACCTTGCGCTGTGCTCCAGAGGGGGAAATTCCCCTCCCATCGCTCTGCATTTTTATAGGATGACTATGAGAGCAGCTTTAAAATAGGAGCAAATAGTCTGAGCTAGGCTCTGGTTGTCCCAGGGGATTGCAGATTGGTGCTGATAGCACCTGGAGACCTTGTGGGAAGCCAAGACTGTGTTCCGTCCCTTATACTCAGGAAGGGAAAGACACTGGTCCCAGATGGCTTGTTGCCAGGCAACCCATAGAGAGGTCTGGGGTCATCCAGTGGACAATCCTGTTTGTCTCTCCAGAGAAGGTGATGCTGAGCTCTGGCAGTGTTGTATGTTTGGGGAAGCAGAGCTGAAATCTTTTTTTTTTTTTTTCAATAGTGGTTAAATAAAGACAACTCGAATGCTTAATTTGAATTTATAATTGAGATGTGTGCAATTAGTCTTAATGTGCAATTCCTTTCTAAATATTCTTCCCATTAAATAGATTTTTCCATCACATGATTTTTGGCTAAAACATTTTCATAAAATACTACTGGTTTATTTTTTAACTTTGTATTATAAAATTGTTCAAATATGCACAACAGTACAAGGAAGAATAATGAGCCTCCTTTACCCATCACTGAGCTTCAACAATTATCAACATATTACCAATCTTGATTCATCCATACTTCCTTATGCCCTACCTTTTGCTGGTTATTTTTTTTATAGCTTTATTGAAGTATAATTTACATACCATAAAAGTCACTCATTTTCAGTGTACAATACAATGACTTTAAATAAATTTATAGATCTGTGTAACTATCACCAAAATCAGTTTTAGAATATTTCCAACATAACAAAAAGTTCCCTTGTCTCTAGATTGTAGATATTTGTTATTTTTGGTGATGGGAAAAGTAGCACAGAATGTGGGTGTAATAAGCATGGCTTGACCAAAGTAAATGACGTCACTGAGAAGTGCACAAGAGAAAAGGTTGTTTTGTGCTAAAGAATATAACATATAAAATCTGGCAACAACACCAGCAATAACCAAAAAATGAGTGTATGGTCACATATGTAGGTGTATAGGCATATATGTACATGAGTAGGTACAGTTGAGTACATATGTGTACACATAAGTATCCATAAGTATGTGTATGCACAGATATATGTGTGCACGCATATATGTTCATAGAGGATACAGTTACATATACTTCTCAGACATAACCAATCACTTGAGAGAATGGTTTTCTGGGTTTGAAGGCTTAGGTCCTTAGTCTCATGGGACAACTCAGTCAATTGGCACCATAAAGTTCCCGTTCTTCATCCTACTGAGGTAAGTAGAGTCTGGGGTCTTAAAAGCTTACAAGTGTCCCATCTAAGATACAACTACTGGTCTCTACTCGTTAGGAGCAAAAGAGAAAGAAGGAAACTGAAGTCTCAGAGAAAAAACTAGTCTACTAGGCTAACAGCATACACGAGCCACACGGCTTCATCTAGGCTGAGACCAGAAAAACTAGACAGTGCCCAGCTACCACTACTGGCCATTCTGATCAGGATCACATTAAATGGGCTTGGATAGAATGGGAGAAAAACATGGAACAGAATTCAAATTCTTAAAGAGTCCAGACTTGATTGTAAAATGGTACAACCACTATGGAAAACAGTATGATACTTCTTCAAAAAGCTAGAAATAAAAATATCATATGATCCAGCAATCCCACAGAATCCCACATATCCTACAGAAATAAGAGAAGTGACACAAATATACATATGCATACCCATGTTCATTGCAGCGTTATTCGCAATTGCAAAAAGATGGAAACAACTTAAATGTCCATCAACAGATGAATGGATAAACGAAATATGGTACGTACATACAATGGAATACTATGCAATGATAAAGAATAATGAAGAGTCCACAAAACACCTTACGGATGAATTTGGAGGACACTATGTTGTGAAATAAGTCAATCACAAAAGGACAAATATTGTACGATACCACTTTCATAAAAAGTTAAGAAAAGGTTTACACACAGAAAACTACATTTTTGTTGATTACTAGGGATAGAATGGGGAGGGAGGGAAATTCACTTACTAGATATTAGACATATGTTAATTCTGATGAAGAGAAAGGCAATGCAGAATTAAGGGGAAAGTCAGCACAATGTGACCAAGGTAAATGAAGACACTGAGAGGTATGCAAGAATAAAGGACAGTCTGAAGGACTAATGGACCACAGCTACCAAGGCCTCCACCAGACTGAGTCCAGTACAGCTAGATGGTGCCCGGCTACCACCACTGACTGCTCTGACCGGGATCAAAACAGAGGGTTCTGGACAGAGCTGGAGAAGGATGTAGAACAAAATTCTAACTCACACAAAAAAGACCAGATTTACTGGCCTAAAGGAGATTGGAGAAACCCCAAGAGTAGGGCCCCCAGACACCCTTTTAGCTCAGTGGTGAAGTCACTTCCGAGGTTCACCATTCAGCCAGGGAGTGGACAGCCCCATAAAACCAAATGGGACTAATGAGGCACAACAGTCCAGGAACAAGGGCTAGAAGGCAGAAGGGGACAGGAAAGCTGGTGATAGGGAACCCAAGGTTGAGTAAGGATAGTGTTGATGTGTTGTGAAGTTGTTAACCATTGTCATAGGGCAACATGTGTACTGTTTAATGAGAAACTATTTTGTTCTGTAAACCTTCATCTAAAGGGAGAATAGCAGCACAATTGGAAGAGTGTAGTCAATGTCACTGAACTGTGCATGTAGAAATTTTTGAAATGGTGTATCTTTGGCTGTGTATATTTTCACCAAAAAAAAAAAAAAAAAACCCAGAAGGGAGAGAGTTGACATGTCGTGGGGTTGTTAACCAATGTCATAAAACAATATGTGTACTACTGTTTCATGAGAAACTATTTGTTCTGTAAACCTTCACCTGAAGTACAATAAAGAAAAAAAAGAATAAAGGACAATTATGGTAAATGCTATCACATATACAGTTCCACAACAACAGTAATAACCAAAAATTTGTGAGTAGTTACATAGGTAGATATGTATGCCATATAGATGTGGGAGTGCATATGGGAGTACACGCATGTGCATATATAGGTATAGTTGTAGGCATTTGTATATACATATTTGTATTGCTACATATATATTCATATGTATACTAGAGTACATAGAGGGCACAGTTATGGAAATTTCCTAGACATATCCAAACACCTCGTGGGACTGAGTTACTGGGTTTGAAGACTCAGGACCATAGTCATGGGGAATATCTAGGTCAATTGGCATAACACAGTTCATAAAGATAATGTTCTACATCCTAGTTTAGTGAGTAGCATTTGGAGTCTTAAAGGCTTGTGAATGGCCATCTAAGACACAACTATTGGTTTCCTCCTGTCTGGAGCAAAGGAGAGTGAAGGAAACCAAAGACTCAACGAAACAATCCATAGGACCAACGAACCACACAAACCATAGCCTCCTCTAACCTGAGACCAGAAGAACTAGATGGTGCCGGGCTACCACTACTGACCATTCTGACCAGGGACACAATAGAAGATCCCAGTTAGAATGGGAGAAAAATGTAGAACAAAACTCAAATTCATAAAAAAGACTAGACTTACTGAACTGATAGAGACTAAAAGAACCCCCACGACTATCGCCCTAAGACATCCTTTTAATATGGAACTGAAGCTACTCCCAGTAGTCATCTTTCACTCAAATAATAGATTGGCCTATAAAATAAACAATAAAACTCAGGAGGAATGTGATACTTAGAACCATCATCTATACAAGACCAAACCGGCAACATTTTCCTAAAAGCAAAGATGAGACGGCAAGGAGGGACATGGAAACAGGAGGGATGAAAACGGGGAAAGCGGGGTTAAAATGGAGAGAGTGCTGACTCATTGCAGGGATAGGAACCAATATCACAGAACAATTTGTGTATGAATCGTCGAATGGGAAACTAATTTGCTGTATTAACTTTTACCAAAAACATAATAAAATGCTCCAAAAAAAAAAAACAGAAGCCTAGACTTACTGGATCATCAAGACTGGAGGACTCCCTGAGACTATCCCCTGAGATACTCTTTAAACCTTGAACTGAAACTAGCCCCTGAGGTCAACTTTTAGTGAAATAACAGATCGGCACACAAAATAAAGGGTATTACCTGTGAGTATGGGGCTTCGTTAAAAAACCATCTATATGAGACCAAAAGGTCAAAAATTACTCTAAAGTAAAAATGAAAAGACAGGGCGGGGCTGGGGCAGGGAAACCAGAGTATGGAAACAGAACAACCAGAACACAATTAATGAGAATGTTGACACATGGAGAAAAATGTAACTAATATCACTGACAAACTTGTATAGAAATTGTCAAATGGGAACCTAATTAGCTATGTAAACTTTCACCAAAAACACAATCAAATATAATTTAAAAAGAAAAAAAGTTCCTTTGTGCCACTTATAGTCAATCCCAACTCTCATCCCCAACCGAGGCAACCACTGATCTTCTCTCTGTCTCTACAGATTTGCTTTTTCCGGAAATTTCATATAAATGAAATCATACATTATGCAGTCTTTTGTGTCTGGTTTCTTTGACTTAGTATAATATTTGTAAGGTCTACCCATGGTGTAGTTCATATCAGTAGTTTGTTCCCTTTTTTATTGGTGAATACTACTCCAATGAATGGCTATACTATTTTGTGTACCCATTCACTAATTGATAGACATTGGATAGCTTCCGGGATGGGGCTGTTATGAATAATGCTGCTACAAATATTCACATACAAGTCTTAGTGTGGACATATGTTTTCATTTCTCTTGAGTAGATAGATACCTGGGAGTGGAATTGATGGGATGTAGGTTATGTTTCCACTATGCATCTGTCAGTTTGTCATACTGTGGTGACTTGTGTGTTACTGTGATGCTGGAGGCTAAGCCACTTGTATTTCAAATATCAGCAGGATCACCCATGGTTGACAGGTTTCAGTAGCTTCCAGACTAAGACTGACTAGGAAGAAGGACCTGGCAGTCTACTGTTCAAAAAATTGGCCAGTAAAAACCTTATGAATAGCAGCAGAACATTGACTGATACAATGCCAGAAGATAAGCCCCTCAGGTTGGAAGGCATTCAAGATACAACTGGAAAAGAGCTGCCTCCTCAAAGTAGAGTTGACCTTAATGAGGAACATGGAGTAAGTTTTCCAGACTTTCATTTCCTGATATGTCACGATTAAAATTGAGAAGAAACAGCTGCAAACATCCATTAATAATTGGAACTTGGAATGTACAAGGTATGAATCTAGGAAAGTTGGAAGTTGTCAAAAATTAAATGGAATGTTTGAAGATTGATATCCTAGGCATTAGTGAGCTGAAATGGACTGGTATTGGCCACTTTGAATTGGATGATCATATGGTCTACTATGCTGGGAATGACAAATTGAAGAGAAACAGCATCACATTCATTGTCAGAAAGAACACTTCAAGATTAATCCTGAAGTGCAACGCTGTCACTGATAGGATAATATCCATATACTTACAAGGAAGACCAGTCAATATAACTATCATGCAAATGTACGCACCAACCACTAATGCCAAAGATGAAGAAATTGAAGATTTTTACCAACCTCTGCAGTCTGAATTGGATCAAACATGCAATCAAGATGCATTGATAATTACCGGTGATTGGAATGTGAAAGCTGATAACAAGAAGGATCAATAGTTGGAAGACGTGACTTTGGTGATAGAAATGATGCTGGAGACCACATAATAGAATTTTGCAAGACCAAAGACTTCTTCATTGCAAATACCTTTTCTCAAAGATATAAACGGTGACTATATAACATGAATCTTGCCACATAAAATATTCAGGAATCAAATCAACTACATCTGTGGAAAGAGACGATAGAGAAGCTCAACATCATCAGTTAGAACAAGGCCAGGGACAGACTGTGGGAACATACCATCAATTGCTCATATACAAGCTCAAGTTCAAGCTGAAGAAAATTAAAACCAGTCCACGAGAGCCAAAGTATTACCTGGAGTATATCCCCCCTGAATTTAGAGACCATCTCAAGAATAGATTTGACGCATTGAACACTAAAGGCCAAAAACCAGACTAGTTGTGGGTTGACATCAAGGACATCATACATGAAGAAAGCTAGAGGTCATTAAAAAGACAGGAAAGAAAGAAAAGACCAAAATGGATGTCAGAAGAAACTCTGAAACTTGCTCTTAAAGGTAGAGTAGCTGAAGTGAATGGAAGAAATGATGGTGTAAAAGAGCTGAACAGAAGATTTCAAAGGGCGGCTAGAGAAGACAAAATATTATAAAGAAATGTGCAAAGACCTAGAGTAAGAAAACCAAAAGGAGAGAACAAGTTCAGCATTTCTCAAGCTGAAAGAACTGAAGGAAAAATTCAAGCCTCAAGTTGCAATATTGAAGGAGTCTATGGGCAAAATATAGAACAACTCAGGAAGCATCAAAAGCAGATGGAAGGAATACACAGAGTCACTGTACCAAAAAGAACTGGCTGACGTTCAACCATTTCAGGAGGTAGCATATGATCAAGAACCAAAGACACTGAAGGAAGAAGTCTAAGCTGCACTGAAGGCATTGGTGAAAAACAAGGCTCCAGGAATTGACGGAAAACCAATTGAGATGTTTCAACAAATGGATGCAGCACTGGAAATTCTTACTCATCTATGCCAAGAAGCTTGGAAGACAGCTACCTGGCCAACTGACTGGAAGAGATCCATCTTTATGCCTATTCCAAAGAAAGATGATCTAACCAAATGCAGAAATTATTGAACAATATCATTAATATCACACACAAATAAAATTTTGCTGAGATCATTCAAAAGCATTGGCGGCAGTACGTCAACAGGGAATTGCCAGAAATTCAAGCCGGATTCAGAAGAGGATGTAAAACAAAGGATATCATTGCTGATGTCCGATGGATCTTGGCTGATAAAGTAGAGAATACCAGAAATATGTTTACCTGTGTTTTATTGACTATGCAAAGGCATTTGACTGTGTGGATCATAACAAATTATGGATAACATTGCAAAGAATGGTCGTTCCAGAACACTTAATTGTGCTCATGCGGAACATGTACATAGACCAAGAGGCAGTTGTTCGAACAGAGCAAAGGGATACAGCATAGCATAAAATCAAGAAAGGTGAGCATCAGGGTTGCATCCTTTCATCATACTTATTCAATCTGTATGCTGAGCAGATAATCCGAGAAGCTGGACTATATGAAGAAGAATGTGGCATCAGGATTGGTGGAAGACTCGTTAACAACTTGTGATATGCAGATGACACAACCTTGACTGCTGAAAATGAAGAGGACTTGAAGCACTTACTGATGAAGATAAAGACTACAGCTTTCAGTATAGATTACACCTCAACATAAACAAAACAAAAGTCCTCACAACTGGACCAATAAGCAACATCATGATAAACGGAGAAAAGACTGACATTGTCAAGGATTTCATTTTACTTGGATCCCAATCAACAGCTATGGAAGCAGCAGTCAGGAAATCAAACGACGTATTGCACTGGACAAATTTCCTGCAAAAGACCTCTTTAAAGTGTTAACAACAAAGATGTCACTTTGAGGACTAAGGTGCCCCTGATCCAAGCCATGATATTTTCAGTTGTTTCATATGCATGTGAAAACTGGACAATGAATAAGGAAGACCAAAGAAGAATTGGTGCCTTTGATTTATAGTGTTGGTAAAGAATATTGAATATACCATAGACCGCCAGAAGAACAAACAAGTCTGTCTTGGAAGCAATACAGCCAGAGTGTTCCCTGGAAGCAAGGAATGCAAGACTTCGTCTCCTGTACCTTGGACATGTTATCAGGAGGGACCAGTCTCTGGAGAAGGACATCATGCTTGGTAAAGTAGAGGGCCAGTGAAAAAGAGGAAGACCCTTAATGAGATGGATTGACACAGTGGCTGCAACAATGGGCTCAAACATAAAAACGAATCTGAGGATGGCACACGACCAGGCAGTGTTTCATTCTGTTGTACCTAGGGTCGCTATGAGTCGGAACTGACTAGATGACACCTAACAACAACAACAAGGTTATGTTTAGCAAACTGCCCAACTGTTTTCCAAAATGGCTGTATCATTGTACATTCCCACTAGCAATGTATTCGAGTTCCAGTTTAGCCACATCCTTGCTAACACTTGTTATTGTCTGTCATTTTTATTATAGCCATCCTAGTGGGTGTGTTGCATTATCACATGTGGTTTGAATTTGCGTTTCCCTAATGGCTAATGATGTTGAGTATTTTTGCATGTTCTTATTAGCCATTCATGCATCTTCTTTGGTAATGTCTATTTAAATCATCTTTTTGTTTTAAATTGTTTCGCTTATAATTGAATTTTAAGAGTTTTTAACATATATCCTAGATACAAATCCTTTAACAGAGTTATGATTTGCAATTTTTTTATCCTATTTATGGCTTGCCTGTTTATTTTTTTAGGTCTATCTTTTAAAGCACAAAGCATTTTCTGTAATTATTGGGTGGAGTGTTCTATAGATATAAATTAGGTTAAGTTGGTTGACAGTCTCGTTCAAGTCTCCTATATTTTTGCTGGTTTTTTGTCTAGTCATTCTATTAATTATTAAGAGTGGTGTATTGATGTCCTCAAATATTATTTTTGAAATCTCTTCCTTTCAATTCTGTCAATTTTTTGCTTTATGTATTTTGGGGCTCTGTTGTTAAGTCTATATACATGTATATTTGTTTTATATTCCTGTTCAATTGACCCTTTCATCATTATGAAGTAACTCTCTGTGTCTCTAGCAATATTTCTGGTGTTAAAGTCTATACTTTTCTGATATTAGTACAGTGACTCCAGATGTCTTGTAGTTACTGTTCATATGGTGCATCTTTTTCCATCATTTTACTTTTCACCTATTATGTCTTTGAATTTAAAGCATGTCTTTTGTAAACAGCATATTGGATCTTGTTTGTTTACGCACTCTGGCAATCTCTGCTATTTGATTGGGGTGTTTAGTCCATTCACATTTAATATAGTTATTAATATGATCGTGTTAAAAAATTGCTATCGACTTGATTTCAACTCATGGTGACCCCATGTGTTTCAGAATAGAGCTGCACTGTATAGGGTTTTCAATGGCTGTGACCTTTTGGAAGTAGATCACCAGGACTTTCTTCCAAGGCACTTCTGAATAGATTTGAACTGCTTCCCTTCTGGTTAGTAGCCATAGTGCTTGACATTTTCTGCCACCCAGGGACTCCATTTTGCTCTCTGTTTTCTATATGTCTCATGGCATTTTTGTTCCTCTGTTCTTCCTTTACTGCCTTTCATGTTAAATAGATATGTTTAGCAAGCCCTGGTGGCGCAGTGGTTAAAGCGCTTAGCTACTAACCAAAAGGTCGACAGTTCAAACCCACTGGTTGTTCCACGGGAGAAAGATGTGGCAGTCTGCTTCTGTAAAGATTTACAGCATTGGAAACTCTGTGGGGCAGTTCTACTCTGTCCTATAGGGTCGCTATGAGTCAGAATCAACCCGATGGCATGAGTGTTTTTTGGTTAGATGTGTTTTAATGTATCATTTTTATTCTTTTATTTTGTTTATTATTTTCTCTTTATTTTTGTAGCAGTTGCTCTTGGAATAATAATATGCATCTAAATTCATTACAATCTATTTTAGAGTAATACTAAATTCTAATAACATATAGAAACTTTGCTCTAACAAAGCTCTATTTCCCCCTTCCTTTGTGATATAACTGTCATACATATTATGTCTATATATGCTACAAATCCAATAATACAGTGTTATAATTATTGTTATATACAATCTTATATCTTTAAAAAAATAAGAAAAGATATTTATGTATATATGTATGCATACATACATATACAAATATTTATATATTTTTATATTTTATATATATTTATATATATTTTTATATATTTATATATTTTTATATTTATCTACATCTTACTTTTTTATGGTACCTTTCATTTTTTTCTGGGGATTCAAGTTACTGTCTGGTATCACTTCAGCCTAAAGTACTTCCTTTAATATTTCCTGTGAGGAAAATCTACTAGTAACTAAATCTCTCAGTCTCAATTTATTTAGGCATGTCTTTATTTTGCTTTCCTTTTTGATGGATAGTTTTGCTGGATATATAATTATTGGTTGACAATTTTTCTTTCACCACTTTAAATGTGTCATTCTATTACCTTCCAGACTCCTTTTTTTCTGATGAGAAGTCAGCCATTAGTTGTATTCTTACTCCCCCTGTATATGATAAGTCGTTTTTTTTCTTGCTGCTTTCAAGATTTTCTCCGTGTCTTTAAAGTTTGGCCATGATGTGTCTAGATATGAATATCTTTGTGTTTATCCTACTTGGGGCTTGTTGAGCTTTTTTACATCTACATGTTAATATTTTTCATCAAATTTGGAATATTTTCAGGCATTAATTCTCCAAATATTTTTTCTGCTCCTTTTTTATTCTCCTCCCCTTCTAGAATTCTCATTACACATATATTTGTATGCTTGGTTGTCTGTCACACAGGACTCTGAGGCTCTGCTCATTTCTCCTAATTTTTTCCCTCTCTTTTCTTCAAAATGGATAATATCTATTGATTTGTCTCCAAGTTCACTGATGATTCTTTCTTCTGCCATCTCAAGTCTGCTGATGAGCCTCTCTAGATAAATTTTCATTTTAGTTGTACTTTTCAACTCCAGAATTTCCATTTGGCTCTTTTTTAATATTTCCTATCTCTTTACTGAGATTCCATATTTGTGAGTCACCATCATCATACTTTCCTTTAATTTTTTAAACAGGTTTCCTTTAGTCCTTCAAATATATCAATAATAGATACTTTGAAGTCTTTGTTTGCTAAATCTAACATCTGGGCCCATTCAGAGAGTTTCTATTGACTGGTTTTCTCCTGACTACTAGTCACAGTTCCCTATTTCTTTGCAAGTTGTATATTTTTTTGTTGAAAACAGGACATTTTAGATAGTATATTTTAGCAACTCGGTATTCTAAGAGTTGTTGCTGTTTCTGTTTTTTGTTTGTGGTCCTGTGGAATCTGTTTCCCTTGCAGTGTGCAGCTGTTAATGTCACTGTTCAGAGTGTGTGTGTTTTATTTTTAAATCTGGCTTTCTAGGGGTCACTACTGTGTCTATATAGCTTACTGGTCAACCAATGATTGGTCAGAGGTTGTGCACAAACACCTTGAACTAGTAATACTTGTATTCTGTGGATCAATCTATGTTTGGATTGGAGAGTGCATTCAAAGTTCAGGCAGTTTTCAGCTTTTCCCCGGCTTTTAATTTCCACTGTGTCCACTTGCATCTCCTCTGCACTTGCACACAGGCTCGCAGTCAGCCAAGAATGTGCAGGTAATCTGGATCCACTCCTGCATGATTAGACAAAGAGGTTAAAATGTCCTCCACTGCTGCCTGATTTCCCAGATCTCTCTTAAATTTCTGGGTAGTTTACTAGTCTGCTGCTTGCTTCAACCCAGACCATAATCTTAGACCACTGAGTCACTTCTCTTCCCTGTTTATTTGCCATTGAATTTACTACTATTACTGACAATGCTGCTAGGTGTGGGGTTTTTTGTTTGTTTTCATGTTCTACTCCAAATAAAGTGAGGACCTCTGGCAGTGAAGTTTCTAGTTTTTACAGATTGTGCTTCCCTGGTAGAACCACGGGTATCAACTAAGACAGAGGGAGGAAGATGGGAGCAGCCCAGGAAAGGATGACACAGACATCCACTATTTTTATCTGAAGTTCAGTAGTTTTTTATGAATAACCACTTATCAATTTGTTGTATGCCTTTGGTCAATATCCAGAGCACTAAAATGGTCATTTAAAAAATTTTTTCACCAGTTTTATCATTGCATTTTAGAGAAAAGATGTGCCAAGCTCCTCATTCCACCCTACTGAAAGTCTCTTATCCATGTAACTGTGTAACAGTAGAAGTTCCTATTCAAGGAAGTAAACTCATTAGAAAGAGGAAGCCTTTGAGCTCAGCAGCTACTGTCAGTCTGCCCTTCTTTTGAGCTAACTGAGACCTGCCTTTCTGAAACTTCTGAAAGGGGGAGGAAATGAACCTTTGAAGCCATCTAGATTTGCTTCTTCTCAAAGGATGAATGCTTATTCCAGTTGCTTGTGAATTTTGTTGGTTTTTCTAAATAGCTGCTCATATCAATCTCTTCTAATTCTTATACCTCTTTTAATTTCTTTCATTGTAATATTTGCTAGAACTTATGATACTATGATAAAAAGTAGTGATGATAATGTGGGCATCTTTGACTTGTTCCTGATCTTAAAGGGAATGTATTGAAGTTTCTCCTTTCTGTACTTGATATATTTTTCTTTACCAAGAAAGTTTTTTTTTCCATTGCTAGTTTCTAGAGAGTTTTCTCATATATATATCTTTGCAATTTTTTCTATTAAAAAATAATACTCTGATGATGCCAGTCAGTTTACAGAGAGCAATTCTTACACCCCTGCTTTCAAGAAATAACTGGAAGATAGAAATTCCAGGCTATCACTTTCCATGGGTCCAAAACTACCTCTTTGTCTCTTTGCTCCCTTTGTGATATAAAATCATAGTAACTTTTTTAGTGGCTTATTCCACTTCTCTGCCATGGGGACTGCCGCAACCACCCTAGTACATCCCCTTAACCTCTCTACCTCCAAACCTCAGAAGGTAAGGATTAGGGAGGTGTATTAGTCTCTTCCCTCTAAGAAAACCCCTGGGTTCTTTATGCACATTGGTTATATGAGTTTGTTAGAATGATTTAGCTACAAATAACTGAGAACTCCAATCAAACAATAAAGACAATTTATTGGCTCTCATAACTAAAAAATCATTCAATCGGAATTCTATCTCCATTTTTTTCTATGATCCCTCCACATTGCCCCTCCCTTCATATGAAGGCTTCCTCCACAGACTGCTAGGGAGGTGGCTGTAGCAGTTCCAGGGACCATGTCATGGACTGAATTGTGTCAACTTGGTTAGGCCATGATTCCCAGTATTGTGCGGTTGTCCTCCATTTTGTGATTGCAATTTTCCTATGTGTTGTAAATTCTGATCTTTGCCTATGGTTAATGAGGCAAGATTAGATTATGTTAAAGAGGATTAGGGTGGGATTGTAACACCCTTACAAAGGTCACATCCCTGATCCAATGTAAAGGCAGTTTCCCTGGGGTATGGCCTGCACCACCTTTTATCTTACAAGAGATAAAAGGAAAGGGAAGTGAGCAGAGAGTAGAGGACCTTATACTACCAAGAAAGCAATGCCAGGAGCAGAGCGAGTCCTTTGGACTCAAGGTTCCTGAGCAGAGAAGCTCCTAGACCACGGGGAAAATTGATGACAAGGACCTTCGCCTAGAGCCACAGAGAGAGAAAGACTTCCATTGGAGCTAACACCCTGAATTTGGACTTCTAGACTATTAGTCTGTGAGAGAATAAATTTCTCTTTGTTAAAGCCATCTACTTGTGGTATTTCTGTTACAGCAGCACTAAATGACTAACACAGATCATGTACAAAAATATGGAAAGATATCCAAGGAAGAGAGAAGATCTCCTTCCCAGATACATCAGGAAATGTCTCTCCCGTGTCATTGGCCCTATTGGGTCATTTGTCCTTTTCTGAACCATGAGCCTAGGTTCCTAAAGACCTAGTAAGGGCAACGGCAGTTCCTTTAGACAAATCAGATCCACCCCAGGAGCACATGAAAACTAAACTTAAGAAGGCAATCACAGTGACTACTCCATGAGTTCATCTCCTCCTTGCTATTCAGGTTTACATAACATGGGATAATACAGATTTTTCTAGGCACCTCAAAAAACTCCAAAATCTTGTTATCCCTAATTTCTAGATCAATAAGGCCAACTTTCTTTACACTTACATGACTAATAGGGACCCCAACTGACACTTCACAGAACAAAACAAAACAATTTCTCTCAATTAAATACAAACGTATTAAGCTATATTTCAATCCATCTCATTAAGGGTCTCCCTCTTTTGATGACCCTCTACTTTACTGCACATAATGTCTTTCTCCAGCAATTTGTTCCTCCTGATGACATGCTCAAAGTAAGTGAGACAAAGTCTCACCATTCTCTCTTCTAAGGAACATTCTGGCCATACTTCCTCCAAGACAGATTTGTTTATTCTTCTGGCAGTCCATGGTATTTTGAATATTCTTTGCCAACACCACAATTTGAATGCACCGATTTTTCTTCAGTCTTCCTTTTTCACCGTTCAGCTTTCGCATGCATATGACATGATCAAAAATACCATGGCTTGGATCAGACACACCTTAGTCATAGAAGTGTCATCTTAGCTTTTGAGAAATTTAAAGAGGTCTTTTGCAGCAAATTTGCCCAATGCAATACATTATTTGACTTTTTTGAATGCTGCTTCCATGGGCATTGATTGTCAAACCAAGAAGAATGAAATCCTTGACAACTTCAATTTCACCATTTATCATGATGTTGTTTATTGATCTAGTTACAAGGATACTTGCTGTCTTTATGTTGTGGTGTAATCCATACTGAAAGTTGCAGTTTTTTACCTTCATCAGTAAGTGCTTCAAGTTGTCTTCACTTTTAGCAAGCAAGGCTGTGTCATCTGCATATCTCAGGTTGTTAATGAGTCTTTCTCCAATCCTGATCCCATGTTCTTCACATAGCCCAGCTTCTCAGATTATTTGTTCAGCATATAGATTGAATAAGTAAGGTGAAAGAATACAATCCTGCCGTACACCTTTTAACATAGTGACTGCAACAATGGGCTCAAATATAACAATAATTGTGAGGATGGTGCAGGACCAATCGGCAACATTTCATTCTGTTATACACAAGGTCGCTATGAGTTAGAACCAACTCGATGTCACCTAACAACAATAACAAGGTTATACTTGTCAATAAATTGTGAAGAAAATTCTAAAGAAAGCTACAATTAACATTTTTATATAAAATAAACACCTTTTAAAATATAAGTACAAGAGAGAAATAAAGTCTTATATATTATTCCCTTACTTGTCCTGTTTTGTGTGTAACACTGTTAATAGTAACTGCCTGCACATATCTTTTCCGAAACACATATAATCTAATTTGGGAGTGGAGTCAACATCTGTATAGGTTTGATGTTGGCTACAATTACATAGGTGATTCCAAAGCTGATAATTCATTTCCCTAGTAGTTAGTAACAAGTGTCATTAAAATATGTGTTGCTGTACAAAATAAACCAAATTCTTGTTGAGTTAAAATTCCCTATAAGACTCTGTTTTAATTCCTAAACAAACTTTACACATGCAAGCATCCGTCTGGGAAGGCTGATTACTCTGCTTGTGGCACTAAGCTATACTGTTGTGTTGTACTTAAGATCTTCAAGGTAAATTAATTTAGAGTTGCTAGTAAGTGTGAGCTCATCAATAAATAAAGCACAATACATCTGATTTTTCTCCTATAAATGATTTCAACAGTTATCTTTTCATCCCTCCCTTCTCCTTCCTCCCCATGCTTGTTATCTCTTTAAGAAATCAGAACTCCTCCAGAGCTAGGATCAGATTTTCTCATTCTCATGTTCTTTCTTTCCTCCCTTCGCCCAGCTTCACCCCAGCACCACTGAAGGATCCAAGTACGGGGGTGAGAGCCACAGAAATCACCCAGCAGAGTAGAAAACCAATATGGCTATCATGATGTCTACGATCTAAAGCTAGGAATTTGACTCTTTAGAAGAGTTCACTCGGAATCTGTTAACTCTTACTTAACATGTAGTTATGACAAGCCTAGCTACCTGGTTTCCTAGGCAACTTAAGACCATTGCCACTACAAATTGTTGTTGAGTCAACTCTGACTTATGGCAACTCTGTGTGTGTCAGAGTAAAACTGTGCTCCATAGGATTTTAATAGCTGATTTTTCAGAAGTAGACCACCAGGCCTTTCTTCTGAGGTACCACTGGGTGGACTCAAACCTCCAACCTTTCAGTTAGCAGCCGAGTGCATTAACAGTTTGTACCACCCAGAGACTCCAACATAAGACTAGAAGTAGCTAATTGGTAGAGGTAAATTGCTGTCAGATGTGATGATTTTTATTACAAAAAATCATGTGATGTTGTCAGGTGGCAGTAAGGAAAAAGACAGAAAACCTATACTTGCAAATCACAGCAGTCTAGGGCCACTTAACATAGGCACAAAGAAATTTATATATCAATAGCCATTTAGGGACTTACTGTTCTATAGAAACAAAATTCCTGTCCTGAAACATGGTCTTGAGACTTTGAAAGTTTATACTATGCTCAAAGTATTCTATTTCAAAGAGCAGAGAAATACATATGAAATTATATACTTATAAATGTATGGGGTATCTTCATTTAGAAAGGCATTTTTTTTTTAATATTGGCACTTAGAGAAGAAAATTTTGTTATATAGGAGTTAACTTTGGATACTTTCAGGAAGATGGCAGCATGAGCAGAACCATGATCCCGACACCCCTCCCAACATGATCAATAAGGAAAGCAACTAGACATCTGTAAATTCAATACTGAAAGAACTCTGAAAAGCAAGCAGAAGATGGCAGCAACTAACCACACACTGAAACAAGAAAAAGGCAACTTTTGAATGGTAGAAAAACTTTTTTTTCCCTACTGTCTTTACTTCTTCCTTGCCCAGGTTGACAGTGGCCCTGGTGGTAGCAGCAACAGAACACAACCCATGCTCTCAGAGAGGGGATACTACCTCTGGCTCTTGAGTGAGCAGGACAGACTTTGCTGGCAGACTGTTCAGTGTGTCTGTGTTGATCTGTCCGGATGCTTCCTGAGGGAAAAAAACCTTGATGTGGCCTGATTTATAGCTCACACAGGGCAGGGGAGGAAGCAGCGAACAATGACTGAAGGCTGTAGTCACCCTTCATTGCCTGGGACTCAATGATGCGACTGAACCAGACAATATAACTACTAAGAACTTAAAAAGAACCCACCGTGAGTTTCTGGCAGAAATTAGCACTTTGGAAAGCATCATGTATACAGGGAAATTGAGAAAGCCACACACATGCTCAGTGCTAATACCTTGTAATATTCTGATGCCCCGATTTCAACCAAAAAAAAAAAAAACACAAGCCATTCAAAGAAACTGGACATGATTGCCAATTCAAAATGACAACACAAAGGGAGAGAAATAGTCTCTATGGAAGCCTGGATAATGGACAGACTAGCAGACCTTAAAACAATAGAATTATACATGCTCAAAGAACTAAAGAAAAACTAAAGGGACATAAAAACTGAAGAAAATTAGGGAAATGATACATGAACAAAATAAGAATAGCAATAAACAGATAAACACTATAAAACGGAACAAAACAAAATTACTGGAGCTGGAAAATATAACTGAAATGAAAAACTCAAGGGAGGAACTCAACAGTAGATCTGGCAGAAAAGCATTAACAAAATCAGTTCAAATCTGATTTACAAAAAACCACTCAGCAAACTATGAATATAAGAGAACTTCTTCAACTGGACTCATAGGACTTCCTCTTCCCCACAGGTCCACTGAGAGTTTTGCTGATTTCTCTCCTGCTTTCAAACCCCAACAGGTGGCCTCTCTTAGGACCAAGCCCTTATCTTCAGCCTAGCTCAGAATCAGCAAATGCTCTTAGGAGGGGAAAAATTAGTAATCAATTGTCCACTCACCTCTGGACACTTCTCTCCTTTCTGGAATATTAGTCTATTTATCCTTGTAACTTTTGTAACTATGACTTTTGTACCTTCTCCAGGTTTTCCCACTTTTTGTTAGTGGGAGAATTGGCCTGCCGTGACCTACTATAGCCTACCCAGAAGCAGAACTTGGCTTCACAAATTTGACTATACTCTTAGCTAAACCACTACTCACTGTGCCTTCAACTCCCAAATGTATGCACACTCTCTGTTTCTTTATGATGCTGGATTTTTCCTCATTGGACTTCGCACCTCTATAAATACTAATGGCAAGCCCCAGCCACCATGTTTTCCCTACAAGACTCTGGTTTCTCCTCTCACCACAGCCCTCTACTAAGAATCTGAACTCCAGTTGGGAATAGGTCCTAGTGTGCTGAATCCTCTGATCTGGCATGACAGAGGACACTGATTGAGCAGTGGGACTAGGAAGCCTTCTGACACCTCACATGTTCCAGCTTCATCTGCTCTGCATGAAGGGGAGGTGCATGGTTTCAGAATAGAATAAGAAAATAACTTTTTAAAACAAAGACTGCTTAGAAAAAATGGAAGCAAAGGGTCATGGTTCAAACCTTGACCCTAATGTGTCTCAAGTCAATGAAACATCCTTGAGTAAATATTTTTAAATTGGGAGATTTCAATCCACCAAAAGAGAAAAAAAAAAAAAGGAAAAGAAATCTAGATTCCTTTTTTCTCTTTAACAGCCAAGTGATCTGGCAACTGAACTCACACTCTCACAAGGCCACCTCAGTTCAGGCCCTTTCCGACAGGGTCCAGTGTTGTGCAAGAAAGGCACCTACGGCACAAAATTTAAGGAGGCACTCACTTTCAGGGTTTGTGCAAGTGCAGAGTCGCATTTGCACCACCCCTAGAGTGAATGCCTCCTTAAATTTTATACCCTAGTCGCCTCACTCCCCTCACTTGCCCTACTCCGCCCTCCAGCGCCTAATCTGTCTGCCTCACTTATTCAGCCTCCCTCATTCATGTAGCCGGCCAGGCCACTGTGGGCTTTGAAGAGGCTGAATGAGCAACTCAGGCTTCTACAAGCCGAAAGCCAACTACCGCCCCTCACACACACACCTGCTTCTCTTTAACAGCAGATAAAGCAACTCCGAAAAACTCATTCTGAAAACTCTTCCTGCTTTCATTTACTGCTCCTTAAACTGAGTGCTTATATTCATTAAAAACAACTTAATCACCCAATGAGAGTGCAAATATGCGCCCCTTCCCAGTGTTGAGTCCCCATACAGCTCAACTGTACCTCAAACAAGAAGCCCGTTGCTAGGAGACCAGCAGGCAAACTTCAAGAGACTGGTGGTTTCTCCTATTTCTCTCTGAAGTTCTCTATCCAGTCCCACCCTAGCCCAGACTGTCAGTATATTTAGAAAAAGAAAAATGGGAAACACACACGCATACACCATTCCATACTTTCAAAGGAGACTTTGCATGTGTTAATAGAGAAATAACAGAACTGTTTTTTAGTGTACAACAAAATATCATCCCTACTTTTTAACTTTTACCTGCAAATCTGCTGCCTGATTTCTTTAGGATCTCGGCATGATGCATTGGTGTAGAAACCCCTATGAAGTTGTGTGGGCTTTTTTCTTTTTCTTTTTATGTTTCTTCTTCTAGAAATATGAAGGTGATGGCTTGGACTACAAAAAGAAACTTAAAAAAAAATTAAAGCACCAGAAAATTCTTCTACATTGACTTTGCAATGTAAAGACAACTTGATTGGTCAAATAGCTTGGATCCTTTACAAGATGTGGGAATCTAATTAAATGATAAAAGTCCTAAAATATTAAAAACAGAAGATATACAGTGTCAATGAGAGATTATTAAACTTAGTGTGCCACAGACATGTCTAATTTGTTTTTCTAGTGGCAAGAAAACAGGATGTTGAGACATTGAGATGGGGGTCTCTAAGTAAGCAGAGAGGTTGCTTAACATGGCACATTTGAAAACAAGAACCCTGCCAGGCAAACTCGGCTAGGGTTCCTGTGATCTCTTTCAACATTTCTTAAAGTTTTCCATCTGGGACAGGCCAACCCTGGTGTTACCCTGAGACCTCTCCTTTATGCCTACAATAGCTGGGAGGGCTTGAGGCACAGTCCATCCAATCCCTTGTCTTAGTTACCTAGTGCTGCTGTAACAAAATATATCACAAGTGGGTGGCTTTAAAAAACAGAAATTCATTTTCTCATAGTTTTGGAGGCTGATATCCTGAATTATATTAGGTTCAAAATGGAGTCACTTATGCTAAACCCCAAATCAGCAAACCAAAACCTAACTAAGTTCTTTCTTATAAATGCCTAAACTTCCCAGAAGCCAAAACCCAAGTCAATCAAATAACTCTCCCAGAAACAGAAACCTAAGCTAACCAATTAGAATTTACTTAATTTAATCTAGCTAAAAAATTTCCCTTAATCCCAAATAAGGAAGAAGATGCCCACCAGCCAATTTGAAGTTTGCCCAGTTATAGCTTCCTTGTTCCTGTGTGTCTGTGTTTACAAAAATTATTTCACTTTGTACAACTCTTCGGAACTTTTGTCTGACTTCCAGACTAGACTTACCCAACTCATGGACTGAAAAATAAAGCTTATGAGTTCGTACACAAATTTAATAGTGTAGAAATTTTAATTTTAACAAGGTTAAAAGAGCAAATCTGGTCTAGACAGCATCAATTCTGTCTATGGAACGTTCTCCTAGTTTCTGGTGACTGCTAGCATTCCTTTGCTTGTAGACGATCCTCACATGGTGCCCATCTTCCCACTTGGATGTGTCTCTTTGTTTATTCTAATCTTTTTATAACTTAGAAGTGATTAGGTATAAGATCCACCTACACTTGTATGATCTCATTAACATAACAAAAGAAAACCCCTATTTCCAATCAGGATAACAACCACAGGTACCCAGAAAACCAAAACCAAACCCACTGCTGTCGAGACAATTCCTACTCATAGTGACACTATAGGACACAGTAGAACTGCCACATAAGGTTTCTAAGGCTTTACAGAGCGGACTGCCACATCTTTCTCCCACGGAGTAGCTGGTGGATTCCAATCACTGACCTCTTGGTTAGCAGCCAAGCACTTAACAACTGTGCCACAAGGGCTCCTTTTCACAAGTACAAGGGCCAGAAATTGAACACATATTTTAGAGGGGGGAGACATTCAATCCATAACACCCCTTCTCTTACTTTTTATTTACATGGATTAATCTGGGTGGGATTAATCTTGGATTAATTAATTTCAACTCAAAATCCAGCATGCTATTGCAACTAAGGATCCAACAACTTCCTCACAGTAAAGGGGTTAAATAGCCACAAGGAGGTTTTATGAACCAACTTCTCAACGTGGTGGATTTAAGAATTCAAGAAGGCAAACCTGGCTGCTCTAGTTACTACGGCTGTATCACAAACTACCCCAAAAACTTAGTGACATAAAGCAAGTATTTATTATATTCACAGATTGTGCGGGTCAAGAATTTGGACAGGGTACAGCAAGGATAGTTTGTCTCTGCTCCATGCTATTTCGGACCTCTGATGAAAGACTCAAAGACTGGAAACTGGAATCATCTGTAGGCTCATCTACTCACTTATCAAGTAGTTGATGTTGGGCTGTTGGCTAACGCTTCAGTTCCTTTCCACATGACTCTCTTCATGGGGTCTCTCTGCATGTGCTACTTTGGGCTTCCTCACAGCATCGTGGCTGGCTCCCAAAGGTGAGCATCCTAAGACAGAAGAGTCAGGCAGAAGTTATATTCTTTGTATGACCTACCCTCTGTCACAAAACATTATCTCTGACAGATTCTATTGGTTGAAGCATCCAAGCCCCACCCAGATTCAAGGAGAGGGAACATGGATTCCTGCCTCTCAATGAGAGGAGTGTGAGTCACACGGTAAGAAGACCACATGTGATCGTATAAATATACCTGTGCAGCCATCTTTGGAAAATACAATTTGCCTCACTGGTCTTCAAAACAATTTCAGAAGACACAAAAGGGCAAGTTGAAATCTGGCAAAGATGACAGACTTTGGAATAAAAAAAAAATAGATTCCTTTTACTTCTGGCTCTGTTAATTATTAGCTCTGTGACTGACTTTGAGTAAGTTATTTAAGCTGTCCATACTTCAATGTGTTCATTTCTAAAATTGAGATACCAAAACCTACCTTCAGTATTCTTGTGAGAATCAGAAATAAAATATCTGGCACATTGTAAGCACTTATTGCTACTGCTGCTGCTCTTTTCGCTATCATCTCATTATTACTTTATTGTAAAGTATCACATTCTTGGCAAAAATTTTATTGGCTTCTTAATGTTTTGAGTTCACATGTTCACATTGATCAAATTGGAGCACTAGACAGTGACAGCAACAAAAAATACTGATATAATATGAATAATAATTTTTTAAATAGTAAAACAGATTTTGATTATTTTAAAAATAATAAAATAG
>NW_004443946.1:24516935-24535434 GCF_000243295.1 Trichechus manatus latirostris | reverse complement strand
AAAATTAAAATGGCTTCAAGGAAGGCCTTATAAGCCATGGCAACGTCTGTGGAGCCTCAGCAGAAGTTGTTCCCCACCGAGGGTCTTGGGGGTGGAATGGGAGGAAAAGATGGGGGCTCTGGGACTGGCCTGATAACTCTGTCATATCACACTCACCTCAGCAAATGCAGCATGCCTCTTTAAGACATTTATATACGTTTACATTTATAATACATTTGTTCCTACATTTTTTGACTGTATACGCCATGATTTTGTGATATTTTCTTATACAGAAGAAATTCGGTATCTCTCTACCAACATTGATCAAAATTTTTATCTTCTTGTTATTACAGTTTAGAAAGTTTCTTTTGGTTTCACAATTCTTTACTGGTGATGTCATGTAAAATTTTAAGGTTGATGTCAAACTTTGGAAAACTTGTATCAAGTTTCTTTTGTATGAACAGCATGGTTTCGGGGCATTTCAATTTTGCTTAGGCAGTGAGTAATCTTAGATACCCTTCTTTTTCCCTAAATTTTATCTATTTTGTTGTTGTTGTGGAGAATATACACAGCAAAATATACACCAATTCAACAGTTTCCACATGTACAATTCAGTGACATTAATTACATTCTTCGAGTTGTATAACCATTCTCACTCTCCTTTTCCAAGTTGTTCCTCCCTCATTAGCATAAACTTACTACCCCCTAAGGTTGTTTTCTACTCTTTTGAGTTCCTGCTGTAGACTTGATCCCATATAGATAGTTCTTAAAAGAGCATATCTTTTTTACTAGTTTTAATAGAGTAGGCCTTTTTTTTACCAGTTAAGCTAAACCATTATTCAGTTTTAATATGACTTCAGGGGATATTTTAGGTTTAAGGTTTAAAGATTATCTCAGGGCAATAATTTCAGGGGTTCATCCACCCTCCATGACTCCAGAAAATCTGGGGTCTATGGAATTTGAAATTCTTTTCTACATTTTTCCCCTTTTGATTAGGATTCTTTTATGGAATCTTTGACTATAATCTTAGACACTCTAAATTGTCAGTACGCATCCTCATTAACCAGTTAGTGGCCAAAGTCTCTGCCGTCATGGCCTATATAAGGTTTTATGCTACCTTCTCCAGTGTCAGTATTTCATGTCAAATCAGCAAGAAATTTAAATCTTTTTCTAATGTGTTCTTGTGATTCACTCCTCTTTGTTAATTATGGAACAATCTAAGAGCCTACTCATGATACATCTGTAACTGTGTACACTGCATTCTCATGTGAATTTCTGACAGGAGAGGATGTTATTTTGACTGGTTGTCTATGAGAACTGAATCTTCCACTTAACAATCTGCACATCAGATAGTTGGAAGAATTTTCCACACACTGACTTCTGGCTCCATATAATTAAACCTTGTATATCTTCCACTAACCACATAGTTCTGGTATCACAGGACACATTCATATTTAGATATGACCTTGGCCCTGCATCACTGTGTACAACACAATATACAGTAGGGATATTCTTGGGAACCTACAGTTAGTAATAGCTTAACTATACGTGGCAGTGACTGTGAACCACATAAAAATATTCAACTAAAAACTACCATGACTCAAAAAAAGATTTTCAAATTTAGCATATGGTAAGTGGCCCATAAGGTTGTTTTGATGGAAAATATAATTTACTTAAAAAAACTGGATTTGTATCATAACACATTTCAGACATTCTCTGTTTTGTCTAAAATTAATCTTTAACTCTTCCACGATAGTAGGCTAACTCAATAAGGATCCTAACAGAGACATATAAAATGGTATAGAGTTGCCAATAATTCCTAAGCTGTGATTTTATGTAACTATACATTTGGTTCTGTCTAGACATGTTATTCAGAGTCCCTGGGTGGCACAAATGGTTAAGCAGAAAGGGTTGCCGGTTTGAACCCACCCTATGGTGCCATGGGAGACAGGCCTGGTGATCTGCTTCCGAAAGGTCACAGCCTTGAAAACCCTACGGAGTAGTTCTACTGTGCACACATGGGGTCACCATGAGTAGAAATCCACTTGATGGCTATTAACATCAAGTAGCCCTCCATTTATATTCTTGCGTGGGACGTGTAAATGTTAGAACCGGATCTGATCACTCACACAGGTCCCTTCCAAGCCCCTTGGTCATCTGTTTTGTAAAATTTGTAAATAGAGGCCCACATAGCATATGTGGACATATTTAAAAGTGATAAATTAAGCTAACAAGTTGTTAAGTAATATATATTCTATCCCCTACCCTGACAAGCATACCTTCATAATAATAAATATGGGTAAATATTTTTTATGTGCCTGAATGTTGACACCATATCAAAGACAAACAAATCTAATTATTATCTCCCAGTTCTGGCTATTCTGTGATGAGCCAACAAGATCTGGATGAGTAATGAAATAAAGAGATACATAATTCATGAATATGTGTATTCCATAAAATTTCTTTCTCTTGCCTTCACTTCCACAAAATTAATAATTCTGTTTTTATAATTAAGATTTTCAGAAAATCTTAGTGTGTTAACACTAATGGCAATTTAGAGCCTCTTTCTTGATTCATTGTAGTCTTTAATGTTTTCATTAATTTTAATTTGCAGAAACTTTACTCTCTGAGGCAGTAGTAACTAGAATTATCCGTAAAATTCTTAAAGCAATATTTAGGTTCAGAAACAAGCCATGAATTTTCATATCATTTTAAACATTAGTAGGGTTACATATAAAATTATTGTTACTGCAGAAAATGGTACAAAATATTTTATCTTCATTATACAAATCACTGTTTCCAGAGATTTACCCTTCACAATCTTATACGCGTAGGGTCGGCAAATTATGACCCACAACCAAATATGGCCTACCTCCTATTTTTTGTAAATAAAGTTTTATTGGAACTAACCAATGCTCATTTGTGTACATACTGTCTATGGCTGCTTTCATGCTATAATGAAAGAGCTGAGTAGTTGCAACAGAGACTATACAGCCAGCAAAAACTAAAATATTTATTATCTGGCCTTTTACATAAAAAGTTCGCTGACCTCCGCTTTAAATCAAGACCTAAAATTGAAAGTTGAGTTTTTTAGTTCTTAAAACAAAAATTTTTTTTATAATATTTACAAAACCAATTAAAAACACTCATTAATTTCAGCTTCCTTGTTTTCTTCTGATAGTTATAATAAATAATATATATAATAAATGTTAATTATTCATTATAACTTTTGCCCCGGTACAACCTAGTTGAATTAGATATATCTATGATTTCTTTTCTCACTTTATTTTTCATTAATTAATAATCTCCTTTTGAGTTCTCCATCTGGAAGAAGAATTATATCTTTAGTTTTTTATCTAAGTTACATATTTTGGCCATTCTAGCATCAAATTTCAAAATCATTTCTACTAAACTTAGAAACTGTCCATCATTTTCTTTAAATATTGTGCTATTTGTGCCATCAACAGGAGTCCCTGGGTAGTACAAACGGTTAACGCATTTGTCTGCTAACCGAAAGGTTGGAGGTTCGAATTCACCCAGAGGCACCTAGAAAGTGATCTAATTCCGAAAAATCTGCCACTGAAAATCCTATGGAGCACAGTTCCACTCTGACACATGTGGGGTCGCCATGAGTTGAAATCAACTAGACAGTAACTGTTTTTGTTTTTGTTTTTTTAGTGCCATCAAAAGCATCGTTATACTTGATGGCCGAAATACTGGACACATAATAGTGTTTTCTCAGACCTTCACACCTGCTTTCTTGCCTGTCTTGAATACCTTGACTTTTGGTTGTTTATCCAGCCTTTCTTTGTCAGTTTCGGTAATGGCATGTGAGCTTTCTGATGTACAAGCCTGCTCACTTCTACTGTTTTCTGTTTTTAAAAATGTAAGAGTCCAATTCTCCGAAGATTTTGTTTCTTTTCTTTTCAGCTTTTTTCCTTTTCTGAGCTCTGCTGTCATACTTTCTATTTTTTATCAACATCTTGACTTATACTCATATTTCTAATGATCTTAAAACACTAAATTGTATACCAAGTGCACACAACTTTAATATATATTTATCAAAATGTAAATTACCACAAATATAAAAATACTAAAATGCTTCATGATTTCCCAAAAAGTTATTTTTCCCTAAAATATTCTAAAGTATTTATTAAAATTAAAAGGCAAAATTCAATGAATAATTGCTGTTAGGTACTGTCGAGTTGATTTTTGACTCACAGCAACCCCGTGTGACAGGGTAGAACGGCCCCATAGGATTTCTTAGGCTGTAATCTCTATGAGAGCAGATCACCAGGTCTTTCTCCCGAGGATTCACTGGCTAGATTTGAACTGCCAACCTTTCAGTTAGCAGCTGAGCACTTAACCATTCAGCCATCAGGGCTCCTTAAATAATAATTAGTGAACACCAAAAGGTAAGTTGAAATTATTTAAATAAAGCTAAAATTTTTATTTTATATTTTGAAACTTAGCCCACCTGTTAGCTCACATTGACATGGCTATGGGTCCTGCTCAATCAAAATAGGGGCAGCCACTGCTCTGGTGGCATCTCAGTTTCTGAGTGTGGCCAAGTCTGTCATCAGAGTTTCTCCTGACACTGAAATCAACAAGGAAACAGTTTGCTTTCACTTGAAGGAAGAATAAGAAGTGGACAGCAGAGGGAGCCAGCAGCCTGCTGTTGGAAGCTCAAGCTGGGCTCTTAAAACCTAACTCTTCCAAAGGCTTGTCTCTTCCACATGAAGTTGGGGCCCGCAGAAAATACAAGTTTACTCAAGCAATGCCTCCCAATGGATCAGAAACAGGGCCCAAAGGACCCCACTGTGTTTTTCTTTCAAATTCACTACTGATATCGCTCACATGTAACCCGTCTTTTCACAATAGCTGGAGTCCCTGGGTGATACAAATGGTTAACGCACTTGGCTGCTAACTGAAAGGTTGGAAGTTTGAGTCCACCCACAGGCACCTTGGAAGTAAGGCCGGGTGATCTACTTCTGAAAAAATAATAAGCCATTGAAAACCCCATGGAGCACAGTTCTGCTCTGACACACAAGGGGTCGGCATGAGTCGGAATCAACTAGACGGCCACTGGTGGTGGTGGAGGTGGTGTATGCCTAATGAGCAGGTGAAAATAGGGTTTTTGCCTATTGAAGTCTGTTTTTTTGCGGAGACTTACAGTATAATACCAGAGGGGCTTTGCCTTCAGTTCTGATCCTTTTGTAGGAGACAATCCCTCGTCTCCACTAGAACATGAATGTTTGCCGCTACCTTCTGCCTCTGTTTCCAAGACACCTGGGTGAATCATCTATAAGGAGCACCTTTTGCTAATGCAGCTAATCAACTCCTTAGTCTTCTCTCTGATAACACCTGATTTCTAAAAACGTTGTCTTAAAGTGAGCACGTGGTCCCTGGGTGGCACAAACAATTAAGGGCTCGGCTGTTAACTGATGTGGCAGATCAAACCCACCCAGAGGTGCCTCTGAAGAAAGATCTGGTGATCTGCTTCTGAAAGATCATGGCCCTGAAAACCCTATGGAGAACAGTTGTACTCTCCATGCACAGGGTCACTATGAGTCAGAGTTGACTCCAGGGAAACTGTTTAAAGTGAGCAACCTATATTTTGTGCTACCATCATACCATTTCCAAAGACAGGCTGAACCAAATCCTGGGATGAAACCCCTCTTGAGAAAAATGTAAAGAAGAAAAGATTTTTGTCTCTATGCCAGGGGCGAAAGTAGCCTCCCTACACTACCCACTTCTACCTCCAAGCCCATGGAGCTAACCAGGCCAGGCTTTCTGTGCTTCCTTCCTTCTGCTGAGGAGCCAGAATTCTTTGCAACTCCAGCTCCTGGCCTCCATGGATTTCTTAGGGCAGGTTCCATGAGTTCCTTGAGACCATCATTGATGGTTCTTCCACTCGGCACCTTCAGAAGTGCTCCAACTTTCACACTCCAGGACAGCTCCGTCCCCTTCCGCTTCTGTCCTTCACTGGGGTTATCTGGTTATGTCTCAAGGTTCTCTCTTGGTTTCCTGCTCACTTACCCTCTCCACAGAATCACATTTTGAATGGAGGAGGAATACCCTAAAATACCACATGTGAAACAGTCTCAGGTATTTGAGTTCCCTCTGAACTTACTTGTGATACTAGTTGAGTCAACTCCAATTCATGGTTTGTCTGAGTAGAACTGTGCTCCACAGGGTTTTCAATAGCTAATTTTTTGGAAGTAAATTGCCAGGCCCTTCTTCTGAGGTCCCTCTGGGTGGACTCAAATCTCCAACCTTTCAGTTAGCAGATGAGCATGTTATCCATATGCACCACCCAAGGGCTCCTTACATTTGATAAAAGCCAAAAACTCGTTGCAGCAGAGTCAATTCCAACTCATAGTGACCCTATAGGACAGAGTAGAACCTCCCCATAGGGTTTCCAAGGAGTGGCTCATGGATTAGAACTGCTGACCTCTTGGTTAGCAGCTGAGCTCTTAACCACTGCACCACCAGGGCACCAAAAAAGTCTCTATTCATAGGCTGCATCACAAGGGATAACGGATCCAGAATTGGGAAGGTGATTACCAGTGTTGAAATATTGTATCCCTTTCTGCCTATGGCCCTTTGAAAGGAACAAGTAACCAGGATGGTGAGGAGACTGAGGCCAAGGCAGGTAGGCGGCAACAAGAAGTACAAAGATGCTCAGTCCAGAGGAGAAACGATTTTGGGACGTAGAGAGGAGAACACGGTCATCTCCAGATAGTTGAAGGGCTGCTTTGGGAAAGAGGGGTGAAGCTTTTCTTTGGGGTTTCTGAGGATAGGACCAGGCCCAACGGGCCACTAGGCCAAGGTCAAGCACATTGGAACCAACAGACCTGTGTTCAGACCCAGCTGAATGACTCCTTAAGCCTTCTGAGCCTCAGCTTCCTCATCTGTAAAACAGGGATGGATACTGGTGAAATTGAGCTCACAGAGGCACTCCCAGGATAGAACAACAGACACCACATGCTTAACTAGCAAAGTGCCAGAAACACTAAGTGCTTAAACTGTACCTCTTGTTAATATTACTAGGCAGAAGTTGGAGGGAAGTAGGTCCTTCTTCAGTTTTGTCTGGTTACAAACATCCAGGTGGTTGTAACACTGGAACGTAAAGCTCTTATGTACTTTGCTGCCTGGCTAGACTGATTGCAGGTATTTCCCTCCACCTGTAGGGAGGGTTGAAAGCTTATACTCTTCCTGCCTTTAAAGGAAAGGAGACCTGTGCTTGGCCCCTATCTGATTACCCCTTGCAGACCTCTTCTCACCACCACTCTGCAGAACAGCCAACGAAAGGCGAAAGGTGAAAGGTGGAGAAGTCCCCTAGCTGGGCATGGCGAGGCTGTCCCTGACCTCATTAAGTAAGGCTCAGCCTCTGAACATCACAAAAGCAGTGAAGACAGATTGGCTGAGCGAGGCTGGGACATTGAGAGGGGCTTCGAGTATCAGATGGGAGGCTGGACAGCTTGTGGGGGAGCAGCGCATATCCTTTCCTCCTTTGAACAGCATCTTCCTTAACACAGCCATGGTGTTGCGGGGATATGCTCACTGCAGGGCTTGGATCACGTTTGTGACTTTTCCCCACAGCTGAAGGCTTTCCTTGATGCCTCTTCCTGCTGCTGGTTGTGAAGGATTAGTGTCTGGCTGGCAGGGCATGTGGCATGAGCACACAGCTGGAGGAGGAGACATTGAGGGGATTAAGCTGACAGATCTCCCACACAAAGCTCACAGCGGGTCTCAAGGCCCAGAAGGCAGAGCAGTCAGGCTGCCTCCCAGTACCTCCATGTGGCAGGCAGAGGGTGTCACAGTCCCAGCAAACCCGAATTCTGGTGCATCATTGCTCTGGCAACTGGCTATCACTTGGTGGGAGGATCCTCATGCTGTGGAGAAGGAAGCCAGGGAACATTCCCTTGCAGCTTTGCCTGGCTTACAGTGCAGACACGCTGCCTGATGGCTGGGCTCCCCGTACCCCTTTTCACCTGCCACACCAGCTACCTCGTGACTGCCATTCTTGTTCTTGTCCTTCTGGTGACCCTTAGACCCTTTTGGAGGTCATGGGAGCTACCCAAAATACATGGCAAAGCTCGAGTTCTTAGGAATGAGGTGAGGGTTTTCAAGGTTCATCCATGTTGTACTATGTAAGGTCTAGGGAGCCAGCTCTTTCTTGGGCCTTAGAATTGGCTGGGCCAGGTCGCTTGGAGGTCCCACAGCAACAGCCTGCACTGTCAGGGTTGGGTCCCTCTCAGGAATCTGGAACAATCACCCACCTTTGCCATGGGGTTTTGCATGTCTTCCCAGGAAGACGGGCTGAGGTGAAGACTAGGGTCCTCTCCCTCTTCCAATCTCTCCTGAGCAAGCCGGTGTGGAGGGAATGTTCAATCATCTGACCAATGCCTGACACGTGGATGGGGAGTGAGGGGGGTGGGGCCTCACTGTGCAGCAGAGGAGTCGTGATGAGTAATGAGGTTATTCTTCTCCAGTGAAATTAGTATTTGACTGTGTTTCTATGGCTCCAGATGAAGCCTCTGGTATTCTAATCCTGATTAAGGATTTAAGAGTCTGTGGAAGGAGAATGAGCTGACCAGGGTGGAAACCAGACAAAAAAAAAGGCTGGTGGGTCAGATGAAAGATGGCACAAATTCCTTGACATGTCTCTCCTTGAGAGGTGGGGTCTATTTCCCCTCCTTTTGATTCTGGGCTTGACAGAGTATGAGGAAGTAATACTGTGTCACTCCTGGACCTAGTTTTTCAGAATACTGGCAGATTCTGCCTTAGTCTCTTAAAGCCCTGACCAGCTCTCCTGCTGGAAAGACCTCGTGGAGTGGCTCTGAGATAATATGGAAAGGGAAGGGGGTCCTGCTGAGCCCAGCCTTCTAGCTGTCCCTATCAAGATGACAGCCATGTGAGTGAAGCCATCTTGGACACTCCAAACTAGCCCAGCTGCCAGCTGAATACCATCAAGCGACCTCAGGCAATGCCACATGGAGCAGAAGAATCACCTAGTGGAGCCCTGTTCAAATTCCTGACTCACGAAATTGATTATAATAAAATGATTGTTGTTTGAAGCCACTAAGTACAAGGCAGTTTGTTAAGGAGCCATGGATACCTAGAATACTGGCTAATGAAAGAAGTCCTGGCAGGGAGCACTGAGTCCCAGATACCCTTCTGTGGAGCCTTGGCAGGTAGGTGGGAGGCATTTGGGCTTTGGCTGGCTTTACACCTGGGAACTGGGCTTGTTTTGTTCTTCTCAGTCTGTTGCTTAAGCAAGCAGACTACAAGGACCTTGGGCAGAGTTTTCTACCAGATGGACTTGGAAGTTTAAACTGGAATTCTCTTTGTCTTTGCCTTGTTAAAAATAGGAGTTCAACCTTAATGGAAATATATGACTCCTATCTGCTGGTTGATGATGATCCTGAATTAATAGCTGGTTATTACAGCAACATAAATAATAAGATCCCATTAGGGCAGAGGGTAAAATTACAATTGTTGCAGTTTGGCCTAAGAAGTCCTATACAATATTTAGAAGTTGATTTTGGAGCGAGTATTTTAATTAGCTTGCACTAAACAAATGCTTCTGGGGTAAGGTGGGGTAAGGCTGAGAATGATCAGCCACTGAGGAAATGGCTGTTCAAAAGGTAACTCTGCCCTTCTCTCACAGAGAAGCCTGTTTTCCACCCACAGGAGAAGGCATCCGGGTATCTCAAGCCAGACGACTCTTTCACCTATTATACTTTGCCTTCACATGCTACTCCCTGGCTCAGAAGAGCTGGCCAAGGGCTTTTGACAGCTTAGGGCAGAGTTTCTCAAAGAATGATTTAGGAGCTACCCATGTCAGGTGAGAGTGGGCTTGTGGTAGGGAGTGTGTGTGTGTGTGGTTTTTTTTTTTTTTTTTTTTGTGTGTGTGTGTGTATGGAAGAGGGGATTGGGAAAGGAAATGGTTTCTGTGGGTTTAGTGATGGGATCCAGAGACACCAACTCAAACTTCCAGTGAGCTGGCTGTACATAAGGCAATAGGGAGTGAAGTCATCAGTGCTGAACTGGAGAAGCCACATACTTCTAAGTCATTTACACTTTAGTAAAAAAAAAAAAAGCCTGGATTTATTGATGGATAATCATTTTTTGATGCATTTCTTACATACATTTCTGAGTTATAGAAATGCATACTAGAGGTGCAGCTGGGCAGGCTCATTAGAGATTCAGGGGTGTGCTCACAAGATCTAAAAAAAAAAAAAAAGGTGTAGGGGATCAGCCCATTTAAAGAACACAAGCATTTTGGTTACGGAAAAGTAGTGATAAGATGTATCAACCAACATGTGATGAGATCGTTTAAGGAATGCATTTATCTAAAGATACACAGTAAGGTATCAGAGCTTAGGGTATTTTATCTGGGAGATCCTTTAGGTGATGAGAGGTATAGACTGAAGGATAAAATGAGCTGTCGGTGTTTAAAGGCAGGGCTGTTCCTAGCAGAGGAGCTGTTTAAGGGGTGAAATGAGATGTGCTCATTTAGAGTAAGTAATGGAAGGAAATGTGAGGTATGCATGCTCACAGGACGAAGATAGGAGTGACTGAATGGGGATAATGAGGTGTAATAAAGAGATGGGGGAAGTGAAAAGCTCTCCTGGGTGTCACGTGTGATGACCCAGGTGCAGGAGGTAAGATGGAAGGAGATGTTCAATTTGAAACGTTGGAAGACCGGAAGTGAATATAATCTGACAAGGAATCAAGGGAGCCCTGGGGAAACAACGGGGGTGAGAAGAGGGTGGGGTGATCTTGACAGATCAGAAAAGAGCAATAAAGGGTGCCAAAGGTTAGAAGATAAAACCAAGGCTATAAATAATGGAACCAAAAAAGACAGCTGGTGTCTTCAAGGCAAGCTATAGTTTATATAATGCATATCAAGGATAACACTCTCCTTCTCTCCTGAAAGTAGCAGAGAAAAGGGCTGTCACGCAGCATGGGATTTAGGTAAAGATCTCTTAGCAATGTGGGGTAGGTATGATGGCAGTTGTGAAATTTACTTGTCTATTATCTTTGAGGTTTGATAGATTCTTAGAGACTGGGGCGAGCAGGCTAGGCTGAATTTGGAAGTTGGTGATTTGAATTCAGTGCTCCCAGCCTGAAACTAAGTCTCCTAGTTTCTGTACCACTGGTGTGACCCACTCACTGTGGGCTTGGCTAAAGGGCTCTTTGACTGCCATCTCCAGCCACTGCTTTCCTCAGCAACACTGCCATCCCAATTGTCAGCCCCTTAAGGTCACCAAGGGCTTCCTTGATAATCTGGTAACTAAACAAAACCAAACCCATTGCCATCAAGTTGATTCTGACTCATAGCGACCCTACAGGACAGAGTGGACCTGCCCTGTAAGGGTTCCCAAGGCTGTAATCTTTACGGAAGTAGACTGCCACATCTTTCTCCCGTGGAGTGGCTGGTGGGTTTAAACCGCTGATTTTTCAGTTAGCGGCTGAGTGCTTCATCACTGTGCCACCAGGGGTCCTTCAATCTGGTAACTCCAAGAAAAACAAAACAAACAAAAAAAAAACCAAATCTATTGCCATTGAGTCAATTCTGACTCATAGCAACCCTATAGGACAGAGTAGAACTGCCACGTAGGGTTTCCAAGGAGCGGCTGGTGGATTTGAATTCCTGACCTTTTGGTCAGCAGCTGTGCTCTTACGCACTGCACTGCTACGGCTCCGTCTGGTAACTAGTCCCATGTAATTAATGACCGTGAAGGCATTCCAGCACCAATTAGGTAACACAGGAATTTAAAAGTGGCAGAAAGTGTCACACAAAGAGGACTATAAATCACCTATAGAGTCAAAAAGTCCCTGCTTTTATGTAACCAGGAAACCCTGGTGGTGTAGTGGTTAAGAGCTATGGCAGTTCAAATCCACCAGGCACTCCTTGGAAACCGTATCTCGGGGCAGTTCTACTTTGTCCCAGACAGTCACTGAGCTGGAATCGACTCAATGGCAGCAAGTATTTTTTTTTTTTTTAATGTAACTAAACCCTCTTTCTTCAGCTACAAATGGAGTCTGTTTCCCCCTACACGGCGTTCTGTGGATCAGCTCACCACCACACACCAGTTGCCATTTGTTGACCCCATGTGTGTCAGAGTAGAACTGTGCTCCACAGGGCTTTTGATGGTTGATTTTACAGAAGATCACCAGGCCTTTCTTCTGAGATGCCTCTGGGTGGATTAAAAACCTCCACCTTTTAGTTAGCAGCCAACTGTGTTCACCATTTGCACCACCCAGGGACTACTCCGTGGATCAGCTAACCTGCCTAAGTACTACTCAGCTATCTGGACATAGAGATGGAAAAAACTAGAAAATAGCCTTTAAAAAAACAATTACTGATGAAGACCCGCCTGTTGGAGGACCTGAGGTGGTGCAAATGATTTGTACTAGACTGCTAACCTCAAGGTTGGAGGTTAGAACCAATCAGCGGTGCAGCAGAAGATAGGCCTGGCGATGTGCTCCTGTTAAGATTACAGCCCTCTTTCTAAATCATCATCTGGGAACCTGTAGGAATTAGAAATACTGGGGCCCCACCCGAGACCTGCTATATCAGACCCTGGGTGTTCGGCCCAGTAATCTGTGTTTGAACCCTCCAGGTAATTCTGATGCAAACTGAGGTTTGAAAGTCACTGTTACAAAATGTGCCCAGGGTGTTAAAAAGCACCTGACTAACATAAAGCAAAGTGAACAAGCTCATTCCGGCGCTACTATGTCACTCTGCTATTAATGTCAGGCTTCCTTCCTAGAAAAACAACAGAAAAGCCTTAATCTATAGAGAGAAGACAGGGAAGGCATGTCTACTGTCTACAATTGATCACTGGTTTTACGTTATGCCACTTAATCCTTAAAACAATATATGAGGCTGTTATCTTACCAGATGAGGAAGCCAAGATCAGAGAGATTAAGTAATTTACCTAAGGGAATACAACTGCTAAGGAAGGGCTGCAATTGGGCCCTAGTTTATCTAAGTCAATAAATTATTTTTCATCAGATTATGTTGATTCCTATGGACAAGTCATTAATGTTGGAGTTCATATAAAAAAGTGTTCAACATTATCCTGGCATCATTTTTCTTTTTAAAATAACATAGTTTGTGTTTAACAGTGACCAAGGTTTCATCAGGTATGTGTTTCTGACTAATGTATCCCATTTTGTACATTAATCTAATTTTTGTCCATTCTGGAAAAGCAGCATCAGAGTTGCTGGAAGCTTGCACTGTGAGACTGGAATCTGGGTTCAGGTCAGCATTCTGCATGGAACTACAGGCAAACTGTGGAAGCGCGGGGTGTTTCCTTTGTCCTTCGTCTGTCATTTTTATCCCCATCTAAAGAGTTAGTAATCTGATTCAGTTTATCATCAGATTTTATGCAGCAGATCTGGAGAGTAATTTATTGGTCCCTCCATTCAGCTTTGGTGGTGCAAATGGTTACGTGCTCGGCCGCTAGCCGAAAGGTTGGTAGTTTGAACCCACCCAGCCACTCATCGGGAGAAAGACCTGGTAATATGCTTCCATAAAGAGTACAGCCAAGAAAACTCTATGGGGCAGTTGTACTCTGTCACATGGGGTCGCTGAGTCAAAAATGACTAGATGGCATCCAACTAGTCAGCTCAAAAGATCCGGTCAACGCAGGCCCATGGCACCTTTCCCCGGCAACACCCAACCCTTCAGAAATATGTATAAACCTCGAAACCATGTAAGAACCATGGTCTAAAACAGACCCTCTAAGCTTGTAACTCAGACTATCTTGTGGCATCCAGTCTCACCCCGTCCTGTAATTCTAGAATTTGTAGAATTGTTGAACCGAACTAAAGGAAAAAACACTACTGTCAGCTCTCAATTAGCTGCACCACTGGAGAGGAACAGTGACGTGGTGGATTAAAAAGAAATTAGTTCTGTTTAGCTTTGGAATGCATTATGATTTTTTTCAGTAGACTAACCTTTCTAATTATATTTTGCACAGCCTAACACTAGCAGGCATTTGTATTCCCTGAGCACAGGACATCTAACATTGGGAGATGCAGGAGCACAAAAATGTGCCGGTCTCAGAGAACGGCAATGTTGTTATGGAAAATCCACACATGGACAATGAAGAGTAAACTAATTACAAAGTGCTTGGCAAATATCAAATCCTAAGCAGAGAAGGCAAAAAAGGACATGTAGACAGAGTAAAAAAGCTTATTAAACTCTAAAGAGGGCAGAAACTTTGAAGAATCATCTTGAGTTGTTAATGGAGCTTGATGAAAAAATAAGGATGCAAGTGACTGGGTGGTCTTTCAAATAAGAAAACCTCAAGTAATAATACCAAAGCGTTTTAAAAGAGTGTTTAAAATCAGTTTTATTGTTTGAACTTTACAAGTAGTCTTTTTAGAGGCTTCAAACAAGAACTCTGTTGCAAAACTCTAATAAATAGCTTGCCCCAAGTCCCAAACAAAACAAAATGTAAAACAAAAAAACAAAACTCAGAGGAATAAGCAAGACTTCAGAATGCTTGGATGTTAGCGATATTTCTCATTTACAAAGAGAAATCAGGCAATGTACAATCTCCTTCATACAAGTCAAAGAGAGAAAGAGACAGACAACGGAAACCCTTACAAAGCACTCCGAAATCTTCCTATTTCCATGATAGATATGTCATCAGAAGAAAAAAGAATTCCATGGAAAAATTACAGTCATGAATGAGAGCTTAGGTAGCATAAAAATCTGGTAGTGGGCGTGGGAGGAGCAGAGAGGAAAACGCATCTTGTTCCTTTCAGTGATGGCGAGAGGAACGAGTTGAGATTACTCAGGGAAGGGAAGGGAACTTCCGAGCAGATGCCAATTTAAGGACAATTACAAAGGCAAGAAACAAAGCCACCAAGGGCTGTCGTCAGGCCAGTCAACGCTGGTAGGCCCGGTCTCTGTGCTCTGCTTGTTGAGGGCCTTAGAACAATGCATCACTAGACAGGAAAAAGAGCACGTCAATAACTTCTGCAACGGTACCCTTTTGATGGCCCCCAAAAGGATGTAGGAAATACCATGCTTAAGTTTCATCCGGAGCCATGCCCATTCTATTATCACAGCCATTGCTCCTGAAAAGCAAGCATTAAAATTCACAGTTTCATTCATTTTTAGCTTTTCCTAGTTACAAATAATGGCAAACTATTGCTTTGGAAAGAAGGATTTATTAACTTATTCACGTAATCATTTTGAGCAAGCTTATGTTGTCATTTTCACCAGCTTAAAAATTACCACACTTTTATCTTTAAATCTCAAACAAACTATACTTGTGACCAAAATGCATACAATAGGGATGATAAAAAGTACAAATAATAACGTTGTAATTTGGGGGAATTTTGAAAGCAATTCGTTCGGAGCCACGTAGCTGTAGAGGCTGATTCCAATTTAGTGGGGCTCATTTAAGCCAAACAAAAAAAGGTATTAGGTTTCAGGGCTGCACCTGGGACCATCTCCCTCCGGAAAAGGAAGGTGGCAGGAAGTGACGTCGCAATGCAGGATGTGAAAAGGGGTGTGGCCTTCCGGCACTGTCTCTACCCTCTCTCTGGGTTACTGACTTGCTATTATTAAATAACCTCATCTGCTGATCTGTGTAAGATAGGTACTAACAGCATTAGCTCATGCACAAGTCATTCAAGGGAGGTAGGCATTTTTCTAAAATCATCTCCCTTTCTAGGCATTTTAAGAAAGAAGGTAAAGAAAGTAACCCCCCCACACTCCCCAAATAAACAATTAAAAAAAAAACACTTTTATTTTCCTAGGAACAATGACGTTTGCCAAGATAACAAGGGAAAGAAAGCTTGTGTTACCTGAAATGGATAAGAGCAAGCTGATGGAAACAGAGGCAGATGGGCTGGGGGGTGGGGTGGGGGGGCCCCGGCCCTAGGTCCAATTTCTTTTTAAATACATGACAGATAAAGATATTGTGCAAAAAAATAAAGACATTCACATTTTAGCAGTTAAACTTTTACTTTTTAAAATTTTTATTTACTTTTGTTTTTCTTTTCTACAAAAGGCAGATAATGATTGTTGATCTGCAATTGTTGTGTTGTGCACTCCCCGACAAGAGGCAAAGGAGGAAGCTGGGGGAGGTGCTCTGAGAATGCTTTCAATGGCATGAACAAGGGGCTTCAAGGTCCTGCTAGAGAGCGCACTCCCCGTGGTCCGCCTTCTCCTTTCCACCTTAGCCTTCCCTAGCTCATGTCTATGGTATTGAAGACCCATTCCGTGAACTTCTTCAGCTTGTCCGAGGCATTCTGGGACTCCTCTTGTAGCCTCAGGTTGTCCTCACGCAAGTGCTGAACTTCCGCCTGAAGGTGGGCTTTGTCTTCTTTTTCCTGGGAGGTAGAGCAAAGTATAAAAGAACTAAGAGGTGTGGCCCCACTGTGGCCAACTGCTAGAAGTAGCTATGAACGCTTTATGATCCTTGGCTTATTTCCATTCTTCTTTCTACCAAACTCCTGCATACACTACCTGGTATTGGGTGTTAAGATACTCTAAACCCAGGGAACAGGGCTTCACTATAGGTTTGTCTTGGAATGTTATTACATTAATGTATATTTTAACATCTTTGTTAATAAGGACTGTCTTAAATTTTAGACAATTGTTTTGGTGGTTGCAGTCCTTATATAACAAAAGCCACCAAACAAATAAAACATTTGATTCTCTTGCTGCAAAAGCCTAAATAATGATGGGTGGGTCCAGACTATTGGCATGTTATACAAGGAGTAGGAAGGCTGGGAGAGGGTTCTGAGGGGGCTGGCTGAGGTTCAAAGACTTTCACAAAAAAGGGAACAATTTTCCTGGACACTTGACAATGAAAGCTTTCTTGTACTACATGTGCTAGTGGAACTGCACTCCAAGCTGTCCCTAAACACACTGTGTGTACAGGAAAGAGGGAAACACCACATCTTATTCCACCATCACTATTTAACCAGGGCTCACACAGTTCAAGGGCAGTTTGCACAGACTGGGCAGTTTGCTTCGGGAATAAGTGTTTACCTTCTTCAAATCTTCCCGAAGCATCTTCAGCATGCCTTCCAGTTGGTCCACTTTAGAAGCCAGAGTGGGAGAGGAATCCTTACTGCTGGAAACAAGAAACAAAAGACCATGTTGGCAGGAGCCTCCATGGCTGGTTTTGTTGGTGTTTTTTAATGTCATGAGGCCACACTTGTTAAAAAAAAAAGAAAAAAAGATCTTCAATGTCAAATTACTCAGTATGGTGGCCCGATGTGCATTTTTACTTTCAAAAAGAGAACAGTCATCTTAACAAAAGGTAATACAAACTTGAACTATAGCCAATATAACTTCCTTTGTTAAAGATGCTGCATCTTCATGACAAAAGAATAAAGGACAATAAGTGAAATGGCCTCTTTGGCAGCAAGAGAAGTACTTTCTGGCAGACACAATTGTGAAACAATGAAAAGATTCCTCAGGGCCCCACTGGGATCTCTTTTAGTGAGCTTTAAAAAAAGGAGAGCTATGCCTCTCTGTATATGTATGGGAGTTGGGGGTGGGGGTGGGTGTGGTTGATGCAGGACTTGCCTTGGGGCTATGGGTGTAGGGGAGGTCTCTGGCTCCCCCCAAAATTAAGTCAGTGGCCACCTGTCTAGCTGCAGCGAAGTTATGATGCCCATGTCTTAAAAACCAGTCTAAATATCTTAAAATATATTTAAAAAATAAGACTACATGTTTCAAAAGCTGTAAGCCCAAGCTTAATGTCTTAAGCTTGTATTAACAACAAAATAGAAGGCCCACAATTTTCTTTTCATTTATGTACATTTTATTTAGGTGCTAATAATCCCGTGCTAGTGGAGCCCTGGCGGCGCAGTGGTTAAGAGCTCAGCGGCTAACCAAAAAGTTGGCAGTTCGAATCCACCAGCTGCTGCTGGGAAACCCTACGGGGCAGCTCTACTTTGTCCTACAGGGTCGCCATGATTCGGAATTGACTTGACGGTAAAGAGTTTGGTTTCATTTTAGCGGAGCACGAAAAGAAGGGTGAGCTAGAGGAAAAGAGGGCTGCCCAATGAGCCAGACAGATGACAAGTGGGCAGCTCTGGACCCAGGAATGAGGACCCTTGTCACCTTTTCTTCCCATGCTCCTCCACCCGTATTCAACCTGCAGTGTTTCCTGAGTGAGTTCTAGACAGTCAAACAACCTCAGAGTCACACAACAGAGAATCTAAAATCTTCCACTGGGTAGCATGCAGCCACCCCTTTCCTGAGGTCGACAGAGAAGAGGTAGTGACTCTTAGAATTTTTTGAATCACGGAATAAAAGATATTCTTTACTTTAAAAATCAAAGCTCAGGTCCGGTTCCGGCAAAATGGCGCTCTAGGCAGAAGCACCATGCCGTCCCTCCACAGCAAAGATCCGAAAAACTAAGCCGAACAGAGAATACAACAATCCTGAAACCCTAAAACATCAAATGACAACAGGGAATCAGAGCAGTTAATCAGTAAATGACAACATCAAAACAATAAA
>NW_004443946.1:24473149-24515499 GCF_000243295.1 Trichechus manatus latirostris | reverse complement strand
TGTATCTTTGGCTATGTGTATTTTCACCAAAAAAAAAAAGGTTGAGAAGTTAGAGGGTTGATATGTTGTGGGGTTGTTAACCAATGTCATAAAACAACGTGTACTTCTGTTTCATGAGAAACTATTTGTTCTGTAAGCCTTCACCTGAAGTACAATTAAAAAAAAAAAAACAAAAAAAACCCACAAAGCTCAGTGTCACTGAATTGTAATGTGAAGTATGTTGAAATCACAAATGTTTCGTGACACATATATTTACCACACACATGCACAAATCAAAGTTCAAGTAAGAATTCCTCACCTAAAATGAACTGTGTTGATGTCTTTTGTAAATTCTGGATCTACAACAGGCCCAAAAGGCAAAACTCACAGTGACAGAGAGTATAACAAGACTGCACACAAAATGGAATGATTATGACCTCCAAACTTGTAAGAAAGGATAACCGATTAAAAGCTGACAATGAATGGATTTTAAAAAGGAAGTGGCCAGCTGCAATCTACAACCTTCTGTAAACGAGGGTCACTCCACATACTGCAATAAGTTGGTCACAGCCTGGACGGGTTGAAGAGCAAAGATGTGGTAGAACAGGAGTGGTGTTGATTTGTGTAACAGAAACAATGAGTCAGAAGGTAGGGATGGGATAGTGGGGTGTCCTTCACAAACAAGGCCATCCAGTCCACTGTCCTAGCTCCTGGCAGGGCCGAATCAAGTCATTTTAAGTTGTCAAGATCGAGGAAACTCTCAGTAGCTTATCTTGACTTCTAGAGATTCTTCAAAATGAATTCTGTGTGTGCAAATGCTTTTATAAAAACATAGATATTTAAATCCATTTGCACTTGTTCTGTCTGTACTGAACAAATTAAAGAGCAGATCATCACCCTTATGATTCTACAAAGATTTCAGAACCGTCAATAATCCTTCCTCTGGATTACAGTCTTTGCTCACTCGGCCTTCTCTTTGTTAGATGCCTCATCCTAAGAAGGCACATTCTGCGCTGTCTCCTGATTCTGCCATTGTTTTAAAAAGTTCTCCATAGCCCAACTAACCACAGCTCTTTTCACCCCAGCTGTCCCAAAAAGAAGAGCGTAGGCAACACCTGTCTGTTACACCGCTAAGAGCACTTTCTTGCAGACTTGCTCAGAGAAGTTTTCAAACAGAAGTCTTCATGGTATATTTGTACAATATATATCAACCTCACTTTTCCTGTTGCTGTCCATCTCTGACCAAATTTCACAGATACCTGGATTCTTATCCATCTTCAAAAGGGCTTAAGGAAAGCGATTGTAAATGGATGAAATGATAGCGTTCTGTATCAGTGACTGCTCACTAAGTGTCCGTGGCTGACCGCTGGGATACTTTACTACACAGGACTATCACACATGCACCAAGCTCATCACTGGAAATGGAGAGGAAAGTAGAAAAGTTAGCCTCTGCACAGTTAAGTCAAAAAGTCCATGCTCTTGGCTCCTGAGAAAACCCTCTGAGCCTCAGTTATTGCTTATTGACTTCTTACTTTACACATGTTCCTAACTATCCTGGTGATCCAGCTTTCTAACATCACAGCTCCGAAGCAGCCAAGTGGGAGCTGCTAAGACACAGGCACATTAAGAAGCATGCCCACCAACTGACAGCTGGAGGAGAGCCAGAAACAGCAGACTAAACAAGCCCTAGGGCCTGGGGATCTTTAGGGCAAATGATTTCTCGCACCTAGTAAGCCCCTTGGGCATAAACGTATTATGACACTAAATAATAATGAATATTCATAATTATGGCCTTATGTCATCAAGAAGAGTTTAATTGTGTTTACAGTATTTCATTACACTACAGTGTGAAATGGCTGGCACTGTGGTGATGAGCTTCATGCAGCTAATCCGTGTGGTCTCCACCGTCTCTTCCCCACATCTGCTGTTACTACTGAGTATGACGCGTGCTGCAGGATGGTGACCCTCGCCACTGGGTGACCAACCTGCTGTAAGACTTCATCTGGGCCAGAGCCTGGTCCTCAAGCTGATCGCTGTTGGATGCGGCACTCAAGGGGCAATGGTTTTCATCACTAGCAGCAAACAACGAGGCTCTCTGGACTGGAGAAGAGATAAGAAAGCATTCAGTATTTTAGAACTATATCCCTGGGTCCTATCTATCAAAAGTCAATGAGTGGCCTACATGGACAGTCAAATCCAAATCAATGCACAGAGATGCATGGAAACCTATTCTCTACCCCTCAAAGGAAAACATACTGTTGTTTTAGCCACAAGACAGTGGTAACACTGTAACTTCCCTTTTAGAAGTAGCTGTCATGAATCAATTTCTAGTCTTCCTTTCCCCTTGCTCATTGAAGTGGCATTCTGCAAGGCGATTCCCTGGAAACAGGCCTTGAGCCAAATTTCTGGACTAAAGCTTTCCACTTAGCGATAACGTAAAATGAATTAAAGAGTTAGTATTAGCTTCTTGAGACTTCTGAAGTATGTTTTTCACAAGATGCCTGGACACCGTCGTGGACTGTAACCTAAGTCCATGCCACCTGTGTTTCAAAATGTACCAATTTAAAATTCGATGCAAGAAAAAAAAATTTCTCATTAAAAAAGCAAAACTTCTACCATTTTGTATGAAGGAGAGTGAACAACGGATTGGAAGGTCCAATCAAATCAGTCCTGGGGAATTGCCACCAGCTAAATGAACACTAAGGAGCCAGTGGGATTTGGTTGTAGACTTCTCCATGATTGCCTGACTTCTGAATTTTGTGTCCTAGTAAATTTCCCTCCAAAATTGCAGCTTGGTTAAACAGTAACTTTCACTTTTCCCAAGTAATAGCAGTAAAAAAACAAACCAAAAAATCCAAAAACCAATCATTTGCTATTATTATAATTTTACCAAGAACTTCTTAGCACCAAAAAACTCTGGAGTAATTATCTTAAAGTCAGTCTTTAGACAAAAAAGGACAGTTGACAACCTTATGTCAACAAACACACACACACACACACACAGAGTATTATTTTTAGTTCTTTATATTTCAGCAGACCAGATCAGCACCAGTCTGAGGATCTGCATTTAAGAACCAGCAGCCTAAAGCATGCACACAGCCAGTGGGTTGGGAAAGGAATGGTGCAGACAGAAGGCGTGCTACTATCCATAGCAGAGATGAATGAGAAGGGCACATGAGGCAGCCAACATCTATCTGTTGGGGCTGGGGCACAGCCAAGCAGGTCAACATCCTAACATAGCTGTGTGTTTAGCAATGTCTTTATAACACGATGAAAGTCTCTCCGGATATATGTTCTTTTCAGTAAAATGACAGCTGGGATGCCTCTACCCCTCGCTGTTCCCATGCATGGAAGAGGCAAAGTGTCCACGTTATGAATCCCTATTTAGAGGAGACACCAGGTTCCATCTGATTAGGTAAAATGTGTGTGTAAGTGCCCAGCCTAGGGCCTGGCCCCTCTTGAGTGCTCAGTAAATGTTAGTTCAACTGACTTCAGGTTGTGCCAGTGAAGTGCATTTGTGTCAGAGCGTGCAAAGCAGCAGAGTGAACAGAGACTTGACCCGAATGCCTACATCACCAGCACTTGTCAGTCTGACACCCGCGGGCTCCTGTTTGGATCTTCAGTGGACTCACCCTCGTAGGCTTTGGCAGCATCCACCAAGTTGGACCAATCCAAATCTGCAGCAGCATCAGGCAAGGGCATCAGGCCGGGGTCGGGCATGGGCTGCCTTTGGGTCTCCTGGATGTCAGTGAGGGAGCTGTCTGAAGCTGAGAACTCTCCTGAAGGAAGGGATGGGGAATCAGATACTTCCTGAGCCCACAGGAGAACCACTCAAGAAAGTGCCCATTTCTGTTAGCACAGTGGATATAAACTATCTGTTAACTGGAGTCCGTTTCCAGGCAAGCAGGCCAGTGGTGGCCATGCTAAAGCTGATCTGAAATAGAAATGGTTTCCTCCCACCATCTCTGCCAGTAGTGTGAGTAACGGAAAAGTTAGTTTTACATCGAGCAGTCTGTCTGCCCTTGTGAAAGCTCTGCTGTTTGTCTGCCATGCGGCCCAGGGCGGATCCAGTGTCCCACTTTTCCTCTCAGAGTCCAGGGACTCAGATTGGGAAGGGGAGGCCTAGTTCAACAGGGAGCTGGGTGCTGGACCCAGGCCAGACAAACTTGTTCATACCTGTTCAAGGGGATCATGGGGCTTATTTTTACCTGGAGCCAGATGGCCCCTCAAGCCCACCGTGCACTGGGGCCTTGGATCTGATCCACCCTCCCTCATGCTTGGGACTGCCTAGGGAGAGAAGCATCCCCGGCCCACGTCTGCCCTGTGTCCAGGGTGCTTGTGAGAATCAAATCAGGTAATGTGAGGGAGAGGGCCACGTTACCCACACAGAGTTAACCCGTGACGGTGTTCTTAGGATTCGTACTGGCATTACTCTCCTTCCAAAGGACACAGGGCCATCATGGTAGCAACTCTGTCAATCAGTTTTGGAATACAGCAGTCCAACATCTCAAGCCCCTTCTAAGTGACAATTTGTTGAAGAGAAGTATTAAACCATCATAAAAACTGACATCTTAACAACTAACCTTTGCTGAGTCTAGGGCACAATTAGCCACTCTGTGCCATCTGAGGGCACACTGTGACTGCTCAAGTACAAGTAGGCGAAGAACAGAAACGGAGGGCTGGAGGGGCCAGGGAAATTGTAGCTCATGAAATGCAAATTCCCTCAGCAAGTCGGAAACAAGGGCAGTACGCAATTCCGCGAGAAGGAGCGGCCCTCAGAATGTGACTGCAACATTAAAACCCATGCAAACACGGAGCTAAAAGCGAAACTCTGTTAAAACCAGTAAGCAACTCCAGAAATACCTTTTCACAAGGAGTTAAAAAAGTTTCGTCAATTATGATGGCCTGGTAAATCAGTATATATTTAGTACTTGTTTTCCCTTTCAAATTATGTAAAGAACTGCTTTGAAGTGCAGCTGCTAGTTATTAATGTGCTTAAAATTAGCAAAATTATGAGTAAATGGAAAGCAACAAATACTGCAAGATATTAAATGCTCAGCTCTATTTAGACTTGCTCTCATCAAGGGCCAGTAGGTGGAACAAGCAATTTTGTGTGCCACTCAAAACCCTTCTGCCCTTTTATCTCTGGGGCCCAAATTCCCACATAGGGAAAGCAGAAGTCACCCACCTCATCCCCCACATACACATATTCACAGCAAATGAGGCATGGGCAAAGGGAGTGAGCCCAACATCACCACAGCTGCTGCCTGTCTTTCAGTGAAGCAAGAGATGACAGGAAGGAGCTCAGAGAGTTGCTTCCTAGTTCCCTTCCTTTTCCACAGCCTGATAATAGTCGTGGGAGGTAGGTTTCCTGGCATCACTCAGAATGTTAGCTCCTAAAAGGCAGGGTCTCCCTTGGACAGGGCCTAGCACATGATGTGTATAGGCCCTCACAAATGCTCTAGTTTTATTGTTGCAAAGGTAAAAGAAAAAGTGCAAGAAAGTGAGAAAAGCATTTCAGGTAGGCAGGAATAGTAGGAGTGATGGAAATCAGGAGACTGGCCTCAACGTGGGGGGAGAAGGAGAGAAAAGTTAAGGGGCATAAAAGTTACTAGCGGAAGGTTCTTTCCAGAGTCTAGGTGGCAAATGTAGTCATTTCATGTGTCAACTTTGGTTCACTGGGGGCGACCTCCTGGGGCAAAGAGAAACCAGATTAAAGCTGCAGGAAGTTGAAGGGAGAGGGTGGGGGAAGATGGCGTGAGCCTTGAGTGATGTCTGCCATGGTGAGCAGGCGAGAATGGGTCTGTGGAGATGTTGGAAGGAATATTCATGAGAGTGGGTTGAGAACTCAAGAACGATGCAGGGAGAAAGCAAACTGAGCAAGTAGGAGGAAGATTTGGAGGAAATACTGTTCCAAAGAAGAAGGGGAAGGAAAGGAATGATCAGGTTGGATGGGCCTGTAGGTATACATGGATAAAGAGAGATACAACAACTGTAGAATTCATAGAAGAAAAAGGGCAGAAGCGAGATGCAGTTATAGCAGTATGTGTAATCAACAGTCAGGAACACAAGCTCCCATAATAGGTGTCTGCTGTGCTGGGCCACTGCTGTGAGGGTAGGTGTAGACCCTCAAGTTGGGTCAGACAGAGAGAGGAGAAAAGAAAAGAACGACTTTGAGTCCACAGTCCCAGAATATGGTTCATAGTAACATTGGGATCTAGTTAGGTCACAGAGCAAACAAGCCAGACATATAAGAACCAAGGGCAAGAACATTGTCAATAAAATAGTATTCCACAAAATAGTAATATTTGCTTGCTAACTGAATGAATGAATGAGTGAGTCAACAAATGAGTCGTCGACACCACAGCCTGGGCAAGACAGGGAGCAATGACAAGTCTGTTATTATGGCTGAGGGGAATCAGGGACACAACTCTAAGAAATAATTGTAATCTAGCATTAGTCAGACTCACCTAATCATAGAGCAGTTGGGATGTTTGGTAAAAATACCAATTCCCAGACTACTCCTTTGGAGATCTGAATTCAGTAGGTCTTGGGTAGGGTCTAGGAATCTGAATTTTTAAAAGGAGTCCCAGATGACCTGTGTGACCTGTGACCTGTATGACCTGTGAGGTCGAGGGTCTGTACTATGTGGTCTGGCATGACAGGAGGGGAGAGGAAATAATCTGAGCTTTGGAAGCACGATGTCCTCCAATTACCATTCCCTATGCAAACTGAGAGGCACTGATTCTGGGGACACTGGCCATCAATACGGCTGTTCTGCTGCAGTAGAAATAAGCTTACCATGTAATGACTTCATCCCTAAGGTGTAAGAAGGTCTCCGTAGCGGAAGAGACTTAGGGAGAGAAGGGTATGTGCTACTGAAGAGGACATCGTTGGGCAGGGCTTGGTCCAGAAGTGAAGCCCTTGAGGTGAAGAAGTGCTCCCTCTGGCCACTGTAAATACTTTCATCCGACAGCGTTCTGTGCAAGGCCCGCCTTGAGGTCGGGGTGGGAGGGAAAGGAGACTGAGGAGAGGAGAGTGCATGGAACTGAAAAACAGAAAACAGTATGAGAAAAAGTCAATTTTCTGGTTCAGACATCCAAGTTTGAGAATGGGTGGGGTGGGGGCTGGGTCAACAAAGCCCTGCTCTAGGAACACCCCATCAAGTTCTAGCCCCAACAAGAAACACCCAGGTCCCACCATCTGTGTCTAATTCCTTGAGGAGCTAAAATAAAAGTTCGTAGTCATCATCTCCTCAGAGTCCAGCAGGCTGCCTTGAGCCCATCAGTCCTCCATACATAATTCAGAAATGTGATTAAGTGGATTGATCAATATGGTGCCATGGCTAAGAACATGACCTTAGGATCAGATAAAACTGAGTTTCCTCTGAATCCTGCGTCTTGTTTAAGTCATATAGTCTCTCTGAGCCCCAATTCCTCATCTGTCAAATGGGAACACAACAGAATTATTATAAGGATTAAATGAAATGCTGGACTGATCACAATGGTGTGCATCAGTGGTATTATTCAATGATGCTATGGTCTCAGGGGAAGGTATCCTCAGAAGTTTGTCCAGTGAGAACATGTTTGCTGGGCAACAAGAGCATTTAATCATCTAAATGTATTAACTCAAATAATAGGTAGCTTTTGATAAACACTAACTACTAAGCTATACTTTTCTTCCCCAGTTAACTTCAAATCAGTTCTGACTCATGGTGACCTCATGTGTGCCAGAGTAGAACTGTGCTCCATAGGGTTTTCAATGGCTGCTTTTTTGGAAAGTAGATCGCCAGGCCTTTCTTCCAAGGTGCCTCTGGGTGGACTTGAACCTTTTGGTTAGCAGCTGAGTGCATTACCTGTTTGTGCTACCCAAGGACTCCTAATGGAACCTATATTTGATATATTATATGGGTTTTGCAGATGGGTTTCCATGTATGAAATAAAAATAGGAAAATCAGCTTTATAAATGACAATCAGTTCCAGATAGATGTATTTCTAGTTGATATTTTTTGCTTTGGTGACCAGATTTGGGATTTTTTTCCTGCAAATAGCCAGTTTCTGAGAATCCCATTTCCTGAGAAACAACAGACACTTTAACAATATTTAAATCTCCAGCAGCTGAACACCAGCAGACTGTTCTGCACGGAACCCATAAAGCGATCCTTACTCGGTGCCCCTTAGACTCCTGTTTACCGTGGCAGGGAGAACAATGTGAAGACCAGGTGAAAATGGGAGGAGGAGGTCTGAGTCCCTGCTGGCAGATAGCCACTGTGGTATTTGCCATAACACTTTGAAGGGGCAGAGAACTAATGCTATAGCAACAGCTCCATTAGGCGGCTGATTTCACAGACCCAGAAATAGAGAGTTGGTGTTCACGTTCATTCATGTCCTCTTGGCCTTAACAGGCTTCCGCTCAACAAGCCAAGGGTTAACCAAGCTGAAGCTACCTACAATGTAGTGGGCACAGTTGCTGCATGAATATAAAAATATTATTAATCCATGGTATTATAAATAGGCCCCAGGTGTAGCCAATTGTGTAAAAATTGTGTTCACTTTAAAAAATTCCTGTTGAGTGAAATCCAGGGTAGAAAGGTGCTGAGTTGCAAGCGATGCTTTTGTGATAAATGCTTTGCCAGGCTTTAAGTGGGGAGAACTTGGTATGGAAGTGATAACTGCCCTTCTCACTTAAGAGTGGGCATTAGAGGTTAAATAGCTTGCTAATTGTACTTTTTTTTAAAAAATAAAATCAGATAATCTCTCCTATCCTGCAAGGTTCTAGGATATCACATAAGGCCAGATCTGAGATCTCTCTATTCAAAAACTGCTGTCAGTCTTTTTCAACACCTCTGGTTTGGTTTTAGAAAAAAGGGATTTCCTTTCCCAGTGAGGATTTCCACCCTGACTATTTTCAGGAGAGAAATTTTCTACCAACTCTAGTTTCAGCATCTTTGGGAAATATTTACATACTTCGAGGCAGTAAGCTGCCTTGAGCAGTGTGCTTTATTAAAAGCTGTAACAACCTGCTCTAAAGGAAGGCAGGGAAGGAGGTAGAAGGAAAGCAGCCTGCCGAGATGCCTTTTGTCCATTCAAAAGCAGCAGTATTCAGTCTTGTCCAAAAAAGCCGGGATAGCTCCTCACCCCAACCCTCCTCAACTCCAGTATTAAATTAGGTACCCAGACCTAGCTGGTCCCCAGAACGCCCCTGCCTCTCTTGCAGATCACTGGGCACTTGCTTTATCCAGTGTTGTCAGTCCCTGGGACAGAATCACAGTGGGGTCTATCATACCCAAAGGGGTTTCAAAGAACAGCCAGAAAAGGGGTTCTCAACCTGTGTTCCAAGGAGACCCCAGGGCTCCTTACAGCACCATTGCTTAGATGGGACCCTGATACCACATCACACCCTGCCACAGTCAGAGATACTCTGCTTTCTCAGTTCTACATACTGGTCTTCCATGTATGGTTTTATCTGAAAAAAGGGTTCCAGAGCTTTGTAAGCGTCTGGGAGCCATTGGTCTACTCTGTTTGTCTACTTCATAGCTGACCTCTCAAAAAGGCTTGGAAGGTGGCATCTTGCTCCTGGTCAGTCTCCTGTTCTCTCACTCTATCCAGTCCCCCTGGCAATCAGTGACAGGCGTTACCCACACTTGCAATAAGCAGGCATCAGCTCTTTCTAAACACTGTTACTGGCTGGAAAGTAGCACTAATGGTTTCCACCGTTGTCTGTCACCTGCCAGACTGTATGGGGCCCATGGGGGAAGTAAAGGTATCCCATCTCTGTCTGCCAATGACATTTCTTAGAATGTTACAGCTCTGTCATTTTCCTCGAGGTAGGAGCTCTGCAGCAGCTGCGCGGGGCCCTGCAGCCACTCACTTCTCGGCCACAGCCTGCCCAAAAGTTCACTGCCACGTCCCACAGCAGACATCCCTCTCTGCTGACAAGCAAGCTGTGTTTTCAGAGCTTGGCAGTGACCCTGCAATTTGATATTAATGATTGCTCATAGGTAGGACTTGCTATCCAAGAAAGCAAACGTGGCATGTGAGTGGGTTCCAGGGATTACAGCCCAAAGCTGGCCACTCCTAAAACCCTGAAGCCTGATACAGTGGCTTGGAGCTTGGAGCTTGGAGCCAGGCTTGGCCTGGAATACTTCTCAAGGGCACGCCAGCTTTCCCGGCACAGCAGAGCCACAGTCATTCAGACGGTGAATCTCAGAAGACACACGGAGCTACTTACCGGAACTCTTCTGAAACCAAACCACTCAAAAAGGATGGAACTGAAGATAAAACAGAGTACGTCCAGCTCCTACCAGCTCTTTAAAGCAGGAGCACTTTCTTTGCAGAGCCCTCACAGTAAGACAGTCACAACAAAAAAAAGCACAACCCTGTGTCGAACAGGCGTGTTAAAGTCATTCTACTTGGAAATAAAAGCCCAAGACCTGGAATAAGGGCAAAGCAGATGTTTGCCTTCAATTCTTTCCACTGCACGCATAAATCAAAAGAACAAGAGTTCAGAGCTTGTCCCCCTTTGCAAAACTGTTAACTAGGAATTAGAGGAAAGATTCCTTTCAGGGGAAGTTTTATTTTCCTCTAACATTAAAGGAAAAATGCGAAATAATTTTTATTTTGAATATGGTACTTAAAAATTTTAATACACCTCTTTGGGTGTTGATGGATAGAGAAAGAAGTTTTAGCACTACCTTTTGCAAGGTTGCTAAGGAAACCACTTGTGCTCTGGGTGATGAGTCAGAACTGTTAAGTGCTGGGTTATAAAATAGAAATTACAGAAATCAAGAATGGCTGCGTCCTTAAAGAGATTTATTATGTTAATGCTTATAAATCACTTATTTCTCAGCAAAACTCCTGAATGACCCTTGGAGTATATTTAATTCCCGTAAATGTTCATTTTTAAGTTGAGGGGTTATATTTGACCTATCTGAGGTCACACACACATACACGCACACACACACCCCTACACAGGAGCCCACACAAGAGCACGCACACACACATGCTAGAATGGCTCCAGGAAAACCTCGATGTGACAAGACCACGCGGCTCCTCCAGCCTGTCACGCCTCTTGCACTCTGATCGTAATCTGAAGATGGTACATGTTTAAGGAAATATTCTAGCTTCCATTTTCAATCGATTCTCAAAGTTCTTCTTAAATTAAGTTCTCTAGTCACTTCAAAGAGACTACAAGTCATTTAACTAAGAACCTAGAGAACAGAAACTTCAAAGCTGACTGCCATGACCCTTCCAGGGGTGGACCCCCTTCTCCTGGGGCTAACCAATATACTCAGACAGGAATACTGTATACTCAGAGTGAAATACTTTGGGGCTCAGCCCAATAAACACTAGTTTCCATTCCTGGGAGGTTAGTCACAACTAGTATGTGCCAGTGACCTGGTAATTCACATCTGGCAGCCTGTCAACAAGTGAGGCCAAGAGTGAGACCACACGTTAGAAGACAAGGAGGCACAGTACCTCAAGTAGGCTTCAAGCATCCTCCACACTGAGGAGACAGAACAAACTCTTCCAAAGGCCTGGCCCCTGACACACGCACTTACTCTGAACAAGTGTTTAGGACTTGGTGGGGAGGGGACTGGGCTTTAGAGAAGACATTTACAGTCCAGAATTCTGAGAGTGAAGTTGAAGGAAGGCTTTGTGAAGTAAAGAGAGTCTGGAAAGTTCTGAAGGTAAGTGTGTAGCCTTAGTATGTAGCCAGAAGAGGTGACTGTTTGTATACTTTTTCGGAGGGTGGAGGAGAATGAGTCTCCTTCAGGCAGTTCCTCTCAGTGACTGAAGGGCGTATAGACAGCAGGTTTGCCTGCCTGGGTCTAGGGGACAGAGCCAAGTGCTGGGGGCCTGGGGTGCAGGAAACAAACTGGGGGCATTTGTGGGAGGAGGAGGACCCTCTGGACAGAAGACATGAAACACCTCACAGAGAACTGTATATCTGACAAGGGAGGCCCAGGTGTTTCTACAGAGTGCTGCGAAGTAATAACACATGAGTGATAGTCAAGGAAGAGAGGTGCTCTTGCACTGTGAGGAGGATACACTGAAAGAAGAGCAAGCCATGGGGGTACAGACAGGTTAATACAAACCAGGCTATAGAGATGTGGATGCAGGAAAAAACATCTGTACAAAGCTGTGAACTAATCATTGGGAAGACGGGGCGATGGCTGGGACTGGGGCCCAATGAAGAAGAGCCATCATCAACACTTCCCGAGAGATGTGACTATGACGACCAGCCCCATCATGTTTGACTTCTCTCTGACGGCTATGTACCCCAACCTCCATCGTGTACCTTAAAATTTTTCTGTGATTCAGGAGTTGGGCTTTCAAGGTCGATCAGTTTCTTCAGATCCTCTTCAATGGTGGACTTGGAAGTTGGCTTAGGAGATGCCCGGAGGTCCCTGGTTGAGGCCTGTAGCCTGGTGTGGGCTATTTCATTGCCATCACTCTGATGACGCCTTGAAAGAAAAGGAAGAGAGGGTAGAAATCAAGTCGACAAGGCTGACTCAAGGGCGTAGTGGGCTTTGAAGGCTGTAAGTCAATGGAAAATATTAAAGGAGAGAAAAAGAGAATCACTTTTGTTTAATTACATCACAATCTACTCTGATAAATGCCTGTTAAAGAAACAAAACCAATCTGAAACACAAAATTAACAGTCTAATTAACAAATCACTCTTTTGCAGGGAACCATTAATTCTATCAGCCAAAATTAGCAACAAACTTTTTAAAAGACCACAGGATATGAATCCCAAATGTAAGCTTTGCACAAACGAAAACAAAATAATGGAATAAGTCATTTATCTTATTACTGTACTGTTTTGAAAAAAAGTCCTTCATATTCAGGAGTACTTTCTAATGTTTCCTCTGGTGCCTGATAGCCCGGTTCAGAGAATTACACGGCAAGGCTGTGGTTAATATCATCAAGGGTCTCACAGGGCAAGTGTGGTCTTAACTACACCAGAGGGGCAATTATTCTCCAGTGTGTTCTTAGGAGACCTAAGATTCTCAAATCTGAATGTTTATAATACATGTTATTTAAGGAACAAAATGGAGAAACAATTTAAGATAAGTTTTAGTTTTAAAAAAATCCCCTCACCAAACTACCCCCTCCCCATCACCCAGCCTGGCCTCTCTGTTGAAGGAAACGGCCCCAGCCTTTTCTGTTCTGTTCTTTTATAAAAGCAAATCACTCAGCAAAAGAAGCAAAAGAGTCCTTACTTTCTTGTGTCCATAAATCCTACAGAGTTTATGGTTCCTTCTGGTTTTTTCCATCCAATCAGGTACTTGCTCGTAGCACCCTGGCGAGGGTAGAAAGTCCTGGGACCAGATGAGGAGGAGGAGGAGGAAGAGAACGAAGGTGCCAGCTGCGAGGAGGTGGCAGGATGAAGTTCTTCTTTCGGGGAACTCCTGGCGCTGGTGAAAACAACTGGGCTGGCAGAGTGTCGGGAGCTCATGGTACTGAGGAGAAGCAGGACAAAGACCAAATGACCCCACTGTGGCTGTGTGCTTCCTGGGGTCATTACATCAGTCATAAAAGTGTTGCCCAGGACAGGGGTGATCGCCAGGTGAAAGAACAATGAATATTTCATAAAATATTAATGGAGGTGGATAGCTAGCCTTACTTGTTTCCTGACTGTAATTTAAATGTCTGCTGTCATAGTGACATGTGGTCACTGGGGCTTAGTCTGCACTTTAAGTTAAAAAGTAAAAATAGTTAAGACTGTCCATGGCACTTTCAAACATGTTGACATCACTGAAGTTTGTCAGTCATGTCTAGAAGAGACAAGTGATGGGGAAAGACAGCAATGAAGGTCTAGCAGTCTCAATGGCTGTCTGTCTTGCTTTGCTCAGAACCAGCACTCATGGCGACCCTCCCTGGGGCTGAACTAAGGCAGGGAGAGGAAAATGAATTAGGGATACAGCTTCCACACACTCACATCCAAAACTAAAGGGACACACTGAATTCTCCTTCCCCATGGCACCTGGCATTAATATCTACTCTCTAAAAAGTTGTTCAGGGAATCCTTATGGCACAGTGGTTAGCTTGGCTGCTAACCAAAATGTTGGTGGTTCGAACCCACCAGTGGGAGAAAGATGTGGCAGTCTGCTTCCGTAAAGATTTACAGCCTTGGGAACCCTATAGGGCAGTTCTACTCTGTCCTACAGGGTCGCTATGAGCTGCAGTCGACTCGACAGCAGTGGGTTTAGTTTTTTGTTTAAACAGCTGTTCGTCATCAGTGTATTTCAAACGTTGGTTAAGATCACAAAAGGAATAAAGGGAAGTCTACTCATTACTTTCAAAATGTAAAAGGGTAGAATCTTCAAAATGGACTGAGAGTTTACATTCACTGCAAGTCTGGAGGGCCTTTAACTGTAGAATTTCTGTGCTTCCTTCCCAAGGATCTCACAGGACCTAAGTTCCCACTAATAACTTGTGCCCTGCTGAGGTATGTAGCTTAGGATGAGACAGAAGATGGTTGACTAGTTACTGAGTGTTTAATTAACAGCGTGTGGTCCCAAAGCATTCCTCAACAGCACTTTCATCTGTCAAAAACTAATGGTCCTGATCTGAAGAAAATAAGGACTTTACCTAATAATGATACATCGATACTGATTCCTTAGGTGTGACAAATGTACTATGTAATTAATGTAACTCAGCAACAGGAGAAACTGGGTGAGAGGCATATGGGAACTCTATTTGTAACTTTTCTGTAAACCTGTAACTAGTTTAAAATAAAAAGTTTATTACAAAAACAAACAAACAAAAAAAACACTAATGGTCCTGAGGTAATATTTATGGGGGCAAAATGAATCTTGACTCCCACCTTAAGCCTACATAAAAATCAATCCCAGCTGGACTGCAGATTTAAATGCAGACCTAGAGATTCTGGACTATAACATGGAAGAACATCTTTACAATAGAGGCAGAGATTTCTTTGATAGAATCACAAAGGAAAGAATAGAACCACCTTAAAATCAAGAAGGTCTATTCATTCAAGGACACAGAGTAGGACAATCTATAAAACCTCTATCCAACAGTGGGCTCCTATCCAGAATATATGACTCCTAAATACAAGGAGCCCTGCAGTGGTTAAGTGCTTGGCAGCTAACCAGAAGGTCGGCAGTTTGAACCCACCAGCTGCTCCATGGGAGAGAGATGTGGCAGTCTGCTTCCAAAAAGATTTACAGCCTTGGAAACCCCATGGAGGCAGTTCTACTCTGTCCTATAGGGTCACTATGAGTCAGAATCAACTCGAAACTCGACAGCAGTGGGTTTTAAATACAAGTAAGACATACAAGCCAACAGAAAAATAGGCAAAAAGCTTGAAAAGAAGTTCACCATTAAGGCCATCCAAAAGACCAATCAACACAGGTGCTCAACACTAACAGTTATCAGGGAAACGCAAATTCAAACGACAATGAGAGACTACTACGGATCAACCAGAATGGCTAAAATTAAACACTGACGATCTGAAGTGCTGGGAAGGATGAAGTGACTACAATTCTATTATGGTGCTGGCGGGAGTGTGATTTGTTACAATTATAGTCCCCACACTTAGAAGAATTCTGGTCACTGTAGGCACTCAATAAATATTTGATGAAAGAAACTGTAAAATAAATGATAAATTAACCATCTATTTTAAATGGAAGGAAGAGTTATGCATGAAGATACTGCATTTTGCTCATATTGTATTTAAAACTGGACGTGGCTTGCCTTTCACTGCACTAAATAACGAAATCTGCAAATCACGCTTTTGTTTGCAGTGGAGTCTCAAAAGGAAGACCACAGACCCTGATCACTGGTTTTCTCTGTGAACATGAGGCCTAGCCTCCAGGTGTGAAATGCCAGCACATTTTTGTTCACTAATGGCTATAATCAAGACAGCACTACTTAACGATTGATGACATTTCGGAACAGAAGTAAAAACAAAGACAAATAGGATTTATGGTATTTCTTCCTTTAATGCACACAACACACACCTGAAGCGAGGCAGTACTTTAATACATTTGGCCTGTAATTCGGTGGGCATATGAGAATCACCTGGGAGACTCCTTTAAACACAGACAGACACACACACACACACCCACACACCCACACACCCACACACACACCCACACACACACACCCTGGGACCTAATCCCAGAGATCTTCGTTTAATAGATGTGGGGTGGTGCCTGGGCAAAATACACAGGTGGTGCCGGTGTGTTTTGGCATAATCTCCCAAGTGTGCACCAGATGAGAACTACTGCTCGAATCCAGCTGAATTATTCATATCCTCCTGCCCTTATCAAAACCCAAACTTCATATTGTCAAGGTCAAGATGGTGAAGCAATTTCTCAAACTGGGGGCTGGGGGCTGGGGGCCACCTGCACGAGTTGGATATAAATGTAGATTCCTGGCCTCACGTTGGATCTTCTAGAGCCCCAGAAATCTCTATTTTCACAAGCTCCTAAAGGATTCTCATGTTCCCTAGGGCTTATGAACTACTGCATGAAGCCCTCAACTCTCCCACTTTAAAACTGGTCTGTTCTACTCTGTCCTATAGGGTTGACAGGAGTTGGAATTGACTCGACAGCAGTGGGTCTGGTTTGGGTTTGGTCTCTTTCCTTTGTGGTCCAACCCCTGAGCTGAGCTGTGGCGGCGCCCCTCGAAGCTGAAAAACTCTGATGGCCTCAGGCCACCTCGAGGACCTGCACCAACACACTTCACCTAAGAATCTCTGAAGTGGGTGGAATTACAATACAACTAAAATGAAGTTGGCAGCTTCATACTTTTTTAAGTGCAATGGTGTGGCTGATCTGTTTCATTACCCTGGAGATTTCCTTTTTATTCAATATGCTGCAATTCAGTTTCATGCGTGGTGAGTTAAATCTCTTCATAGAAATTGTGTAAGAAGGTAATGAGCCAATAATCACGGAACAAAAAGAGAAGAGCGCTAGATATCTTAGGAAGTGACAACCGTAATATTTGTTACTTTCCTCATGGCATAAAGAGTGAGTTTAAATGGCCAAACTGGAACCAGTAATAATACAGTAATGGCATTCCTGGATTCTACATGAAGAGATCACTCCATTTAATTTTTATAAACTGTAAGGTGCATCCTCTTTCCTAAAACTGGAACAACTCTGGATTCTGTTTGGTCATTCCAGGACATACATTTTGAAAAGGAAGAGAGAATACACACACATAGACATGATACCTCATATAAAAAGCGAAGAAGAGGCGATGCGGTAGCAGAATATGGGACAGTTTCAATCTGTGGAAACATTTCTGTTTCGACAATATCTGGCTGAACTGATGCTCACGAGAAACCATGAACCCAATGTTCTGCAACCTGATTATCCGACATTCCTGGCTGTGGTAAAATATTACAGGGGGATGCTAGGCGACCGATCTGCAAAAGGGCTAGTCTCAGTGGGTGCTGCTTTCACAGAGAGGCGTTAAATCTGCTCACTGCACCCTTTGCTCACCTTGCAAAGGGATGAACCCCACAGGACTGGGGAGCCTGAATGTTTGCTATGAGAGCCCCAAATACCAAACCTATGAGGTCCTGGGAAACTGTTCTGAGTTTCTGCATTGTCACTGAGACCACCGCCTCCTGTGGAAAAACATCTGCCAGCCCCTCTCAGCTGTGGAAAACACTTGGAAGTCATCTTCTATTCAGGCATTGCCCTGAGGGACGGGTTTAAAGACTGGCTGTGAAGGATGATTTTTTCAGGAGGAGGACAGCAGCAATTAGTCACCTGCCAAACAGTTGTGGCAAAATCTGGGCAAAGGCTGAATGTTGGCCTCATACCAAGGGGAGGGGGCTGAGTGGGTGTCCTGTGATTGCCTTTAGGTAACAGATAATGTGGAGGATAATGATTGAGGAGGACTCCTCCCACTGTGTTCAGCACTAGCCAAATCTGTACCATATCCAATACTGGGCCCCATAATTTGGGAAGGCTTCAGGAGACGTTAGGTCTAACAGACGGGGGGAAAACAACCAGAGGAAGTAGGAATGATTACGCTGACAAAGGAAATATTTAAGTGATGGCAGTTGAAAAACAAAAAACAAAAAACCCTGTCCATCTAAAGAGGGAGATATTTAATAAGCACAAGGGCACACTAATACATAAAGCATAGGAAGATGAGTAGCTAGGTATACCAGCAGAAGAGACCTCAGGGATCACTGTGGACCACAAGCTGTCTAACTCTGCAAGGCCGAGCTATTCATTAAGGAGCTAACAAGAAAATGGGTAGTGCTAGGAACACTGACATTTTATTACGCATAGCTGAGGAGAGTATCATGTCCAGGTTTGTCATCTAAAAAGGAAAAAACAAAAAACACCCAGGAACTTTAAGAAAACATATGATTGTAGAATGAAACACATAAAGGACAGTTATAAGAGCTGTGGGAGACGTTTGCTGAAGGAAAAGTAACTAGATACTGTATTGAGGAAGTTGAGGGAGAGCTTAAAAAAGGAAATGACAGAAAACCTTCTGTCTTAAAAGGATATTTACAATTTGCAATATATTTGATAACCTTTTTAATTCTCAACAAACAAATAAAAACAACCATGTAGTGGACAGACCAGGTATTATCAGATTACAGACAAAGGACAAGCTCAGTGAAATGGCATGACTAGCTGAAGGCCACATAGCTGGTCAATGGCAGAACTGAGACTTGAGCCTGGATCCCAGGCTACAAATCTAAGGTCATTTTCTCTGTTTCTCTCTCAACTTGCCTGGAGATGGAGGGCTGGCTGGAACAAAATACCTTTTTTCTTTTTTAATTGTTTTCAAATGAACTCTTTTAGACATCTACACATTTCAAAATCTTAGACTTTGAATATGTTCGTGTTTAGAAAGGACTTAGCTCCTAAAAACCACTTATTCTCTCTTGAGGTCTTAACCACATATTTAAACTACAACTAGAGGAATTTATCAATTAGGTAGATCCAGCGAAAAATGTTGGATAAGGAGAGGACTTGTCAAGTACTGATATTACTCAGAAAGGCTGCAGAATCTCCCCTCTTGAGATTTTTATTTCCTTTACCTTATTTAAAAAAAAAAAAAAAAAAAAAAAGAACCCTTGCCATTAAGTTGTTTCCGACTCATAGTGATTCTACAGACAAAGCAGAACTGCCCCCCAGGATTTCCAAGGAGTGGCTGGTGGATTCTAACTTCCGACCTTTTGGTTAGCAGTTAAGCTCTTAACCACTGCGCCACCAGGGCCCTGGTGGCGCAGTGGTTTAAGTGATTATTTATTTATTTATTTTTAAAAGAAACTGGATAAATTCGCATCCAGGCTTGATGGTTTAACTATGACAAAGAATGGAGCCTCTGCCTAATTCCTTCTGATCTCATGATTGAATGGAAAGTTTGGGCCTTCCACACCAACTGTATGAATGGATCAGATGCTTCGTAAAACAAAGTAATGATGCACTTTCTGCTGGTGACCTCTGGACCAAGGGGTCTAACATTTATGGCTTGACAGAGGTCTCCTTTTTTCAGTGTTCACTTGAAATTTCAACCACAGTGGTTCTACTTTGTCTTTCAGGTTAGCTGAACATCACTAGAGTTCTTGATAAAATCATCACTGACTCTGGAAGCTAGAAGAAATGGGGCAAGACAGCTCAGGCCAGAACACTTAGAGTTCTGTTGTAGCAAAACAAAATGAAATATAATCCTGAACGATCACTATGTGTAGTGCCATGAAGCCAAATTTTCCAATTAAAATTATCTATACCTAATAGATAGGTCCCCGAGTGGTGCAACAGTTAACATACTCAGCTGCTAAGTGAACAGTAAGGGGTGAGTAAACTCAGTGATGATACAGAAAGAAAGGCCTGGCAAAATCCTTCTGAAAAATCAGCCACTGAAAATCCTATGGAGCACAGTGCTACTCTGAAAACACATGAGGTCACCATAAGTCAAAACTGACTCCAGAGCAACTGGTTTGGCCCTTTGGTATACCTGACAGGTTTAAGCAAGCAGAGTCAAACACATCTTTTAAGAGCAGTTTTGGCTTTATAATTGTAGATGTTGTACTTCAAATTTTTTAATTAAGCCCATAAAACTTAAGAGTATTAAGAAAAATAATTATTTTCACCTTAAGGGGGAAAAAACCATGCAGAAGTGGGGCAATTCCTTGTTGGTAATTAAAAAAAATTCTAGGCAGAAGAAATTCAGAGAGGGAAATGTTACAGATAAAGACAACTGAATAATTTCTAAACAAGGAAGGAAGGAAGGCATATTTTTCACATACAGAGGATGCCAAAGAGAGCACAAGGAACAATATTCAAACATCCTAGCTCTAATATACACACAGATGCACACATATAGATAGTCCAGTATATTGTAGCAGCTCAAGGCATTCCTTAATGTTCAGTGTAATCTAATTATAAGAAAGCCCTTCATTTCCTCTACTCTCAAGAAACATACAGCTTTTCCGGCATGAATAGTTAACTTATTAGGTCAACCAGAAAAAGCTCATTCATGATACTGAACTGCACTGACTACTGTGGGCAGGCACTTTTTCCTGGCCTTGTGCTGGCCCCAGACACTGACCAACTAATACAGAAATATTGATTGACATTTGTATGTAAGCTGTTATAAAGTCCCTCCCTGTTATATTTTCCAGATATTTTTAAATATTTTATTGTGTTTTAGGTGAAAGTTTACACAGCAAATCAGGTTCCTACTTAACAATTTTTATACAAATTGTTCTGTGCCATTGGTTACAATTTTTACTATGTGTCAGCATTCTCATTATTTCCATTCTGTTTGCTCTGTTTCTGTTGATTTAGCTTCCCTTCCCCTCCTTGCCTTCTAATCTTTCCTTTTGGGTAAATGCTGACTGTTTGGTCTCATATAGCTAATTGTTTAAGGGAGCATATTACTCACGGGTGATACTGTTTCTTTTATAAGCCAATCTATTATTTGGCTGAAAGGTGACCTACAGAAATAGCTTCAAATCCAAGTTCAAAGGTTATCTTAGGGCAACAGTCTACTTTTCAGACTTTTTACCTTATATAGAACATAGCTTTATTAAAAATCATGCTGTACAATGGCTTTATGTACATAAAAGTACTTTACACACATAAAGCATATAGCACTATGGCTCTGTGCCAATATTGGCATATATAAAAATAAGCTTTGAAATGTAGTAGTGGTTTTCCAAAAGAGTCAGCAGTTGAAGATTTATGCTACTTTCAAACTGGTTTATTAGTAAGGGCTTTGAGTCATCAGGCAAAAAGTAGAAACATTAAGGAGGAAGTTACTCCTTTATTCATTCACCAAAATTTACTGAGCATCTATTATGCTTATGGAAGCTCCCACTACGCAAGGTGCTTAGGATGAGCACATACACACACACACACAAAACAAACAAACCCATTGCTGTCAAGTCGATTCCAACTCATAGTGACCCCACAGGACAGGGTAGAACTGCCCCATAGGGTTTCCAAGGAGTGGCTCGTGGATTCAAACTACGACCTGTTGGTTAGCATCCAAGCTCTTAACCACTATGCCACCAGGGCCCCTAGGATAAGTATACTGGGTGAGAAATACTCTTGTATAGGAGGGCAGTAAACATTTGTAAGTGATCACATAAGTGGTTACTAATTGGCTACAGGGGTAGGGCAAGGGCCTAAGGGAAGCAAGAGAAAGTCCTGACATAAGCAGATGACTGGCTACAGGGGGTGGAGGTAATAGGCTAGACACAAACCAGGTCAACTTAGTATGTAACAGAAGACACGGTATGTGTACTTACAAGGCAATGTTTCTAGCTCTATAATGTGGCTGCCATGAGTCAGAACTGACTCAATGACAACTGGTTTTAAGTCTAGGTACACAGGCAATACCATCCATCCATCAGCAGGACTAGAGCTCCTCAACGTTAACTGAGGAGGCCTTTAGTGGCCCACAAACTGGCAAGGCCAGAACTCTCAGAAAAAAAAAAAGAACCCAGCTGGTGAGAGTGTATTAAAATTGGAACTATTTTTTTTTTTTTGAGTGATTCACTTTAAGAGCCGAAAGTGAAACAACAACTGCAACAAAAATTAAAATCTCTCCTTAAATTTTTAAGTTTCATAGAAAATACACAGACATTGTAAGGAGCAACATTTTAGAGCAATTAATAGACATTTTTAATGGTAGGAAGTTATCAGTGTGTATGGCTTCTCTTAATGACAGTCGAATACAACAATCCTATGTAATTACCGACCTATGTTAATGAAGTTCTCATGGGTGCCACAAAAAACCTGCACAATCATCAACAGGGACACAGAGGACAGAGAGGGTAGGAACAGAGCCCAGCCAGGAATATGCAGTGGAACTTAATCACTGTAATTTGGTTTCTGTCACCGAGTCCCAGGTACAAGCTCTTGTATGTACTGTCAAGGGATCTCCACATTAATTGCTGTTCCTGTCTTCAGAGGACACAAACACTCTAATTTGCAGTGATGTTAGCTTCTCCAGCAATGTGCATTTGGTGGCTGATTTCCCTTTTGCTCCAGAAAAGGAAGGCTGCTAAATCTCTGGTAATCCAACTCACCCTGCCAAGATCAACAGAATGAAATCACAAAGCCGCCAACTTTACCAGAGTCTAGAAAGGAATGTAATTCAACCTATCAGTAGGTGGGATGCACTGCCACCGTCCCTGAAAGGCCACATTTTTTTCTTCCCTAGTAAGTTTGACTTTCAATAGAAGTTATTTCTAAATGATAATTTAAATGTTTTCTGCATGGCCAGATTGAAGCAGAACATTTAGACAATCCCTTGAGTCCCAATCAGCGAATTTAGACAATGCATGCCCAGGTGCCTAATTTCAGAGGGCATTGTAGATCCCATGGGATTTGTTAGACAATGGCTCAGCCACATTCTTTTTGCTTCGGCTCCAGAGGCCCAGCTCTTTTCAAGCTTACTCCACGGTGGTTCCATTCTAGACAAGACCTCTATAACCGGCTTTCTTCTGCCATCAAATTAGACCAGAGACATAGCTCCAGACGGAATATCATTCCTAAAACGACATACTCCTTTCAAAAAAAAAAAAAAAAACCCCAAAGAAATATGAGTCAAGCTAAACCTTGAAGCCACAGAGAGACTATTCTGATTTGACAACTGTCCTAAGTCAAAGCAGGATCTATATAGTCAATGAGGTGATGGGGTTTGCCAAAACAGCAAGCAAATGTCATAATTCTGTGCCACGTGATTCTGGGTCTGTATTATATTTATATATTTGATGCCTAGCTTTCTGTTCTGTTTTCCCCAAGACTTCCCTTAACCACTTGAATCAAACATCCTATTTTCTGAATTGCAGAAAGTTAACCGGATGCCTGCTACTCGAGAATGCAGAGACTACTTCTCAATCTCCTTCTGGATACAATCACGGTCACTACAGCAGCATGGGAGTAGTAAACAGGAACAAAACTCCTGAGATGTCTCATGCCACAGAGATTTTAAAAGATTTTTTTTTTTTAATTTTTTAATTTTTTCCCATACAAAAATTTATACATACATTGTTATGTGACTCTAATTGCTCTCCCCATACTGTGACAGCACACTCCTCCTTTCCACCTCTGACTCCCCATGTCCACTCAACCAGCTCTTAACCCCTCTGCCTTCCCATCTCACCTCTGGACAGAAGCTGCCCATTTAGTCTCTTGCATCTACTTGAGCTAAGAGGCACACACATCACGAGTATCACTTTATGTCCCACAGTCTAGTCCAATCCCTGTCTGAAGAGTTGGCCTTGGAAATTGTTATAGTTCTGGGCTGATAGAGAAACCAGGGGGATTTAAAAGATTTTAAGAACAGGGATTTTAAAGGACAGGAAGGTCAATAATCTTATCGGTAAACATATAGCTACAAGGTACGACCTGAGTACTGAAATCCAAATTAAGTAGAGGATGCTCTTTCTCATTAAGGTTATCTAGGGCTTACTGACAGATTATGTGCCTGGATTCCTTGAATTGCCATTTGAAAATTAAAACTAAATTGAGCTTCTCTACTATTTCTTAAGGCAGTAACAATAAAAAGGATCCAGAAGTGAGCAAGGTTAAATGCTGTCACACAAGGCAATCAATGACTGACAAAAGTAAAAGATAAAAGGAGAAACCACCATAGAAATTAACAGGTCCCAAAAAGATAGTGATGGAATGGTTCCTTCCTAAAAGGAAGAACCTTGTCATAGTTTGGATTTTACGCTTAAATCCAAAACAGGAAATGAAAAATAGTATTTATTTTGCCTAGCAGGGTGATCTCCAAGGATACTGGCGAATGTGTACTTTTCTATTCTTAAAAGTAGATGGGATATGTCTAGTTTTGCTACATTTTTCTGTTAACTTTTCTGTTGGACACCTCCTCCCTCTCCCCAACACATCATTGTGAGGAGCCAGTTGCTGGGGGTAAAAATGAGCATGCAAACACTGATAAGTGATGTTCTCTGATACAGCGACAGTGCAAAGGATGTGTTTAGCATCGTAAATAAGGTCAGGTTAGTCTTAGAAAAGACCTCTTTCTTTTAAAAATATGGTCAAGAGTTTTTAAAAAAGATCTTCAAAAGACTGTCTCGTTCTACATTCTCTATCACTAGCTGAAAGCCAAAGTTACAAGGATGTATTCTTCCTCTCTAATTCTGGTATACAATTAAGAAAATTAAAAAAAAATTCAAATACAACTTTACAAAGAATAAATCTGAAAACTTGTTTCACAATTTAAAGTAATATATTAGGATTGTAGGACCTATTTATAAAGCATTTTACTGGCAATGATTCTGACTCATGGCGGCTCCACGTGTTACAGAGTAGAACTGAGCTCCATAGGGTTTTCTTGGCTATAATCTTTACAGAAGCAGATGGCCAGGCCCTTCTTCTGTGGCGCTGCTGGGTGGGTTCGACCTACCAACCTTTAGGTTAGTATCAAGCACTTAACCATTTGTGCCACCCAGGGACCTTACTGGCAATTAAATGCATTAAATACAGGTATGTGCTGCTTAACTTCTGTTTGGGCAACATCTGACCACATATATGTCCAGGTTCCCTAAGGTTGTTCTTTTTTAAAAAGGGAAAATAGTTCTCCTTTTGTTTATTATTTTCCCCTAATCGTTTTAAAGACCCCAAACCCAGACTCTTGCAGTACTGGCCATGGGTGAGATTCAGGCAGGTGGGGCAGAAGATATAGCTCTGGGCATGGGCTCTTGGACTTTGTCTGGCAGGCAGGTAGGTGGCATCCGCCGCTGCCCTCTCAGCAACCAATGCCCATTCCTCCAGCCTCCGCCAGCAGCTCCAGCAGCAGCAGCAGCAGCAGCAGCAGCAGCCAGCAGCGGCAACGAGGACGATCGGAAGCGGGCTCCCATAGGACTTTAACGTGGTGTTCACCCAATCTCCAAATCACGTAACATCCCATTTCAAAGAATGTTATCATGGACGTTAAGTGACACATACCTGTATATAAAAGTAATTTTCACTGCATGAAAAACCTTCCTGCATATATTATTGAGCAAATAAAGGCGGAGGTCAGGATACTAGACTTAGGAGTGGGCTGGGACTCAGAGAAGCAGCATGGAAGGACAGTTACCTTGTGTGGGAAGCAGCATCGCTGATACTGAAAGTACTGTTCTCCCTTGTCAGAGGGCCCGAGCCTACTTGGCTCTTGCTGTGGATATCCAAGCTCAAGGAAGACTCTGCTTTCCGGTCCATGCCGTGGCTCTCTGCCTCTAAAGTCCGGTCTGCCAAAGAGATCACTTCACTGGAGCTGTGCCACAGGGGTGCCACTTTCTCCTTGACGGGCCCTGAGCGAGGCGACGATGTGGCGGCCCCCAGGGAGGCTGTGCTTCCATGGCCGGGGCCGTAGGAGGTGGTGTCAATGCCGCTGTCCGCAGAGGTGCCCTGCAGATAGTTATAGCTGCTGAGTTCAGATTCAGTGCGGTCCCCATCATACCACTTCTCGTCACTGTGGGCACTCGATGCGTTGCTGGAGAGAGTATTGCTACTGGAGTGGCTCGAATAGTGGCTATCAGACTGGAAGGGAAGCAGAATTTACTTAAATTCAGGTTCTGCTTCTTAAACACCAGGAAAAAACAATAGGAAAACAATACTGTGACGTGTGTCTAGTTATGGGGTCCTCGAGGCACAAATGTTCCAGTGATGACAAATCAAAGTCAGACAGGAGGTACCTGGGAAAATCTGTGACTCTGGGTGGCAGAGAGCATATGAAATGTTTCAAAGAATCTACTTTTCATTATTTGACTTATGCTAAAGTATCAACAGTATTGAGATAATTTTCATGAGAAAAAAAACTAAACCATCATTAAAATGTCCTTAATACCTTAGCTTAAAAATAAAAAGGAAATGACATGTCCAAAGGACCTATAATTAGAAAGTATGCTTGACTCTAAAAGTAAATAGGGTAGGATAAAAGTAAATTAAATAGGACAGGCTGAATATAAAGCTTATCCTCAAGAGATCTCTTCTCCCTTCCCAACTAGTATCTATTTAGTAGTCAGCTTTCTAAGGAGTGTTGCCTCTCCAAAAGATGCTTTGAACTCAGGCAAAATGTACACAGAGATGCTCAGACAATTCAATGGGGAAAGAATAATCTTTTTAACAAATGGTGCTGGGACAACTAGTGTCATGGACTGAATTATGCGAGCCCCAAAAATATGTATCAACTTGGTTAGGCCATGAGTCCCAGTGTTGTGTGGTTGTCCTCCATTTTGTGATTGTAATTTTATGTTAAAGAGGATTAGGATGGGATTGTAACACCACCCTTACCCAGGTCACATCTCTGATCCAATGTAAAGGGAGTTTCCCTGGGGTGTGGCCTGCACCACCTTTTATCTTACAAAAGATAAAAGCAAAGGGAAGTAAGCAGAGAGTTGGGGACCTCATACCACCAAGAAACCAGTGCCAGGAGCAGAGCGTGTCCTTTGGACCTGAGGTTCCTGCACTGGGATGCTCCCAGACCAAGGGAAGACTGATGACAAGGACCTTCCCCCAGAGTGGACAGAGAGAGAGAAAGCCTTCCCCTGGAGCTGACACTGTAAATTTGGACTTGTAGCCTCCTGGCCTGTGAGAGAATAAATTTCTCTTTGTTAAAGCAATCCACTTGTGGTATTTCTATTACAGCAGCACTATATGACTAAGACAACTAGGTATCCACATGCAAAAGAATGAAGTTGGACTCATACCAAATATAAAAATGAACTCAAAATGAATTAAAGACCAGATGATACAGCTAAAAACTATAAAACTCTTAGAAGAAAACACAAGTATAAGCCTTCATGACCTTGGATTATGCAATCTTAGATATGATACCAAAAGTACAAGAAACAAAGGAAAAAGTAGATAATTTGGACTTAATCAAAATTAAAAACCTCTGTGTCTCAAGTGATACCCTGCAGAAAGTGAAAAGACAACCCAAAAATGGGACAAAATATTTGCAAATCATATCTAACAAGGGACTGGTACACAGAATATATATAAAGAACTCTTACAGCTCAGCAATAAAGACAAATAACCCAATTAAAAGTGGGTAAAGGACTTGAATAGACATTTCTCCAAAGAAGATATAGAAATGGCCAATAATCACAGGAAAAGATGCTCAACATCATTAGTCATCAGAGAAATGCAAATCAAAACCACAATGAGATACCACTTTATACCCACTAGGAAGGCTATAATCAAAAGGCAGACAATAACAAATGTTGACAAGGATGTGGAGAAATTGGAACCCTCATACATCGCTCGTGGGAATGTAACATGGTGCAGCTGCTGTGGAAAACAGCTTGGCAGTTCTTAAAAAAGTTAAGCACAGAGTTATCATATGGTGCAGCAATTCTACTCTTAGGTATATATCCAAGACTATTAAAATCATCCGTTCATATAAAAACTTTCACATGAATGTTTATAGCTGCACTACTCATAATAGTCCAAAAGTAGAAACCCAAATGCCCATCAATTGATGAATGGATAAAATATGGTTTTTCTATACAGTAAAATATTATCAGCCATAAAAAAGGAATGAAGGACTGATGCATGCTACAACATGGATGATCCTTGAAAACATTATGCTAAGTGAAAGAGGCCAGATACAAAAGGCCACATATTGTATGATTCCTTTTCCATGAAATGTCCAGAATAGGCAAATCCATAGAGATAGCAAGTGGATTAGTGGTTAGAGCAGTGGGGTAGGGGGGCAGATGGGGAGTGACTGCTAACTGGTACTGAGTTTCTTTTTGGGGTGATAAAAATGTTCTGGAATTAAGATAGTGGTGATGGTTGCCCATACAAACCATTGACATGTATACTTTAAAGGGGTGAATATTATGGCATGTGAATTTTATCTCAATTAAACAAAAAAATTATACAGAACCCTTTCTACATAGTGGCTTAGTTGTTTAGAGAGAACATTTTAAAGACTTTACCAAAAACCTCAAAACAGGTAAGTCCCTACTTAAAGAAAATGAGGGGAAAAAGTAAAGTTTAAAAAGATATCTGAATAAAATATATTTTAAACTAAAGAGAGGCAGGAAGTCCAGATATGTGGTGGAAAGTAAGAAAAAAGAAGAGAGAAGGAAGAGTGTGTCTGTTTGTGTATAAATATATCAATATACTGTGGCCGAGAAAGAGGCGTGCTCTTTACTGGCTGGGGATAGGGGCATGAGGAGGATACTCCAGTTTCACTTCAAAGCAAAAGTCTCTTCTCCTTAAAAAAAAAAAAAAAATCCCAGTCACTTCAGTGATATTACTCTAGTTTTCCTCAATAACTGTTTTCATATTTTTAGATCCATCATAACTCTGGATCTAAAAAGCCCCTACCCACAGGTGGCTACTCAGCACATTAAATGTGGTTAGTCTGAATTGAGATGTGCCAAGAGTATAAAGTACATACTAGAATTCTATAGAAATATAATGTGAGCTACATACGTAATTTAAAATTTTCTAGCAGCCAAATTAAAAAAAAAAAAGTAAAAAGAAACAGGTGGAAGTAATTTAATAATATATTTTATTTAACCCAATATATCAAAAATATTATCATTTCAACATGGAATCAACATTAAAAAATTATTGAGATATTTTTCATTCTAAGCCTTCAAAATCCAGTGTGCATTTTACACTTGCAGCACATCTCAGTTCAGTCATCGGTCACATGAGCCACATTTCAGGTGCTCAAGGTGTGGGTAAGAGCTAATATAACAAACAGGGTAGCTCTAGACAGTAACAATCAAGCAAAAAACTCCAAGTGTTGTCGTGAGGCCACACAAGAAAGGAAGTAGTAGTTAGCTTCCAGCCTGTGGTTCAATACAATGAAACAGAAATCTGATGAAGGATTTGGACATTCGTTATCCTGAGGAAAAATTTTACATGAAGAAAAACATCCTTTGGGCTAACTTAGGTCCACTTGCTCTTCATCAACTCTGATGAAGATTAAAGACTACATCCTTCAGTATGGATTACACCTCAGCGTAAAGAAAACAAAAATCCTCACAGCTTGACCAATAAGCAACATCATGATAAATGGAGAAAAGGCTGAAGTTGTCAAGGATTTCATTTTACTTGGATCCACAATCAACTCCCATAGAAACAGCAGCAGTCCAGAAATCAAATGACATTGCATTGCACAAATCTGCTGCAAAAAACCTCTCTGAAGTGTTAAAAGGCAACAATGTCACCTTGAAGACTAAGGTGTGCCTCACTCAAGCCATGGTGTTTTCAATCACCTCATATACATGTGAAAGCTGGACGATAAATAAGGAAAAAGAATTGAAGCCTTTGAATTGTGGTGTTAGTGAAGAATATTGAATATACCATGGACTGCCTAAAGAAGGAACAAATCTGTCTTGGAAGAAGTACAACCAGAATGCTCCTTAGAAGCACGGATGGTGAGACTATGTCTCACATACTTTGGACAAGTTATCAGGAGGGACTAGCCCCTGGAGAAAGACATCATGCTTGATAAAGTAGAGCATCAGCGAAAAAGAGGAAGACCCTCAACAAGATGGACTGACACAGTGGCTGCAACAATGGGCTCAAGCATAACGATGATTGTGAGGATGGCACAGGACAGGACAGTGTTTTGTTCTGTTGTACACAGGGTCGCTATGAGTCAGAACCGACTTGACAGCACCTAACAACAACAGGTCCACCTGTGAATTCTGACACACACCTATTCGCTCTCTTCCTTCCTGTGGTGGGAATACTGTGGCTCACCACTCACCCCTCCTTAACTTCTTTTCATGGGCTCTCAGTTAGATACTGTTTTCAAAGAGTCCTACCACATAGCAATTCAACATTCCCACAATTCAGTCTTTGGTGTTTATTCTCTCCACAGGCTCAGTCCTGGGCACAAATGGGGAAAAATGTGTTTTAAGGAACCTCAGAATCTCTGTTTTATGACCACGTTTTTCCTCCCTTCCTCCTTGAGGTACCTACAAAGGACTCTCTTCTTCTTAAATTCTCTTCTCCAGAAATGACTGAAGCCTTAACTTTCTTAGGGTATTTGTAGTTTAAAAGGAAGGAAAGCCAAAACCAAGGAGGTAAAGTCACCGTAGTAGACTCCTTGATGTCAGAGAGGAAATGGGTTTGGGAGAGTTTGTTGGGGAGCTTTACTAGAAGTCCCTTTCAAGCCACAAGACAAGGAGCTCCCACCTCGAATGCAGTGGCTCCCTATGTATACAGTTCCTATCACTTCTCCTCCCCTATCCTGCTCAGGGGATGATGAAGTCAGAGCAAGGACACTGGGGAAAGCGAATAATGAGCCTCAGGAATGCACCACTGAGCTTTGTAAGGTTTTTGATCATATGATTATCTGTAGATCTATCTTTTTTCTTAGTTTAATATTAAAATTAGTTTGTACTCTCTGAAGATACACTAGGTGGGGCATCACCTAAGAATTGTTTGTGGAAGAAAAAAAAATTTTTTTTAAATCATTTTTACTTTTTGAGTGTTCTAAAGCTCCTGCGCTCTCAAACCTTTTATGAGCTCTAAATGATTATATCTATGCTATGATTAGGTAAGAGGCCTAGGAGTACAGCAGGGATGGGGATCCACAGACTGGCTGATAATCTATTGAGTCTGTCACTTGTGTGATATGTGATAACATCACATTTCCACAGGAAGTCTCTCTCCATGGTGCATAGTGCAGGGCTTGGAATACATACTGGGTGCTCTCTCTCTTGCTTTTTAGCTTTCTCTAGAGCAAAACTTATGCTGCCCCTCCCCATTAAAACTTTCCTGAGCATCTTACATGTTAGTTACATAATATGAAATGCAGTATTTCCTCATCCTATAATATGACCTGAATATAAACACACAATCCAGTGAAGAGACTGGCCAAGGAAACCAACCGCATTCCAAAGGAAAATGGTAACTTCTTTATTTCCCATTCTACCTGTAAGTGATAAGGTAATTCTGTATCACTACGTAAAAGCATAAAAATACATGCCACTATGGAAGATAACAGAAGCAGTAGAGGGGAGTTTAGGGGAAGTTGTTCCCTTGACAGATACTCCAACCATATGTCATGCTTGCTATTGTGTAAGCAAATGACATTCATTTCCAGTGTATTTCTATTCCTAGCATTTTAGGATTGCATATGATTGGGGAAGGTGGCTTTCCACCCAGATCACCCAGACCTATGGAGGTGCATACCAATGAGGGATTACAATTTATCTAAAAACACCCTTAGGGCCATGGCCATAGACATTTCAGTGAATGCCCAACCTCTGCCAGGATATTCTCCTCTTTGACCCTGCAGAGGAAATAGCAGCGTGGACCTGTACCATTTTCATGTTGCAAGGAAGGCACTTTGCTAGGAAGCTATTGATTTTATTATTTTACAGTTAACTTACATGCCCTTGCTTGTTTGGAGACAAATGAACCACTGGATCCTGCCGTATCAATCTCCCACTGGGGCTCTCACGGAAAGCGGGCAGTACCTTTGATACTGCTGGGAGGTGGCACGTTGGCTCTGGAATATAGCACAGGACATTATGGTGCAGGCACTAAATGGATACAAGCACATGTTGACAAATGAAGACGGCTTGCCATTGCATCTTTCAGTTCACTGACCAGCAAACTCTGAATTCCAGCAATAAGCTTGTTGAAAGTTTATACAATAGACAGCATGTCAGAAACTAAGTGGCTGATGGATAAAGCTTGCAGCTGGTGACAATGTGTCATGTCATACACATTAGCATAGCCAAGTACCACCAAACCAAAGGCCATGAACAACACGGCAGTGTTTGGAATCAACTTTTGGTTTGGGGAAAAGTTTAAAATATATGGGTTAAACTTACGAAATTCATTCATCACAAAGTTTGGCTAACCTAGCTTTGTCTACATTACCTAGACAGGCACGGATGCAATTACGTGTTACTTACCATGACACTTTGGAAATATTTTACCTGTATATTCATGCTGCTCGAGGACAAAAGAATTGAAATCCTGAGGTCCTCTATAACTGTAAGCTAAGCACAACAGAAAAGACACACAGCAACTAGTTTACTTAAAACAATTGCTTCCTTTGGGACTCCAAGCTGGCATTAAGATGGGGTTCCAAAGGTGAAAGATAAGCCATTTATCCTCTTTAACACACCTACAGCTAACAGCAACAATTCTGGACTTTTATAATACCTTTCGTAAAATGTAAGGACTGGGCAACACACTCTTATTCTGACTCTCGGCCATTTCCAAAAGCAGAGAGGCAAAAAAACAAACCAGGGAGATGAGTGAACCAATTAAGCAAGATGAATCCCTTCTCTCCGCTGTCAGTGGGGTACTGGTTTACAACACACTGATGTACAAAGAAAGGGAGGTCCAGCTAACAAATAAGAATCTTCTCAACATTCTCAGCGGGTGAACTGCAAGTCGTTAGAGAATTTTTTTCTTACAAATTGAGTGTAAAAAGGTCAGTCCTTTACACATTCTATATAGTGTATTGAGTAATGAAAATTTAGCAGACAATTACTTTCCTTGAATTCTCCTTAGCATGTTTTATATCAACTAAGCCCCTCATTTCTTCTGATGTGTCAACTGCAGAAACCTGGGTTATTCTTCTATAATGCTGAGATATCAAAAATTATAAACATTTATTTTAAGACATTCCAAGCCTTAGACTTTTGGATGGAGAAAGGCCACAACTTACACACTGTGGTGAAAAGGCTTCTCCGGCAGGCTTTTAATAAGCAGTATCTTATTTAAAAAAAGGTATACTTTCTAAAAGGATGAATGCATAAAAAAGATTAATCCATATTAATTTGAGGGTCTTATCTATTAAGAGTGGGATGCCACTAAACTAAAATGGATGCAAAGGATAAAAGACAAGAGGGAGTTTTATGTGAACGAATGAATATGGGGCTAAGATGAACCTCATAATTACCCCTTCCAATCCCAAGATGCATTTTCATGCCTCTTATGACTTCGTGGAAGTGGGAAGTGTGACACTGTACAGTGTACAAAGGGTTTGCTGGCAGCTTTGTTCAAAGCCTGCACTGGGAGCCAAAAAAAGCTGCTTAAGTCACGCTAAACAAGGGATCCTTTTTACATGTGGCGTTACCATCTCAACAGTATCAAAACATATGGGATTAAAAACATTCTGTCAAGAGCAGAACAGCGGATCCGTACCCGCTCAGGTTTTCTGCACTGGGGGTGGGTGGGAGGAGAGTGGGGGCCTACAGATGGCTTTAGTAACAAGGCACATCGTAGGGAAGTTACTGGAGCAATGCACATCTTAGGAACCTAAGATTTACATTTCTCTCCCTCATCTCCAGTCTTAACTCACTCCCATCTCCATTCCCTTTTATGTTCCTGGTTAGTACGTTTACACAGGCACAGTCATTAATACAGGACAAAACAACGGATTTGCAGAGAAGATAAAAAGATAGGTCTTTGCCCTAAACGTTTATCTTTTTCAGCCCTAAAATTTACTTTATTTAATCCCACATGAGGGTAATGCTACTAGAGGTAAGAGAAAGGAAAAAAAGCCAACAGTCCAGATTCAAGTCCCTGATGTTAATACCAAATCCCTGATGCTATTGTGTTCAAGCTTAATCTTGTTCCATGGCAAAATATTATGTCAACTAGTGTTATGGTGTCATTGTAGAACAACAACACACATAGAGAAGAAGGACTGTAAGCCAGAAATCCAAAGGAGGGCTCACTAATGCAAATCTTTCCATCCAGCTATTATATGCTACCAAGCCACTGCCTCAGCTGACAGCTTAATAGCACAGTGCACAGGGGAAAAAAAAAAAAAAAACACATAAAGGAGGAGATTCTAACCAAGCTACAGATGTGACTGTTTAAAAAATAATTGTTTCTCTTTCCCACTTTGTACACAGTTTATTTATTTATTTAAACTCTACATTAAGAATACCAACGACCATTTAAACTAGGCAAAAAAACAAACAAACAAGGGGGAGGGAGGTACTTAGGACACATTGGGTAGTCTGGCTTTTAGTCTTGGAGCTGAAAATATGTCCTTTCTAGTTTGAAATGCAGGGTCATTTAAGATTCCCTGGCTCAGGGCTTATTTGTTGCTTTTTCCAATAAATAATCTAACAGAGACTTAATTCTAATTCATCTTTATTAACTAGGGCTCTACTGTATAACAGAATGCTTCAAAGATATCATCAAGAGGTGGCCAAAGTCACCTTGTGGGAAAAGCAACTTGTAGAAGTTACTTACCCATCTGGTCGGCAATGCTGTCCTCACTCCTTTGCCAGCTGGGTGTGGATTTTCCACTGCCACCAATATCTGACTGGGTATTCTGCCTGTCAATGGAGGCTGGGGATCTGCGGCTTACTCCAAACCTGTGGTGAGTCCCCCCAACAAAGGCAAAGAAGACTTCAGAGACCCCTCCACGAGGGCAGGTAGTCTTGGAGGTAGTGGACTAAATTCTAACCATGGGTACTACTAGGAGTGTTTGCTTACATATCTGTACTTGTATACGCATCCATGCACATGTGTATATAGGTATAAAAATGTATCTGCTGTCATCAATATACATTGCTCTATTTGTTTAGAAAGGTATGTAGACTATGTATGTAAATCGTAAATCAGGGCAGGAGCCATTAGGACTGAGCTAACCTATGTAGTGTGAAACACCAAAATCTTCCAGGCCTTGCAGAACCAAGCTCAGACTGTCACTCATGGCTGAAGGAAAACTTTTTACAAGCTCAGTGTTCCATATATATTTTCCAATAGGTGTATTTTAGGGGCTAGTTTTTGTTAATGCAGTAGTAGTTTATTATATCATTAAGTCATTCATTCTTGAAACAAGTATTTTCTGAGCACTTGCTCTATGGTCTGAAATACAAAGATTGTTATCATTTATATTACATGGAAACTACTTTCAAAATATATAAATTTTAAATTGCCTTTGGGAAGGGCAATTTGGAAGTAGGTAAAACTGGCATATATGAAGGCAAATGTCTACTTCTGGGAAGAACATGTAGTTATTTAATGAACCAGTTTTATTTTCCCTGTGTAGAACACTAACATAATATGTACTTAATTAAAACATGCACGCACCTTAAACAGCAATATCACCAAAGTAAATATTGACCATCCATGAAAAAGGGACAGCGTGTGAAACTCAAACATTCATGTGGAAATTTACAAACTTATATGTGTTTACCAAGGAATTTATGAGTAACCTACACAATGAAAGACAAAATAGGGCCTGAGTTAATTGATGCATGTGGTAGGTGTCTTACTTGCTAGAAACTGATAGACACATGGGCAGGCCAGCAGGCGATGTATTAGAAAGTGTATGGGATTAGGAGTAGGAAGACCTGGAACCAAATTCCAACTCCACCATCCAAAGTGACCCTGAGCAAAGTCACCCAACATTTTGCCTCTGTTTCCTTAACTGTAAAAATGGCAATTCCATTACACAGACCCAAGGAAAACATTTATATAAAAGCATTTGGGAACTAGAAAATCCTATAAAATATCTAGAATAAAATATTATAATAAAACTCCTATTACAGCATCTCCCTCCTTATTTTCCCACAAATAATATTCATTTACAGAAACAATCATGAGACTTGCTAAACAAAGTTACTGCTCTATACTGATGTAGCCAGTATGAAAAACAAAAAACTTGATTTATAAAAAATTCAGTACAAGTGCTCACCAAAAAAAAATTTCACCAATTATGCTTTTTGCCATCTACTCCCCAAGTAGAGTCCTTGTTTAGTTTAGAACAATGAATATCCTCAAATTGGCCCTATGATCCTCTTCTATATCTGCACTAAAATCCTCAATTAAAAAACAACAACAAAAAAAAAAAAACGCATGGAGATAAAAGTTAGTAATGGATTCTAACCTTGCTTTTATTTTTTGTAGTAGTTCATAGAAACTAAAGATCAGTTTCTAACCTCTGGATTTGAAGCCTAACATTTTTCTGGCTGTTTTTAAATAAACAATATAAGGCTATCTTTAAATTCTGCCCTTACAAACATTTTCACCCAAAGGACTTTTAATTTCAGTTAACATACACCCATGCACACCATTTATTTTGCCACAGAGTATGGGTGTAAAAAGATCCTGTCCTTGAGAAGCTCAGACAAAACTTGTTCTTCCTTTTTAAGAGTTTAATTGTGCCTTTTTTGGAGGAGCACTTAGTAGGTTAAGAGTCATAGTTCAGATTGGAATGTGTTTTTAAGTAATCATTTGGCTGATACCTGAAACACGTTTACAGCATCTTAAGTCTCTGCTTAAATATGTCCAGTGACTAAGAACTCTTGGCTTCGTGAGGCAGTCCACTCCTCTCCAGGGCAGTCCAACAGCTTTGAAATATCTTCCTCCAATGGGCTGGAATCTTCTTCTCCATAACTTTCATTTATCGGTCTTAGTTGCCCTCACAGAGAAGTTTAATCCCTCATCTAAGAGTACACTCTTCTGTGTCAGAAGAAAGCTATCATGCCCTCCTCACCTCAACCATTCTTGTCTTCAGGTTAGACATCCTCCGTGTGTCCTTACACCATGGTCTCTAAACTCTTCATTTACACAGTCCTTCCCCTCTGGACATGCCCCGCCTAGCCAACATTCCTCAAAGTGTGTGGCCCCAAAAGAAATCTCTAAGGATGGTAGAACAGGCCCTGTGTCTTTTAAACAGTTACTGCCTTTTAAACGATGGGGAACAACCTCAATACCACCTTCGGTTGGTTTAGTTATTAAGCACTAGAGTGAAAAGCTACTGACTCATTAAAATAAATTTGCAGCATGGCATTGGAACCTTGTTTCTAACATTAATATTGACCAAAACATTAATGTTTCAACTTAAATTTTAGGTATATATTCAAAGTATATCACACACAGAAGAAGACAAAGTTTTCTAGCTCCATTTTATTTCATTGCTCTACTAACACTTAAGTTGCAGTGAATTCTTATTTTTGAAGTCAAATCAGGCCATTTAAAAATCTACTAATTAAAATAGGAAATAATTAGTTGGGCTGGTGGTGTGGTATAATGATACTTAACTCAAAACCTTAAGCAGGGACTTGTGAATAAGAGCTGAATTTTTTTCCCCTAATTGTTACTGAAGTAATTAAAATAAGAAATGTGCATTTTAGACAGGCTACCAAGGGAATCCTGGGGGAGACAGCGGAGTGGGGGAAAGCATATGTTATAGTGGTTTTATTACCTACATTCTGCTAACATAAACATTTAGCAACAACAAAAAAATAATGTTGAATAGCTGTAAAACCAAGAGAATGCTATAAACCTACTGCCATCGAGTTGATTCCAACTCATAGCAACCCCACAGGGTTTCCAAGGCTATAATCTTTAAGGAAGCAGAATGCCACATCTCCCCTCTCCCCACCCCCCACCCCAGGAGCCTCTGGTAGTTTCGAACTGCTGACCTTTCAGTTAGCAGTTGATCACTCTAACTACTGTGCCACCAGGGCCCCTACAGAATGCTATGGAGAAAAAAATACTCACTATGAGGGTATGTTTAGTAAGTATACTTATTTTGTGACACTGTGATACATCAAGAAACTGAGCAAATCATGTATCTATGTGTTAAAGATGTATTTGGGGAAAAATCAGAATAGAAATACCAGTTTTCAAAGCACCTCACACTGGATTTTCAAATGGCTGAGTTCTTAGTCAAGTTCCTGAGAGAGACATTTCAGCATGAAGTCTTTGATGGTCGTTTTATACTTCCTCTGGGCAAAGGCAGCTTAGTGTGCACTATGTAACGTTCTGCTGCTAATTACTTCCCAGCTTCAGACATTCCAATTGTTCTTCCTTTAGTGGCCTCTAAAATCATGTACATTTAGAATTTTACTTTGTAAGTTTTATCTGAGGCAAATAGTTACTTTTAGGCATTTAGTCTTTTCAAGAAAGATTTAAAACAAACAAACAAACAAAAAAACCCACAGGCTGAAATCAGAGAAGACTTTTAAGTGTGAGAAAAATAATTTTAAGCTCCGGATGTGATTATCATTTCCTCTACTTTAACAGTCAGACAAACTCCAACCAGTGCAAGTAGCACACTGCTGAGTCCACGTTGGAGGAAATATTAAGAAGTGACAGAGTCTGTACTATGAAACTAAATATAGGTAATGAAGAAACTGATGCAATTTGATTTCTCTGCATCGAGACCTCAGAGACTAGAGAATAATAAACTTCCTAAGAAGTGGTTTGAATCACCCATTAAAACATTTTTCTGTCTGGAATAGTAACCACATTGTCCCATTTATTCTTTTGTTTAAGTTGTTCAAGGCTAGCTGAATGGAAATTATTTTACATGTCTGAATTACAGATGAAAGATAGCAGAAAATGGGGAACGCATACCTACCCTTCTGGCATGGACTTCTGTCTATAAGTGCCCCCACCAGAGCCAGTCTCACTGGATGAAGACAGGTTGCTAGGGGAGTTACGGCACTGCTGGGATCTTGCTAAAGCAATGGACGAGACCGTCACGTAGATGTCCGAACCAGGAGATAGTCTGCATGTGCAAACCAAAAATATGAAGTCAACAATGCAAAGGGAAAATTCCAAGGCAATGCATGATGGATAATATTATATAAATGCTACAAAGGCAGCAACTTCATGGCAATAGTGAAAATGAAGCCAGCTGGAAGCCTACAAAAGAAACTTGCCTATAAACCTACTCTCTAGGGAACAGCTGGAAAATTGCCTTGAAGGGGGTTGGTGGGGAGAAGAGTAGTGTCAAAAAATAACAAGAAAAAAAATGTAGAAAACATGGACTTTCCAAAAGCTGGCAGAATTCAATGGGCTGAACTGCTTGTGCAGTTTGCTAGTACGGCAGAGAAGAAGTCAGTGAACCCAAGTGACTGACATAGCAATTCATTCCAATTTTTTACACCAGTTGTCCAGAGTATACGACCACACTGACTCTGGTACATTCTTAGTATGCTTCTTTGTTTTCCAATTTTATTACTAAAAGTCAGGAGTGACTACTCAGATTTTGCTATTTAGTATTTATTAATTAGGTAGATAATAATTGTTAGTTGCTGTCAAGTTGGTTCCGACTCATAGCGACCCTACGGACAACAGAATGAAACAATGTCTGGTCCTGTGCCATTCTCACAATCATTGCTATGCTTGAGCCCATTGTTTGCAGCTACTGTGTTAATCCAGCTTGCTGAGGGTCTTCCCATTTTTCGATGACCTTCTACTTTACCAACTATGAAGTCCTTCTCCAGGAACTGGCCCCTCCTGATAAACATGTTCAAAGTATGTAAGATGAAATCTCACCATCCTCACTTCTAAGGAGCAGTCTGGCTGTACTTCTTCCAAGGGACAGATTTATGTTGATGATAATATCGCCATATAAAACTTCCTTAAAAAAATACTGCGAACTGCGTTTGTTGAATTTAATTGGAATTAATGAATTTAGAGAATGTCACAGTAGAGGTGTGCTCCATAGCCACCTACTATATCTATTTCTAAAATTACGGATTCTTCACCCTGCTTACTGGCTCTTGAGACAAAAACCAGAGCTCTGTAGTCAGGACAGACACATATCTTGTTCCTCTACTCCTCTAGTATGGAACTAGGCAACTGCTAGGATATCAATAAATGACACCGACAACTGTGAAAAGGTGCAAACTAAACCTTAGTAACAATGATATTTTATTTCAAAAGTGGATGCTCGAAGGGAAAAACTTAGGTTGGACTTCATTAAAATTAAAACAAAACAAAACAAAACAAAAACTTCTGCCCTGCAAAAGACTGTTAAGAAAATGAAAAGACAAGCTATAGACTGGCAAAAGGTATTTACAAAATACTTATCAGATAAAGGATTTGTATCCAAAATATACAAACTGTTCTTAACAACAACAAGAAAACAAAACTCTCAATTAAAAAGTGGATGGAAGTGCTGAAAAGACACCTCACCAGAGAAGACACACAGACAGAAAGTAAGCATATAAAAAGATGCCCAACATCACGTGTCATTAGCAAAATGCAAATTAAAACAATAATGAAATACCACTACACACCTATTAGAATGGCTAAAATCTCAAACACTGGTAACACCAAATGCTGATAAGGATATGGAGCAACAGAAACTTTCATTTATTGCGCATGGGAACGCAAATTGTACAACCATTTTGGAAGACAGTCTGGCAATTTCTTACAAAGCTAAACACAGGCTTGCCGTACAATCCAGCAATTGCACTCAAGCTCTTAGGAATTTACTGAAGTGAGCTAAAAACTTATATTCACACAATAACCTCCACATGAATGTTTACGGCAGCTTTATTCATAACTGTCAAAAACTGGAAACAACCAAGATGTCCTCCTATAGGTGAATGGAGAAACAAAACTACAGCACATCTATACAATGGAGTATTATTCAGAGATAAAAAGAAATGAGCTATCAAGCTACGAAAAGACATGGGGAATTCTTAAATGCACTGCTAAGTGAAGGAAGTTAACGTGAAAAAGCTACATACTGTATGGTTGCAACTATATAACATTCTAGAAAAGGGAAAACTGTAGACAGAGTAAAAGTCATTGGTTGCCAGGTTGCCAAGAGTTCAGGGGGAAGAGGAGGAAAGATAAACAGAAAACAGCCCTGGGGATTTTTAGGGTGGTGAAACTATTCTTTATGATACTATAATGGTGGATACATGACACATTTGTCAAAACCTACAGAAATGTACAACACACAAAGTGAAGCCTAATGTAAACTATGGACTTCAGTTGTTAATAACATATCGATATTAGATCCTAAAAGGTTTACACACAAAAAGAAACAATCTTTGGTGGTTACGAGGAAGGGAGGAATGGGGAGGGGGAAACCCTAAATAGACAATAGGTAAGTGGTAACTTTGGTGAAGGGTAAGACTGTACACAATACTGGGGAAGCCAGCACAACTTGTCCAAGGCAAGGTCACGGAAGCTCCATAGACACATCCAAACTCCCTGAGGGACCGAATTGCTAGGCTAAGGGCTGTTGGGACCATGGTGTCAGGGAACATCTAGTTTAGCTGGCATGACATTTTATAAAGAAAATATTCTACATTCTACCTTGGTGAGTAGTGTCTGGGGTCTTAAAAGCCCGTGAGGGCCATCTAAGATACTCCACTGGTCTCACCCCTTCAGGAACAAGGGAGAATAAAGAAAACAACATACAAGGGAAAGATTAGTCCAAAGGACTAATGGACCACAACTACCATAGCCTCCACCAGACTGAGTCCAGTACAACTAGATGGTGCCCAGCTAACATCACTGACTGCTCTGACAGGGATCACAATAGAGGGTCCTGGACACAGCTGGAGAAAAATGTAGAACAAAAGTCTAACTCACAAAAAAAGACCAGATTTACTGGCCTGACAGAGACTGGAGAAACCCCAAGAGTATGGCCCCTGGGCACCCTTTTAGCTCAGTAATGGAGTCACTCCCGAGGTTCACCCTTCAGACAAAGATTGGACAGGCTCAAAAAACAAAACGAGACTAATGGGGCACAACAGCCCAGAGACAAGGACTAGAAGGCAGGAGAGGACAGGAAAGCTGGTAACAGGGAACCCAAGTTCGAGAAGGGAAGAGTGTTGACATGTCGTGGGGTTGTTAACCAAGGTCATAAAACAATGCGTGCACTGTTTAATGAGAAAGTATTTGTTCTGTAAACCTTCATCTAAAGTACAATAAAAAATTAAAACAAAAGTGTCAACATTAGATCCAAATATACCATACTAATGTAAGATGTTAATGATAGAGAAAATGGTGTGTGTGTGTGTGTGTGTGTGTGTGTGTGTGTGTGTGTGTGTGTGTGTGTGTGTGTGTGTGTGTGTGTGTGTAGGGAGAGGGGATACAGAGAGAGAGAAATGCTGTTCCTTCAGAAGACGCCTGTAAGGTCAGAGGTGTTCAAAGACTAGGATGTGAGAACAT
>NW_004443946.1:24424932-24473049 GCF_000243295.1 Trichechus manatus latirostris | reverse complement strand
GTGTGTGTGTGTGTGTGTGTGTGTGTGTGTGTGTGTGTGTGTGTGTGTGTGTGTGTGTGTGTGTGTGTAGGGAGAGGGGATATATGGGAACTCTCTGACCGTTCTATTTAATTTTTCTGTAAACCTAAAACTGTTCTAAAAAAATAAAGTCAAATAAATAAAGTCTATTAATGATTAAAGGGGGAAAAAAAAAAAAGCATTACAGCCACAAATCATTTGACTCCTGTAGAGGGCAGGTCATTTCCATTTTATAGTCAGTCCTCTTGATTCTAAGTCTACTGTACTATACACTAAACTATTACTGTCCCCTAGAGAAGGCTGGATTTTCTTTTCTTAACAAGACCTTTTACAAACGATCTGTATGGTCAGATGATTTTGCACATAAAGGAATCATACCCAAGTCAAAGTTTCAAAGCCTTGGGCCAGAACTCGGTTTACTGGAATGTGGCAATTTCCTACAGTGAACTTATATACCTGCAGTAGCAGAGGCAGGTACAGGAAACTGACAGAAGGGATAACAGAATCCCATTGCGAATTCTTTCTAATAGAAAAAAAAAAGAACAGATACTAAAAAAAGTGTGATTCCCTAATTCAGCTATACCCAAGAACCAGATCTAACTTCAGAACCCAGACTTCCATCTTCAGCCACAAACCTGTTATCTCCAGTTGTCACCCAAACATCTTTATTATTAAACATCCTCACCAGTAATTCAAGTCAAACCTCTTAAAAACTACCCTGTTTCTCCTCTCCCCGACATTGCAATGCCCCAAACCTGTTATTCCTATATTCATTATCTCACTGTTCATGACCGAAACCAAGCTAAATATCTTGAAGTCAGTTTCTATTCTTCCTCCTTCTTTATCTTCTACTATCTTCAACTATTATTTACTGAACACAAACTGTGTGCCAGCCACCATGGATGCTGGCATCTAAAACACAAATACGGAGAAGATAACTGGTCTCCCACCTGCTGACTGTCCTCTAAGTTCTCTCATCGCAGCCAGGATCAGTACCACAGTAGCCTAACTTGTCTCTTGACTGCCAGCCTCTCTCTACCCAATCTCTCCAATACCCCCTACAATCCATCCTCCACCAAGTCACTTAACTGCTAGAAGCCTCTCCATAGCTGCCTTTGCCCGCAGGATAGAGGACCACATCTCCAGCACCCTCTTCAAGGCCTTGAACCATGTGACCCAATCCTTCCTCTTCTCCATCCCCTTAATGCCTCCATGATCTCTACATTCTGGACACATCTAGTGTGTTCTAGTTCTCAGACTCTGCCATGATATTAATATCTGTACTCATCCCCTCTGCCTGAAATATATTTTCCCTTTTTTACCCATATAACATCCTTTTTCTCCAAGGTCTCATTCCAACATCACATCTCTGAAGTTATATATTAAGCAGAACCTCCTCAAATTCCATTACAAGTCTGTTCTTTGCACCATTATACCATATCCAAATACTGTAGACTAGTTAGCTTTATATAAGTCCATCTCCCCAACTAGATTCTGTCCTTATGAGGCAGGACTGAGCCTTATTTATTTTACATCCCCAAGTGCTTAACACAGAATCCCTATCAGCACTGCAGAAAATGTAATAGGTTCAAGACAAAGTCCCATAGTTATATCAGATACCCCAAAGTAAGGAGTTCTCAGCAATGGTGGGTCAACATCAGTTCACAAATGGTTACTAATAATGAAGTGCTACACTTTGTGAATACTTTACCAAATACGATTATAGCAGATTCAAATTTAATATGCTTTCTTAAATGTGAGGAAAAGGGATGAAGTTACAGGTGAAGAGTTATGTATAAGCCCAGTTACCCTTGTAAATATCATTAGTCTGACATGTAATGGTGAGAGAATTTGCTGAAAATACCTGCTCTAGGTAGTGTGAAATGGGGCAAATAAGAAGACTTAGGATACTGTTCTCTGGGGGGATGCAATAAGAAGCTAGGAAAAGAAGTAGTATTCCTTAACTTTTCCCATTGCTACACCACGACCAAACAAACCAAACCCACTGCCATTTAGTCAATTCCAACTCATAGAGACCCTATGGGACAGAGCAGAACTTCCCCATAGGGTTTCCAAGGTTGTAATCTTTACAGAAGTAGACTGCCAGATCTTTCTCCTGTGGAGCAGCTGGTGGGTTCAAACCGCTAAGTGTTTAAATGTGCCATCAGGACTCTTTTATTGCTACACAGATTCAGAGAAACATAGGCTAGCCACACAGCTGGCATCCTCATTTAGATGCCAGGCCCCGGAGAGTACAGTATGTGTGTGGCAGCTATGGCTAGGTAACAGGTTAGTGGGGTCTTGAAACACCAGCTCATGCCTAGTTTGGGTAATGTGTTTCAATATGACAAAGATCAAGACATTTATCTGGGTGCCATGAAATGGGTGTTCCTTTACTCTTCCCCATTAAGACATCGCCTCAAGTTGTCACGATTTATTCTGGAGTAATTGGAATGGTACTGGAGTGAGGAGGAATGGGAAGATCAGGTAGCTAGAAGAAAACCAGGTAAGGATTAAAGAATGGCATGAATCCAAATCTAACAAGAAACTACACTCCCTTCTGCCTTAGAGTCTGGCTTTTATATGCATCTAATACAGAAAAACTTCAAATATAGCTTCATTTGCAGTTGCTTTGATTTCTTAAGGAGTCCTGGTTGCACAGTGGTTAGAGCACTCGGCCACTAACCAAAAGGTTGTCGGTTCAAGCCCACCAGTGGGAGAAAGGTGCGGCAGTCTGCTTCCATAAAGATTTACAGACTTGGAAACCCTATGGGGCAGCTCTACTCTGTCCCATAGGGTTGCTATGAGTCAGAATAGACTTGATGGCAATGGGTTTGTGTGTTTACTTGCTTTTGGTTGCTCTCTTAGAGCAGAGGAGGTGATACAGAAATGGGGAGGCAGCAGAATGTTAATGTGGGTGGAGGCCAGTGCAACTTCTGGAGGTCTGATGATTTCCAAACTCTCTTCACGGTAGACAAGTAATGCCAATGGACTATTTTCACGATGAAGTGACAACATGATTCCATAGGACAAGTCAAGGTGTAACCTGCATATTTGTCTTTAAAGTTTGCTTTTCTTACCCTGCTCTCCAAAATGAACATAAAGCTAAAAATCTCATGCTAGTTCTCAACCTCGGCTTTTTTATTTGGCAAATGTATCAGAAAATTCTACTCGGTTATTGGAGTTGTCCCAAAGTGAAAAAAAACAGCATTTCCAGAAGACCAGCATTCATTCCCATCCGTTTCTGCATTTTCTCAATAGTGGCTTTGTTTTCTGACTTTTTTGCTCACATAGAAAACACATACAGCAACTGACTGAATGCCACCCAAATGTTTTTATGACTCCAGATATATGTATGCTGGGTAAAGAAAACTCAGAATTAGCCCTTATTTTGATGACTTACTATAATTTCTAAATACCCTGATTTTGATACCATCACACAAATATTTGAGAACAAGAAAATGTAGATCTAGTTCAGGGAGTGAGAGGTGCTGCCTGCTTGAGCACTGGCAGTCCACTCTGCAAGAGACAGTGTGGGGTTGATTGTTACTGGAAGTTGGGCTGCTTGCTGCCCTGCTGTTTTGAGGAGGTGTTTCAAGAACTGGGAGCTGTACCCCCAAACTGGCTCACATGGGAGCCAGCATGCTGATCTCCAGAGTCTCCCCCACATGACCACCACTGTCATCTCATAATTAACTATATTTTAAGGGTTGCTGAGTGCAGAGAGGAAACCCTGGTGGCACAGTGGTTAAGAGTTTGGCTGCTAACCAAAAGGTCGGCAGTTCAAATCCACCAGGCACTCCTTGGAAACCCTATGGAGCAGTTCTACTCTGTCGGATAGGGTTGCTGTGAGTCAGAATCGACTCGATGGCAACAGGTTTGGTTTGGTTTTGGAGGGCAGAGAAACTGTTTGAGATAAACCCAGATCTCTCTACTTTCTCTTAAAGACTGCAGAGTGTCTACAAATGGATAAACAAATTATGGTATATTCACATAATGGAATACTATGCAACAATAAAGAACAATGATGAATCCATGAAACATAACATGGCGGAATCTGGAAGGCACTATGCTGAGTGAATTTAGTCAGTTACAAAAGGACAAATATTGTATAAGAACACTAATAGAAGAACTAAAGAAAAGGTTTAAACACAGAAGAAAACATTCTTTGATGGTTACAAGGGTGGGGAGGAAGGGAGAGGGTTATTCACTAACTAGATAGTAGATAAGAATTATCTTAGGTGAAGGGAAGGACAGCACACACTACAGGGCAAGTCAGCACAACTGGATTAAACCAAACCTAAGAAGTTTCTTGAATACAACCAAACACTTCGAGGGACAGAGTAGCAGGGGCAGAGGTCTGGGGACCATGCTTTCAGGGGACATCTAGGTTAAGTGGCATAACAAAGTTTATTAAGAAAATGTTCTGCATCCTACTTTGGTGAGTGGCATCTGGGGTCTTAAAAGCTAGCGAGTGGCCATCTAAGATGCATCAATTGATCCCAACTCACCTGGAGTAAAGGAGAATGAAGAACACCAAAGTCACAAGGAAAATATCAGCCTAAGAGACAGAAAGGGCCACATAAACTGGAGACTGCATCAGCCTGAGACCAGAAGAACTAGATGGCGCCTGGCTACCATCTATCACCACTGATCACCCTGACAGAGAACACAACAGAGAGTCCCTGATGGAGCAGGAGAAAAGTGGGATGCAGAACTCAAACTCTAGTAAAAAGATCAGACTTAATGGTCTGACTGAGACTGGAGGAACCCCGGAAAGCACGGCCTCCAGACCCTCTGTCAACCCAGCACTAAAATCATGCCCGAGGCCAACTCTTCAGACAAAGATTACACTGGACTATGGGACATAAAATGTTACTTGTGAAGAGTGTGTTTCTTAGCTCAAGTAGATACATGAGACTAAATGGGCAGCTCCTGTGTGGAGGTGAGATGAGAAGGCAGAGAGGGTCAGGAGCTGGTTGAATGAGTAGGGGAAATCAGGGGTGGAAAGGAGGAGTGTGCTGTCACAGTACAGGGAGAGCAATTAGGGTCACATAACAATGCACGTATAAATTTTTGTATGAGAGACTAACTTGAACTGTAAACTTTCACTTAAAGTACAACAATGAAATAAAATATAAAAAAAAAAAAAGAGTGCCAAATGTCTAATGTTAATGCCCAAATCGGGTTGTAGCTGTTGTTAGGTGCCCTTGAGTCAGGTCTGACTCATAGTGACCTTATGCACAACAGAACGAGATCTGTGTACGACAGAACCAAACGTAGCCCAGTTCTGTGCCGTCCTCACAGAGGGCTAAAATTAGTATCCTTCCAATTGCCCTGAGATCCTTCAATTCTGCGGAATATAAGAAATAATCTTTTAAAGAATGCTCTGTTCACTCTAAGGAAAGAATTTTCTGAAACCTTTTAGCATTCATTTCAGGGGATCCTCTTCCTACATTTTTATAAATTTAGCCAAGAAATAACTTGACGTTTTTAAAGTAACTGATACTAGACGTTCTCTGGGGCTCCCTATTACTTCCGTCTGCAGAAATAAAACACCGGGGCTTTTTTGGTTGTATCAAGCATGCAGCAACTGAAAAAGTCATGATCATCAGCACTGACTGACAATACTTCCACAGTGTGCAGGAATGACACTTGGGCCAGTTTTTCATTTATAAGCCATGTTTATTTCATTGCAATAAAAACAGAGTTGAAGGGGCTGGACATTTTGGAAGAGATGGTCCAAGATCAATATCAGCTCCTCCTTTTTCCAGAAGCATTCTCACACCAGAGTAAAAGGGAGAAGAGAATGGCAAAAAGAACTCCAGGTTGCTAATAAAATAACTCTCGCCCCCACTATACCCTTCCATGAATCAAGTCACAGTGTTGACATTAATAGACTCTTACTAAACTGACCTCTTCACGTTTTGACTGATCACAATTTATGGACAAGGAATTCTCAGTGTCTAAGCAGTTGATAGTAAAGTTTTTCCCCAATTGAGTAGTTATGTGTAGGATCAATTATACCTCTGGAAACAGAGAAAGCTGCTTTTTACACCAAAATGGAAGCAGTGCTTAAATGTGTCCAAGGAAACAAGGCCCTCTGTAAGCCAAGCGCAAACAGTGGAATGATGGTGGAAACAACTGCAACGGTTTCAAACAGCAGCGCTGACTGACAAGTTAGATACTTGAGTCCATAATTAAGCATGGCATTTTACCACAACTTAGCAATTAAAACGCTCTCCACTAAAGGAACAGCACCAAGTTAAAGTGATTTGTCTTGAGCAATGTATACAAACCAGGATTCTTCCAGAATCATGTAAAAAAAAAAAAAAATTCTCTAAAATGATTCAAGGTAATGCAATTTAGGTACTTTAACCACACTAGAGTTTGAATAAGTTGTGGTCAAATTAAAGCGCTTCACTCCTCTGTCTTTTCCTCTCCCTACTGTGTACTTTGTGAACAGAGCTACCACGGAATTTCTAGCCATACAATTCACAGACATGGCTGCTCAGACGGGATCATGGAAATCTTGTTCTGATGATCCTCCTGTGACAAGGCCCATTTCCAGCAAGGATGAACTCCCTTGTACAGTTAGGACAAGATGGCAATTTATCGCACTCAGAGAAATGGATTGTCATTTCACAGCTGCTGGCAAGCTGTTAGACATTCGCAGCTTGGCATGCACCCCGGGTTCCTCTGGAGAAGAGTTGATTTTATATGTAAGGGTGATTCTAAAGGACAGGAAATGAAAATTGATTGCAGGCAGGACTGGCTGCATAATTTGCTGGGCCCAGTGCAAAATGAAAAAGTGGGGTGCCTTATTCAAAATTTATCAAGAGTTTCAAGGTAGCAACAGTAGAGCATTTATCCAAGCCCGAGGCCTTCTAAGCATGAGTCCTGTGCAATGCACAGGCTGCATACTCATGAGGCTGACCCTGATTGTAGCACATGAGACTGGGCCCCCTCAGTGTACAAACACACACACATGCATTTGTCCCGCAAATATTTACTGCGTGTTGTCTATGTGTGGTGGTGGATTTCATTCATGTAGCCTGGGGATTGAGAGGAGAGGCTCTGGAGTCAGGTGGCCTTGATGTTAATCTCAGCCCCACCAGTAGCCAGCTGTGACCTTACAAAAATTATTTTCTCTCTCAGTCCTTTGGTATCCTAATCTGTAAGGGGGGCATTCAAACAGCACCCACCTTACTGGGTTGTTGGAAGGATTAACTGAGAAAACTCACACAAACGGCTTTGAACAGGGCTTGGCACAAAATATGAGCTCAATAAATGTTACCCATAATTTTTAAGTAAAATATAACTGTCATGGCAGTAGCATAAATAGAGTAATGAGGGGCTCAGGCAGGTTAGTGAAAACATCTGGCTGGGAGATCTAAGGGGAGGCTTTATGAAAGAAAGGCATTTGAGATGGGTCTGTAGGAAGTCAAGGATTTTCACAAGAGCCATGAGTGAGGACATAGGAATGTGAGGGTGTGTCTGTGCTTGTCAGCATGGCATGCTTGGCTGGGGCACTGGGCATGGGTGGGAGATGTGTGGGAGCCATGGCGGGAAGGAAGGGTGGGTCTTGCTGGGGCAACGTCGTACAGTAAGCTGAGGAAGTCCAAACTTCATCTGCTAGGCAACAGGGAAGCATAGAAAGCTCTGAAGCAAAGCAGATGTGTCCCTTTCTTTTTTTTGCTAAGGTGCAAGAGAACTGATAAAATAGTCTAAAATGTGAAAGAGATACATCACATAAGCAACCATCAGCCTACCACCAATACTAACCTCTTTGATTGGTCCTGCCCTCCACTAACAACCACAAATACTTCATGAGAATAAGTCAAACCCTTTGGTGAGAAGTTTTTTCTTTTTTTTCGCCTGTTAGGATTTTAAAGCCTGGAAAAAACAAAAACTCTTTCCCTAACCCATTACACAAACAAAAGCAGGGGAACTAGAACCTGAAACACAGAATGCTGTGCTGGCCTCTGCTTGGCACACATGTCCTCATGCGCCTTCCTCAGGTGGTCTCTGAGGCCCCCATCCTCCTCCTACAACTGCCCTAAGTAGGCACCATGCTAACCAAAACCGACCAAACCCAATGCATTGCCATCGAGTCAATTCTGACTCATAGTGACCCTACAGGACAGAGTAGAACTTCTCCGTAGGGTTTCCAAGGAGCGGCTGGTGGATTTGAACTGCCGACCTTTTGGTTGGCAGCCAAGGGCTTAATCACTGAGCCTCCAGGGCTGCAGGCACCGCACTAAGAGATAAGAAAAAGGCTACCACACGGTCTACTTAATTTTCCCACAGAGAATTCTACCAATACTAATGCTCTTGGATTTAAGATACTGTTGAGTTCTACAATGAAGTCCAAGCCATGTACAAATTAGCTCAATCACTTGACAAGCATATATTGCTCACCATGGCTCAGGACTACAACATACCTTAATTTCTGAGGCCCGACTTTTACTTTGTACCTTTCAGTATGGCATAGTCATCACAATGGGGTTAGGTGCTCAGTTGCTAACTGAAAGGCCGGCGGTTCAAACCTACCCGGCAGCTCTGTGGGAGAAAGACCTGGCCATCATAGCCAAGAAAACCCTATGGGACAGTTATACTCTGTCACATGGGGTTGTTATGAGTAGGAATCAACTGACAGCACCCAATAACAACAACAGTCATCTGCCATTTTTTTCAATATAATGGAAAATTACAAGAGTCAAACAAAAAGCAATAAATCAGGAGACTATAGGCTATTTAATTAAGCTTGATTCTGATTTTCTCTGGGAGTGGGGATGAGTAGAGAGACAAAGTTCCTGCAAACACTGCGAGCAGGGCCACAGACATATGATCAGCCCCCTCCTTGTGTGTTTGTGTGTTCCCTTAAAATTAGCTGGCAGCACCTAAAGGGGTGCATCCAAAGCAAACAGTCCAGGGTCATCCTTATGTGGCCTGAGTGGTGTCTACCTAACAAGCCCTCCTGTGGTATGGCCACAATGCAGAGAGCCCAGCTGTCAGAGCACAAACACGCCCAAGCACAGACACACCCCACAACACACACACACACACTTACACACACACACACACTTACACTCAGGGGAAGAAAGGATTCCACTTTGCTGACCAGCCCTGAGGACACTCTGCCCATCTCATTATTTCACAGCAATTGTTCCTGCAGGTGAGAAGGTTAAGGAAATTAAACCCACATTTCTCACAAGCACTTTAATGACAGGCAGATCCACACAGCCACTTTGTCACAATACTAAGTGATTTTCACGAGAGGAAACAGAACTGAGTCTGACTCACTCACTGGCCAGGGCTGACTGAGATGCTTGATAGGAAAATTTCACGCTGACTGACCGTGGGGACAGGTCTAGGTGGCTAATTTGCCTTCATTATCACTGATTTTCACAAACTTAGAAACGTGTTGTGAAATCAACAAATCTTAAAAATGTCAGTGCTTTCAAATACAAGGTGGCATAATACACACGTTTTTCTGGAAATTATTTAAATTGCCAATGATAAATGTATTCATGTACCTGATGTGCTCTTATCAGCCTAAAGGGGCCTGAGATGCTTTCTCTTTTTTCTGTGCTGCGGAGGGTGATAGCTGGGCACCAGCTAGATTTGGCATCTGTGAAGACCTTCCCGGGGGAAAGGGGGTCAATGGACTGAGAAAGTCCTGGAGCCACTGTGGGGTCTTATAGACCCTCCCATAAGGTGTGTGACCAGGCCAGGCCTCCCTGGGTGGTATTCATGCAGAACACTCCCTTGAACTGGATAGGAGGGCAAGACTCAGCTGCTGGGTACATACCCAAGGATACTTTCGTAGCCATCATGCAGGCTATACACTTCCACACACAACCTGATTGCTCTTTCCAGAACACAACTGTTTTTTACAAGATGATGGCTAAGAACCAGGTAATCCTACTTATTATCTGCCATTCTAATTCACATAGACAGTTTTTGCAGAATTTTGTACTACTGTTGCAACTGCATGGTCAACCACTACTGTTTTCAGCACAGCAGGTGTCCTGAGTTCATCCTCTCCATGGAACTAACATTAAACATGACCCTGTCCCTGAAGCAACACAGCCTGCTTGTGGAAACAAACTGACCCTTTCAAGCCTGAACCACCACCTGAGACTAGATCAGGCTGAAGGCTGACTCATCAGCTCAGGCTGGGCAACTCTGGCTGATTCCTACAACACCCAGTTTGAACCAGCTATGTTTCACTTTCACCTAGCTGTATTCGGCAAGCACCTACAAAATAACAATAACAACAATGACAAGTAGCACCTACTATTTACTAAGCCTTGCTATGCTGCAGCTGTGCTAAAAGCTTTCCCTGTGTTATCTTAGGTACTCTTCACAATGATGCCAAGGAGTGAGACTGGTGCCCCATTTGATAAGCACGAACACTGAAGTGTAGAGCACATAGACACTTGCCTACTGTCACACACCTCCCATGTGATGAAGCCAAGATACAGATCAAGGTCCTCAGACTGCAGAGCCTGCACTCTTAGCCACCTCCATGAGTTTCCAGTGGTTCCGCAGGGAGGAAGTCCTTGTGAAAGGTTTCCCTAGGCTGAGTGCAGAGGCCAGAGGAACAACCACTAAGCAGTTCAGGTGTCCGAGCTGGGGACCACACTGAAGCACCTCTCTCTTATTCCCTGGGTCATACTGGAGTTTGCCAAAAAAAAAAAAGGGGGGGGAGGGGGACTGGAAGGCACACCAAATTAAGCCACTGTGATTTCCCAAATGTTTAAATAGAAAACATATTTTTAATAATTATCTAAAAATGTGAACTTGCAAATCATATAAACCCTAATGTGGATGCCAGAGTAGGCAAGTTCCTCTGAAGAGCTGGGAAAGAAGGCGCTCTAAGTGCCTGGCGACTGCATTCTCTTTAAGCCGAGTATCGCCCTCTGCTTTTCTACTTCATCTTGGCAGACAAATACAACACCATGATTCAGTTTCAACCTTTTATGGAAACTCAATCAAGAACCACTTACATTTCATTTTCAGTCAATTTTAGACAGGCTTTACCAGCAATATACTTTTGAAATAGGAGTACTCTAAACTTAGCCAACAGAAGTCACAGAATGCTACTTAAATCTAGCTTTAATTCTATAGCTTTATCAGACCACAATGGGTTTCATTTTTACCTATCACTTAATTGTTATAAAAATAAAATGATTTCTTTTCTCTTCAATTGATTTAATACTGTCCCTAGTTCTTTAAGTGAAGCTCTTTTGCTGTTAAAGGTGTACTATTACAAGTGTAAGCAGTCGCTGAGTGGTGCAAACAGTTAATGTGCTCGGCTGCTAACCGAAAGAGTAGAAGTTTGAGTCCACTCAGAAACACCTTGGAAGAAAGGCTTGAGGATCTACTTCCGAAAAATCAGTCACTAAAAACTCTATGGAGTACAGTTCTACTCTGACACACACAAGGGTTTACCACGAGTCAGAACTGACTTGAAAGCAACTGGTTTGGTTTTTGATATCACAAGTGTAGAGAAAACACTTATTTTGGAAGGCTGGACTGCCCATATTAAGTCTGAATACAAGGTGGTATATTTATCTATGGAATTTCTTGGTTTAATTACTAAATAGAGTTAAAAAAAAACAAAAACAAAAAAAACAAGCATCATGACCCTACTAAATGCCAGAATCTGTGGTTGGCCCTTGAGACATAAAGATGAATAAGTTGGAAAAATGAACAAATAAGACTAAAATGAAATATGATAAATTCTGTGAAGGCACTACATACTATGAACATTCCCAGGAAGGGCAATTAAGGTAGAGATGGGAGGAGAGTGTTTGGAGAAATCTAAAAAGCTTTGGAAAGGAAGCTCGGCTTGGGCTTGGTGTCAAAACACCAGTGGGAATTAAGCTGCCAAAGAGGGACCAGGAAGCGATGATTAAAGCCGAGCACCCCGTGTAAAGGAATCAAGGAGAGAGACAACGTGGAACGTTCACTGAATAGAGAGTCATTTACATGCTTAGAGATTGGGGTGGCAGGGAAGCAATGAAAGGAAATCCTAAGTAGGTAACACATAAGGGCCTCCACAGACCATGCTGGGAGTTGGACTTGATCTGATGTCTGGGCAGAACCAAGGAATGCAATGAAAGGCACACTCCGAGGAGCATTTCCATTTTTATTCGATTACCCAGTGCAGTGTGCAGCATGTAGAGTGGGTAGTAGGAGGCTGGAAATCAAACTGGAGGCTGTTTTGGCAACAATTTAGGTAAGAAGAAAAAAATCTTAGTGTGAAATGAGAGTCCCTAAAGCAATGACAACAAAAAAGCTTGAAACTGAGAAAACTCAACAGAAATGAAGGACTTGGTAATTAAATGGGTGTGGAGATGAGGGTGGAGGGGAAGTTAATGCTGTGGATACTTGGGTATTGGTAAAGCCATTCACTAAGATAGGTAATACAGGAAAAGAAAGAGGTGGAGGAAGGGGAAGGATGAGGTTGAAGTCAGTTTGGACTTGTGAGTGTAAGAAGTTTGTGGGACATCCAAGTGCAGATGTTCAACAGGTAGTCAGGCATATGAATGTGGGAAGTGGAAAAGCGGTCAAGGCAAATTATAGACAATTAAGGAACTGTCCACATACAGATGATAGCTGAGGTAACTGAAGTAGATGAACTCTCCAGAGATACTGTACAGTGTGAGACTTAAAGAAAAATAAGAAAGGAATCATGGGGAAAAAAATTTGAGGTGACAAGACAGGTACAAAGAGCTGATGGTGAAAAACATCAGAAGTAAAGTTTTGGAAGACAAGGAGAAGGAGCTTGAAGAAGGAGGGAGTGGTGAAAGGTATTAAATAAGCTGAAGATTGAACAATGGCACAGGCTTTAGAAATACGCCTACTCTTCACTTATCAACTATCTCATTATCTGACATTTTTGCATTATCCAACTATTTTGCATATTAATGACGTACGTCTGGCAGTAACAAATGCTGAGGTGCGAGGTGAGAGTAACACTGGCTGTGCTGGTTAAGGTTATGCGCCAACTTGGCTGGGCCATGATTCTCAGTGGTTTGGCGTTACGTACTGATGCCAAATGCAAAAGCTGGACATGTGAAAGCTGGACAATGAATAAGGAAGATTGAAGAATTGATGCATTTGAATACGGTGCTGGTGAAGAATATTGAATATACCATGGACTGCCAGAAGAATGAACAAATCTGTCCTGGAAGAAGTACAGCCAGAATGCTCCTTAGAAGCAAGGATGGTGAGATTTCATCTCATGTACTTTAGATATGTTATCAGGAGGGACCAGTCCCTGGAGAAGGACATCATGCGTGGTAAAGCAGAGGATCAGTGAAAGAGAGGAAGACCCTCAATGAGATGGATTGACACAGTGGCTGCAACAATGGACTCAAACATAGCAATGATTGTGAGGATAGTGCAGGGCCTGGCAGTGTTTCCTTCTGTTGTACGCAGGGTCACTATGAGTCAGAACTGATTCAATGGCATCTGACAACAACAATGTAACGATGTGATTTGGCAGTTATGTAATGATGTGATTTGGCAGTTATGTAACGTTGTAGTCATCCTCCATTTTGTGATCTGATGTGGTCACACTCCATTTTTGCATAATGTTGATTTTCGCATAAGGACCTGGTCTTTGGAACCTAACTATGTTGATAAGTGAGGAGTGGGTGAATTGAAGTCAATGGGGATCTAGCCTTAGCAATCCCAGGGAAGTGCTAAAGTTCCATGACTTAAGGATCCTCATGTCAAGTCATACAACTGTAATCCAGGTTAACATTTGGAAAACACTTCTAACCACAGCTAATATTCTAAATAAAGAAAGAGTAAAGACTAAACGAGGGCCTTAAAAAGTAGAAAACAACACAGTGAAGATTAGCATAGAATCTATATGAAATAACAAATAAATTTAAAATGTATTTCCTTAAAAGTAAAGACTGAATGGCACACAGCTACTTTGCTGTCTAAGTTTATTTCAACAATATTCACCAGTCAGTTTTCACATCCTGCATGGAGCTGGTATCTGGTGAGAAGGGGAGAAGGGAGGCTGCAAACACAGGCAGTCATAAGTACACATAAATGAGGAAACACCCTCTATCCAGCTACTTAGAGCTAATGTAAAGGGAGCAGGGAAAGTAGAGCAGTTTGGAATCCAGATGAAAAACCTCAAAGTAGCAATGGTTCAATGAGATATAATGCTAAATATTTACATAAAGACTGATAATACTTCATCTAAAACAAGGAGAAAGGAAAGCTCTTTTATATGCTATGATGCCTATTGTTCAGGCAAAGCCCCTCTTCCGAGCATATTAACACAGGTCAGGGTTCATTATTGGTCTCATGTTATGTTTAAAACAGTAATATATCACGTTCAATGTGCTATAGCCAGTTATTTTTAATTCAGTTCCGCCCTAAAACTCTAGATAAATTTGAGGCGAAAACAGTGATTGTACCATATTACCTATTTCTGCTGAATAAATATTAATTCTGTTAATAAATACTATTGCCATAAATAGAAAAAGGTCTGTACTCAGAAACCACTTGGAGATTGTGTTTCAAAGTTGAAACAGACTTAAAGCTTATATATTTGAACCAAATAAAATAGACTTCATTCTATTTAGATGCCAAATGAGTCACTGTCTCTTAATGTATAGAGAACATCGTTCAGCTAAAATTCTTGTTAGGAACTCAAACCCCAATATATTTTAGTATGTCATGAAAATCCTGACCTCAGTATTAAAGGGGAAAAGAATAATCTATTCCACAAATATATTTTTTAAAAAATTATTCTTAATGACATTTCAATCTGGGTGACTGCCTATAATTTGAGAAAAATTGTGCTTCTACAAGCAGCAAAATTTAATGTTTTCATTCAGACTGAACCATGCTGGATCCAACCTCGGTGAACGAAGTAGGTAGATTTGTGTAGCACGGCCAGAGTGGACTGGAGATGGCCGCTACCCTAAGCTTAAATATAGCTGGTTTTTCTACAGTTCAACACAACTTGTTAAAATTTGGGGGAAAAGAAGAAGACTAAAATAACTGCCAAGGCAATACTTCAGTCTCGATATTAGGCTGACACCGTTATTAGTAAGGCAAGATTCAAGGTATGAAGACTCTGGGCATTTGTTTTCCCTATTTGCAATTCCATCTCAAAGGTCCATATCATACCTTGTAAACTGCCCAGGTACAAATATAAATGGCATACAGGACAGGGCTTGTACTCAGAGGAGAGTCAAATGGGCGAGGAGTACCGTAGCCATGGCCCCACTTCCATATCTCCAAAAGTTGTTTTGTTCTCAGCAAGATATGAAGGGAAGGCTTAAATTTTTCACTTACATTTTACTACATTTCATGGAGGAAATATTGCAAGGTGAACTTTATAAATCTGGGTATCCACGAAAGATTCAGGAAGTACTCCTGATGAATGTCATGAGTCTCCTCTATACTAAGATATTCCAGAAATTATAGAAAGAAAATTTCTCAGGTAGTATCTTCTATTTATGACTCCAAACTTAAAGAATGAAGTACTGTGTTACTAAAAATTAGGAACGATGGGATAGGAAATTGAGCTCTAAATTTTCACAGAAGGAGATACCTGTAATTACTACATAGTTCAAAAGGAAGACTCCAAATTGAATGAAACAAATAATCTTAATATCCTGAAAATGTAGGGCTGAGATTCTGCAAGCCACTTAACCCCTCTGTTATAGACTGAATTGTGCCCTCCAAAAAGATATGCTGAAGTTCTTATCCCTGTACCTGTGAATGTGACCTTGTTTGGGGAAATAGTCTTTCCTTGAAGGATGTTATCAGTTATGTCATAAGAGAGCAGGGTGGGTCCTAAAATAATCCCTTCTGAGTAGTATTTTATAAAAGAACAGACAAGGAAGTAGAGTCACACACAGGAAAGACACTACGTGAGGATCTGTCTACACGCCAAGGAATGCCAAGATATGCCCAGGACTACTGGAAGCTGAAAGAGACAAGAAAGGGTCTCCCCCTAGAACAGACAGAGAGAGAGAGAGCATAGCCCTGCCACTACCCTGAATTTGAACTCTTAACTTCCAGAACTGTGAGAAAATAAATTTCTGTTCTTCAAAGCCATTCACTTTGTAGTATTTTGTTATGGCAGCCCTAGCAACTATGATACCCTTCATCATAAGATCTGAAATTCTAGTCTAGCATACTAAAAGAATAGGTGAAACTAAGAAGCCTTAGGGGGCACTGAGTAGAGGTCAAATTTCCCTGAAAATCATTGGCCGCCTCATCTCTGCCGCTTTTATCTGTATTGCTTAGAGACCCACAGGGCTACTCTTAAAGAGTCTTACAGGGTGAGCACTCAGACGCACTTTCCTCTGTGTGGAGTTAAGATGAAAGGCAGGGACAAGTACACATCCAAGAAATAATTTCTAAAACTCAGGGAGTTCCATCTGGAAAAAAAGAGTTATGCATTCTCTAGCACCGAAAGCTGCTCACATCAAAAGACGTAGTTAGCTACAAAAAAAAATATTTTCACTTTTGGAGGTCACTATGTTCAGCAACAAGCTTTAGTTTCTGTTGTAGAAATTAAAGTCAACATGAAATAGAAATACATTCTCCTATTTTATTATATGGAATAGTGAATAAAGGAAATAACACAAAAACAATTTCACTTGTGAAAGCCTGCTGATTGTTCTGGAGAGAAAGAAAATAGCACTGAGGAGAAAAAAAAAAGATCCTTCTCTAAACAAATGGCTTCCTAAGTTCATCTTTCAAAATGTGGGCCAAACCATGAATTCCAGTTAACACACACCTCGGAAAGAGCCAAGTTTGGAATGTGTAGAACAAAGAATTTATTCAGAGATCTCTTGGATGTCTTCCTCCTCAAAAATAATGAAAGCTACAAGACTCCAGATGGGAATGTGGCCACTTTGGAAGAGGAATCTTATTGAGATAAAGAGCAAGGCTCTGTCAATAAATATCTGGGATTAAATGAAGAATTTTAGGAAGACAACTAGGTTTTTTGGGGGGGAGGAGGGTTGTTTGTTTTTACTAAATTTTTTCTAAATGGTATCCTAGTATTCTGAAATGGTTAAGAGACAATGTTTTACACAATAGTTCAAAAGTTAGACTACGATAAAAGACTTTCTAGTGAAGTTTTAAAAACATCTAGCTTTCTGCTCCCAAACTGAAGCAAAGACTATTTATGTGTATCATCTGGGAACCATTTTTCCCTGGCACCCTGTTCTGGCTAGACTGGGTTCCTACTGCTCTGATGAATCAGGGTCACGTTTTGGCTACCAGAGGAATCTTCCTTCTACCCACCACAGCTCCTGGAACAGAGACGTCTCCCAATTCTCAGGACTTCCAGCCCCTTTCCAGTGAGGGGGCCACAAAAACATGCTGAGACATAATCAAGAAAAGAGAAAGTAATGGGGAGAGGCCAGTGGAGGGACAGAAAGAAGTTGGCTTCTTCTAGCAGGTGACTAGCAAGCTACTCAATTAAACCGTCTCCTCCATTAACTTAGGTAATGTGAGGCTAACTAAACTCATAGTGGGATCCCTGGGTGGTGCAAATGGTTAAGTGCTCAAATACTGAAAGGTTGGCAGTTCAAACCTACCCTGGGGGCCCTTGGAAGACAAGCCTGGCGATCTGCTTCCAGAAGGTCCCAGTGACTAAAAACCCTATGGAGCAGTTCTGATCGGCACACACGGGGTTCACCATGAGTCAGAATCGATTTGATGGTAACTAACAACAAGAAACTTATAGTGCAATTTTAAAAAATCTTACATTCAATTTTTAATTCATATTTTAAAAGTACTTAATCTAGTTTAAATAAAGCTGTTGTAAACACAAAGTTACAGGAGGAAGGATTGGAACTAAGAGCAAAGTTAATAAACACAAAAGGTCTATTTGCTTCTACCAGCCAAATACAGACCTGGATTCTAGTTCAAAGTGCTGCACTGTACTTCACAGTAAATTCCAGAAAAAGAAATGATAGCACATCCTTGTAAATACAGAGCTAACCAGTTATCATTTGTAAGGGATTCCACTATGACTTACAATTTACTAACAAATCCTGGGTTTCTTACTTTCTGGGTTCCCTCCATCCCCCTCCCATTTGCTAATTTTACTCAGGACTGAATGTTTTAACATATGCCTTTGTGACGCCTTCTCCCTACTATTTTCTTCGACTTTCAGAGCAGTGGAAAAAATGTATGTGTTATACTTCGCTTTCCTTTCTCACAATCCTTTACCAACAAAGTGACACAAACACAGTTCTTCAACCAAACACCTGCGTTCAGTTGCTACTATCACATCACTTGTCCCAAAAAGACAGACTGTCAAAGATGATACTATGGTCATTACCACCTCAAAGAGTGTACCCAGTCCTAATCCATGCTGTGCCCAGTACTAATCCACGGAACTGCTAAGTGTGCAGTGAAGATTTCTGTTGATACTGCATGGAAATCTAAGAGCAAAGCACAAATACCATTGCACAGAGCTGAATGCTTTTCTGGAATATATCCCCCTTTATTTGATGGCTTTAGAATGCTACCATGCTTTGAAAGCCACTAGTGCATACATCACAGTTTCAATTCTTGATTTCTAGTAAAACAGAAGAAGACCTAAAGCTAGTGCTTATGGGTCTGGTTTTAATTCATTTTGGGCACAGATTTAGAGCAAACCTTTGAAGGGCAACTCACCGCCTCTCCAGCGGACGCCCGTCACTGGAGATGCTTCGAGGAATGTTGGCCGCTCTTTCGGGAGGAGGCATCTTCCCATCCCCCTTTCCAGCATTCAGCCGAGAGGTCATGGGACTCTGTACCTGGGATGGGACTTGAGGCGAATGAGTCCCCTTACTGGCATTCCTCTGCCATTTATTGTTATTTCGGAAAGGAAATTTGAATTCGTATGAAATCCCTTCATTCATTTTGTACTCCATCACTGGCATGCGGTAGGTTTCAGAGCAACTCCTGTTAAGCGGAGGGCACAGGGAGAGGAAAAATTAATACTGCTTTTTCTGGTTGGTGGAACCACACTGATTCTCATTAACAGTTGAAATGGATCAAAAAATTCATCCTCTGTTTTAAACCATCTTTCAGTCATTGGGCACTGTAATTATTTTCCTTTCAAAAAACAACCCCCAGGAAATATTACAGTAGTATTTTCCTTTACTCAATCCTAATTGTTGAGTCTGAGATACGGAGTCTTTGAAAAAACAAGGAGACACAGTCACCCTGTGGAGCCAGAGTGGGTACTGAAACCCGAGGCGGAAAGGCCGCCATGATGGTACATAGGGGAGCAGACCCCTGAGCACAGGGCCTCACAGAAAGAAAGCAGTCAGCTTTGCACACCCTTCATTGTGTATTAGGGTCAGGGATTTAAAAGGGGGTACAGTTTTGAATTTGTTGGAACACCTCCTGATAGTCAAAATGGGGCGAAATCTTGGAATTCAAATTGAGAGCCAAGTTTAGCACAGGAAAAAAGAAAATGCCAATTATAGAAATACTGCAGTTATCAAATCTCTACGGAACAAGCATAATCTGAAACCAGACTTCTTTTTTCAAAGTCAGAAATCTCCCAGTAGCAGGGCTGCCCCGACGCAGCAGCCTGAGAGAAGTAAAGGGCAGACATTAACGTCTTCTGTCATGTTAGTCCGCCATTTTTGTGCAGGTATCCCAATCCTCATCCTTAGGAAATCTGTAACCCACTTTCTATTCTCTTCATCCAAACAACCAGGGAAAGTTCTACCAGTTATTAACTTGGTTGACAGACAATTACTGAAAGAAATCTACTCTCACTAAAGCATTAACTCCAACTGTGTATTCAAATTTCATAAAGTGAAAAAAATATTTTTCTGAGAGGAATTTCAAGAATTGGGAAGCAGGTGAGAAAATCTGGAAAGGAGGGCTTAACAGTGATTATGAAATAAATAGCCCTTTAAGAGGCACTATAGGAGCCTTGGTGGTGCAGGGGTTAAAAGTGCTCAGCTGCTAACCAAAAGGTGGGCAGTTCAAACCCAGCAGCCGTTCCATGGAGAAAAAGATGTGGTAGTCTGCTTCCATAAAGATTTACAGCCTTGGAAACCCTATGGGGCAGTTCTATTCTGTCTTATAGGGTTGGTATGAGTTGGAATCAGATTTTATCCAAAATATTATCATTTAATATGTAATCAACATTTAAAAAATTATTACTGAAATGTTTTACATTCCTTCTTCCATACAAAATGTTCTAAATCTAGTGTGTATTTTATATGTACAGCAGACCTCCACTGGGATTAGCCACATTACAAGTGTTTCATAGCCAGAGATGGCTCGTGGCTCCCATACTAGACAGTGCAGGTCAAAAAGGCATCCTCTCCTCCAGATCTCTCTGAGGAAAGGCAGGAAGAAGGGTAGCCAGCTGAAGGCCTCATTGGATGTAAGGTCTCATTGGATGTGGGAGTGCAGCTCAGGAGGAGGTGTGGCATGGCGGGGAGAGCACAATGGAAGGGCTTCTGCAGTTGGTTGATGGGAGAACATGCACTCTGGAAGGAGACACTCCTTCACGACACTGTCTATGCTTCTCAGGGTATGGCCCTGACGTTTCAAACATGTGCTCCACAATGCCTCCTCCTCCATGTTCATGATAGTCTAAGTGTTTGAAAGTGCTCTTTCGGAGCATGTGCTCAGGATGAACAGTAGTGTCAGCTGGGGCACTTGCCCTGCTCAGTCTTAGCCCCAGCCTCCGATGCGAACTATTCCTGGGGTTTCCCTACCACTCCTCTGACTCCCCAGAAGCCCAGATTAACCTTAACCTGGCACTCCACCCAAGGCTCCTCTGCACCCATTGTAAGCTTTAACGGCAGTGGCTTTCCAACTTTGTTGACCACAACCACTAGTAAAAAATACATTTTACACTGTGATAGAGTACAACAATACAGAGATCCTTGCCCTGATATTTTCTATTTTGTTATATTCTGTGTTATTCCATTTCATTTAAAAAAAAAAAATGGATGGAACTCCTTAAATTGATTTTATGACCGACTTTGGAGTTATGATCTGCAGATCGCAAAACACTGCTTTATGGCACGTTTGACATTACCTTTAGTAATTTCTAGCTTTGATACTGATATTTCTGACAAAAATATGCCCTTGGAACACATATTTTGTTAATAAGTGTATTACTGAAGTATGATCAGCAGTTTCCTATTTCCGAGTAATAGTTAAGCGCTCAACTACTAGCTGAACGTTTGATGGTTCAAACCCACCCAGAGGCGCCTTGAAAGACAGGCCTAGTGATCTCCTTCAGAAAGGTCACAGCCTTGAAAACCCTGTGGGGCAGTTCTCAGTTCTACTCTGTACACGTGGGGTTGCCATGAATTGGAACGGACTCAATGGCAACTAACAACAGCAATCACATTTCTGAGTAAAAACAGCACATTATATAGTATCTAGTGCTCTAGATCTTTAAGAACATTATACCAAAGGGATATTAATAAAAATTTGCAATAATCCATAGGAAGATTTCTCTCAGCTTCAGAATCAGGACTGGCTTTGCTTCTCTTCAGCAATGGTCTGTTTTAACTTATAAATTCAATGAATCATATCCTCTCTGCCCCTTTGTGTATGCTGCTAGGAGCCAGTAACATACACAGAACTTTAATATCGTGTATTTTGGGCAATAACTTTTCCAAAATGTTCCCCAAGACCATTTTTTCCCCTTCACTAATCCCCCTGCCCCCAACAGATTCCCTCAGTGATTATTCTGTGGTACTGTACATGTACCTTCAGAAGCTGCTTCAGGTCCATTCTGCATTAAGGCAGAGCATAAGTAAGTAAATAAGTAAGCAAATAAATGATGAAGATAGTAATAATGTAAACCAAATAGACAAGATGCTTTCATCTTTGGGCTTTAGTTTCTTTCTTTGTAAAATGAGAGATTTTGAATTTGTAATCACTAACGTTTCTTCTAGTTCAAACACTCCTTGAAATATTCTTCAAAGCTGCATAACATTTACTGATAAAACTGGTCAAAAGACCCCGTAGCCAAATACTTTGTATTCTCCATAGCCAATATTTCATTTCCACCACTCTTAATACATAACTAGAAACCTTCTGGTGTTTGAGGTTAACAGAATGTAGTTTGAGAAAGTCTAAGCAGGGAGAGATGATTCATTCGCAGGTAATGAAAAACAAAGACAGCTCCACTGAGCTAAACCTCAGCCATGGGGCCATTTCTGATTGCCTCCCACGGGGAGGGTAATCACCCTCTAGCGTTCTGATCTCTTGCTTATCTCTGCAGAATGTAAGAATGATATACGGAATTGAGAAGCACACAGTATACTGAAGAATAAAGATAAAAGCTGGCTTTTCATGCCACACATAAAAGTTCATAAAGGGATTTTTATTATATTATTCTAAGTAAAATTGGGTGTTAGCACAATAATTCTAATAGTTCTAGCTTACGATGGGCCAGACACTAATCTAGCTGTGTTACAACAACTCTAAAAAGTAAGTACTATCACAATCCCCATTTTAGAGATGAGGAAACAGAGGCCTAGAGAAATTAACATGCCCAAGGTTACACAGCTAGAAATGGGAGAATCGAGATTCAAACCTGGAGAATTAATCTACCCTGAAGGTTCAGTCACTAACTAAGGAATATTTCTACCCCAGACCCCCAAACTTCCCTTACCCTATAGTGACTACTGCATCTCACTCAGGGCATCGCTGATAGATACAGCTTCCTTGACAGAAAGGAAAACTTAGCAACTTTTAAAAAACCTAATTAAAGAGCTGCGAGTCAGAAAAGTCACAGGTTTGAGGAAGGCTCTGTCCTGCCAAGCCATGTGACTTTGGATTGGAAAAAAAACTATCTCTTTGAACCTAAATTCCTCACCTGAAAAAGTAAGAGATTATAACCAGATAATCTCTAACAGCCCTTCTAGCTAAAGTGGTGTGCTTTTGTACTTTAAAATACTTGTTTTTTTAAAATGAAGAAAAAAATCTCTGACTCATTTCTTACTTAAAAGAGAGGCAACTTGATCCTTTTATTTAACTTGGTTTCCACCTCCTCCTTTTGAATGACCCTTGATTGTTTTCTTTAAAAACTGTAGGCTAGTGGCCCTTAGCAGAATAAACGTGTCACTCCCATACAACACCATCCATCCAGAAAGTCGTGATTTAATGTTGCGGTATTTTTCATTATGCCAAGACAACCCATGTGGAAGATTCAGAGGTCAGAGACACCAATGTGTTAACTTTGGTCAAACACTCCAGAGCGGTCAGTGGGTGGGGGGTGAGGAGCCCGTCCCCCAGTCTGACATCTCATCCCCTCGGAGCTTTCTAGCGAAGCTGCAGGGAAGCATTAAAAGTTGTTTCTGCCAGGACTGCTTTGTCCTGGCAGATGGTTTTTTTTGCTCTTTGAGCAGTTACTCAACCTCTCCAAGCCTCATTCTTTTCATCATTTTAATGGAAATAAAGCTGCCAGGAAGATTCAATAAAAAGCCAGGCACATAGTGGGGCTCCGAAATTTTGTTTTCCTTCCTTGTCTCTTCTTCACATTAAGCATTTTTAATTTGGAAGCAGTCCCCAGAGGGGTCTGTTTATTCTCCAAGAACAGGGAAAAGGTCCTAATTTTACATTTGTTATTTAAGTAACATTTTTTGTTGTTGTTGTTAAACTGGCTTTTACAATAAAAAAAAAAAAAGAAAAACAAAAAACCTGGCTATTCAAAACTAATGACTCTCCCATATGCACACACAAATCCATAGGTGTCTATAATGACACACAATTGCCACAGCAGTGCCTGTGACCCATTCAGGACCCTGGCTACCTTGAGAACAGGCAGGCGGCTGTGAGGCGGCTGGGGCAGGCTGCCTCCTGGCCTATTCTGCCTCACACGGGAGCTGCACTAACAGCTGACAAAGGAACAAGAGAGTGACTAGTCAAAGAACAGAGTAATTAGTTGCTAGGAAAACAGCAGTGGGAATGTGAAGTGTGGAGGAAAAGAAAAAAATGACAGAGGAGTATTATCTTATTTTGTTGAAAATTGCAGCAAGGTGTTAATACCTCAACTGTTCCCTTTCAAGTTGTTTCTGAAGAGGGGAGGGGAGTGCAAGCTCTCAGCCCTCCAAAGGTATCAGTGGGACCATTTCCTACCTACCCAGAGGTCTACAGTGAGGGGTTTTTCAGGCAGAAACTGTTCCGGAGTGAAAGGGGTGGTGTGTGGCTCTGAGGGCCGGCGGCTTTGCAGGGCACTGGTTCTTCACCTCAGCCCTGTCCTACGTCCAAACGCAGCAGGTTCCCAACACCTGCTGTAATGTCACTGTCAGCTCCACTGGATAGGAGAAGATGGCAGTGCCTCAGAAGCACTGTTGGGAGATTAAGACCAATACAGCTCATTCATTCAGTGGTGTGCTGGAGCCGCCTTGTACTGGCTGGTGTGTGCATCTGTCCCAACTTTACATGTGATGTCTACAGCTTAAAATCAGACAGGGTAGGAGTACTCACACTTTGGAAATCAGCAAATGCTGCAAATCAAGGCTTCCCCACCAACCTCCCTCTGGTGGTTTTCTACCTTATCACTGCTTACGCTGTATGTAAGAAAAAGATTCCTACCCCAAGCATACAAGGTAGCAGTTAAGAGCATGGGTTCTGAAGTTAGACAGCCCTATAAAAAAACCAAAACCAAACCCACTGCCATCAAGTCGATTCTGACTCATAGCGACCCTACAGGACAGAGCAGAACTGCCCCCTAGGGTTTCAAAGGAGTGCCTGGGGGATTCGAACTGCCAACATTTTTATCAGCAGCCATAGCTCTTAACCACTACGCCACCAGGGTTTCCTAAAGAACAGAAACATTTTGATTATCATCACTACTTACTACTATATTAAGGCTACAAAGAACCAACCACAGCCGTTTACATGCTACCATGTGATGCTCATGAATCACGAGCGCTCAGGTGCAGGACTTGGTCATTTTGGTGGGAAAAATGGATAAAGAACATTGTCTTGGCTTGAGGGGGCCTAAGAACTGCCAAAGCTTACAAGAAATTCCTAGAAAATAATGGGTTCAAAGAACATTAACAGATTGAAAAAAACTAGCAAAAATAGCATTTGCCTACCCAAAGGAGAAAAAAAGCAGCTGATTAAACTTGTTCACTCACGAACCCTCCCCTAGAGACAGGGAAATTAAATTTGTTCACTCACGAACCCTCCCCTAGAGACAGGTAAATTAAATTTTAAACAGTCCTGTTGGCTTGGCAGAAGCTGAGAGGGGCCAGGAGGTCCTGGGCTTTCCCTCTGGGAAAAGGCTGGGAACCAAACAACCTAACCATCAGCAGCAGGACCAGCTCATCTGAAGCCAATTCTTAGCACATGGAGATGCAGTTAAGAAAAAGCTTGGTAAGTCAGGTTTGGCTCTCCAGGCGGAGATAACAGGGGCCAAAATAATACTTTGAGTTTTAGACAACAATTGGGTACAAATGGGAGATACAGAAGAATAAGAACATCGGAGAACATAAAAGAGAAAAATCTGGCAGTCTGAGATGCTGAGTGTCTTTCAATGTGAAGTGTTCAACGTCTCTCAGCTACTGGTGCAAGATGCTTACGATGACTATTACCAGACTCTTCTAACTATAACAGCAATGTTATGAATCCAGAGACGTAAATCCTGGGAATGGTCCAAGTAAGTCGTTCTTTCCAGCTGCTGCTACCACATGCTGAAAAAGAGCTGTGTCCTGAGTCAGACTTCCATGGATGGAACTTTGCAGCATCACATGTAATCTACTGCTCTTCACAACACCCTACTACTCTACCCACAAGGAAATGTTCTACATGGTACACAACCCTGCCCTGGAGTCCAAGGCTCACAGCTACCAACTCAGACCTACCTCCGTGGGGTGCAGTCATCATGGGGGGGGATAATGACCACCTTCACTGTGACGGATGTTCTCAGGAGATCGATCATCTGCTCATGGCTCAGAGTGGCCACTGCCACTTTGCAGATCTCCACCAGCCGGCTGCCCTGCCTCAGGCCTGCCTGCCAGGCATAGCCATAGGGCTCTACGTCAGCCACGATGCCTTCGTAGTTGACGTGGAAGCCAAGCTGTCCTAGCCCGTTCCTCCGCAGAGTCATCTCCACTGATTCACAACCTTTGGACACAAACTAGATAAGGGAACAAAAGATATCATGGCTTAATGCAATAGGGTATTAAACAGTGGACATGCAAGCAGAAAATTGCAAGCAGGGTTATTTCTGAATATCCTACTGCCAGCTGAAGAGCAGACTGGTTATTTACCCTTCACTGGTCTTTATTCATTAGGCCAAAAGGAAAGTACTCCTAGCATCCAGAGAGCTCAATGGCTCCTCTGGAGTTACAAGGAAAGTCTAATAAGAGACCTACGGGGAGCTGGCAGCAAAGAGAAATGGTATTCTGCTACTCATTTTGCCCTTAAAAACATTCAAAGAAGCAGGTATTCAATCAAATATCTCTTTTCAACAACTAAAGCAGACTGGTTGGGCTGCAACATCAGTCACCATGGCAGTGAAGTCATGTCACATGCAACTGGGTTTCCAACACAAACACTAGTAAATGTGTCTTCTCCCGCTTGTTCTGCTACTTCTTTTACAAAAAATAATGTTAAACACGAGTGTACAATAAACTCTGTTTCTTCACATCATCATGGGAGTGCTCAGATAAGCTAAGGAAAGAGTACAAGCTAAGTAACTTGGCTCTAGTCTGTATTGAAAGCTTAATGAAATGGAAATTGGATGTCGGTAAGTGGAAAGAAAAGACTCACCTGTAACCTTTTGACAATCTCTTTGATATCCTCATTGTTTATGAAACTCTCCACAGAAACACATTCTCCTCGCTCATAGAAGATTTTGAGGCTGGTGTCAGTTGAAGTCCACCCTATCACATCTCTGCAGGAGCAATTGAAAACCACGCTCTTTGTTTCCTGTTCAATGAGGACGATGAACTCATTGGAGATCCCCAAGAGACAGTCAATTTCCATAGCCTGGTCGTAGTCTTTGGCCCGGATTGCCCACACAATGGCACCCATGCTACTGAGCTCGGCTCCTGGATATGGCTTGGACTTCTCCTTCTTCTTGGAGGCCAAAGAGATGAACGGGAACTTGCCAGAAGGATCGATAGGGGTGTTGGTGACATTCTTTTCTGCCAGATCTTTCAGGTATTCTTGGCGGGTCCGAGTAGCCATGGCCCGGAACTTTTCTGATTTATGAGCAGCGTTTTCTGCATTAATCACTTTGGCCAAAAGGAAGTCCCTGAACACATTTGATTTAGGGAAAGTGACTCCTCTGGGGATGGGAGGCCCAAAGGAAGGCACATCTCTGGACCTGGTGACTGCCACACTAAGAAACAAAGAGAAAGAAGAGTGTCAATACTTGTTAGTCTCACAGCATAAGACTAAAACTGCACTTTTCAAAGACAAACACACACTCCAGAAGCAAAATTAAGTGTTCATTTTTTCCACAAGAAACAATACATATTCCTGTTTAACATGAGCACATTTTTCACCCAATCACATTTAAGATTTACAGAATACTAAATTCTGTGAGACCCAAAAGCCCAGAGCTTAAAATAAAAACTTTCTCATTAACAAACAGTAAACTAATCATGATAACTACATGGTGGGGGGGGGGTATTTATAGTAATAGTCTGCATAAAAGACATTCTAAATACCTACTGGTTATTTCCAAAGGGGGTACTATAAACACATTATCTTTCAGAACATGCTTACATTCAGTAAGAACACAAACGTATTTTACATTTGGATATGACGTCCTTAAAGCAGAATATTTATAATGAAAGTATAAAAGGTGCATGATGCAAAAGAAATGGATTAAATGTCTAATAAAATTAAAGATTATCTGTGGACTCGTGTGAGGCATTATGCAACCAGATAAAAGCATAATTTTAAAACTGGAATTTGAGTAATAAAATGATTTAATTTTTATAGTAAGTGTTTTAAAATCATATTGTTGAACTGAGTTATTCTTTGCTCCAAATTCTCTACTTTTAATATTTGATTCTGACAATTTATTTGTGAGAAAAATATTTTCCTTTCCCACTGCTTTTAAAAAAGATTGAGTTAAGAAAGTTTGTTCCAGTCATTTCTTCTCCATACGCACTGCTGAAAACAGGCCTAAGAAAAGGACCATATGAAATCTGTTAACAATGTACTATTTTTAATCTCAAAAGAAAAAAATAAAGTTTTCCCTAAGGCAACATCAGAAGTTAAATGGAAACAGAGGCTACGCATTTTACCTCATGTTCCGAGACCTCATTAGAAAACCTCAGTAAAGTGTGAGATGGCTGGAAACGATACACATCAAACATCCCTCTTTCCAAATTTTCTAATTATTGAAAAGATACCAATTATGCAACTGTACGAAGAATTAGGGAAGCAATACAAAATTTGTCTCCTCATTTACCTGCTCTCAACACCCAGAATAGGAAGGACATAATCAGAGAGTAGGTATCTTTCAAATTAAATTGAAGAATTCTGTTTCATTATTTTTTGAAGAAAAGTTTAAGATAATCAGCTTTGCTTTTCAAAAAATGATTATTTCTTGTGAAAATAGGATAAATAAATAAAAATCAGCACCTCAGGGTACCACGGTACAAATTATATTCTTGGTGAAATGTAAAAGTTACATTGTTACACTGTAAGAAGACATTATGGAATGGCCATTCATTGGTTTTCACAAGTTTATAAAAAATAAAATTTTTTTCAGAAGTTTATAAAAAATAAAAAAATGACCACCTAGTTTCACTTCATGACAAAGAAAAGTGTCAAGCAACACTCCATTTTCTAAGTGGAGAAGGTAATTCAGAGAAAACTCTGTATGCATTATGGCCTAATTATGCCAGTATAGAAGGCAATTTTCCTTCTCTACTGTGAACTGTCTGGCTTGAATGCTGACAGCTGTATAATTTTAATTTGATCATGTTATTATAAAAAAGAAAACAAAAAAAGCAAAAGATACTGGAATCCAGATTTGCTAGATTTTCTACAAGGAATCCTATAAGGATCCAGAAATATTTAATCATATCGTTCATTTGAAAATCAGCAATTTCTTCTCCTCTTGCCAGTTTCAGTTTCTCAGGAAACATGTGATTTTATTTGATATAAGGAAGGGGAAATGCCTAGCAGGAAATGTGATTATGAGTATCACCCAGGCATTTGACTCCTAAGTGCTTAAACTCAAAGGCTTCCTACATATGTATTTATTAAGTGATAGAACTTTAGACAAACATATACTGAAAACCCACCAATAATTAGAAGCCTCTAGAATGAACTGTGAGGACAAGAAATGAATTCTTAACATACAATCAATGATTCACCATGGTAGGGAGGTAAATGATACAGACACTAAAATCAGCTTTGCACCATTAGAAACAGAATTCTTATAGAAGAAGACAATGTCAAAGATGATACCCTAGAATGCTCTTTTCAAATAAAGGGCTTTGTTTTGGGTAACTCTAACTTTCAAGGTTTTCTACAAGGTTAAAAGCTCATTATTTTAGATGCCACAAATTCTGAACTCTTGATAATTAGGCCTGGTTTAAGCTAAGTAGAAAGAATATCTTTGCCTCCACAAGAGAATAAGCTTTTCTAGAATTTCAGTTTGCTATATGTAGATACTTAAGATGTACTAATTTTAAGTGTTTCATGCTATTTTTAAAAGCAGATTCCTAAGAGTCTCTGTTTGGGAAACTTATGTTACCCTACTTTATAACACTACATCTTCCTGGAAATAATACATTCTTTAAAATTACAGTTATGCCTCATTTAACCGAATTCTGTTGGATCACCTTTCTTGCAATGGGCACGAACATGGATGCCTCCCAGTTGCTTGGCCATATAGCTGTCTTCCAAATTTCTTGGCATAGATGAGTGAGCACGTCCAGCGTTGCATCCGTTTGTTGAAACATCTCAGTTGGTATTCCATCAATTCCTGCAGCCTTGTTTTACACCAATGCGTTCAGTGCAGCTCGGACTTCTTCCATCAGTACCATCAGTTCTTAATCATATGCTACCTCCTGAGATGGTTTAACATCGACCATTTCTTTTTGGTACAGTGACTGTGCATTCTTTCCATCTTCTTTTGATGCTTCTTGCGTCATTCAATTTTGTTCATACAATCCTTCAATATTGCAACTAGAGGCTTCAAATTTTTCTTCATTTCTTTCAGCTTGAGAAATGCCAAGCTTGTTCTTCTCTTTTGGTTTTCTAACTCCAAGTCTTTGCACATTTCATTATAATATTTTTCTTCGTCTTCTATAGTCGCCCTTTGAAATGTTCCATTCAGCTCTTTTACTTCATCATTTCTTCCATTTGCTTTAGCTACTATTCTACTTTCAAGAGCAAGTTTCAGAGCCTCTTCTGACATCCATTTTGGTCTTTTCTGTCTTTCCTGTCTTTTTAATGACCTTTTGCTTTCTTTATTTTTTTTATGGTTTCTATTTAACTTTATTTTTTCCCATACAAAATTTTATACATACATTCTTATGTGACCCTAATTGCTCACCCCATTCTGAAACAGCACACTCCTCCTTTCCACCGATTCCCCATGTCCATTCAACTAGCTCCTAGCACTCTCTGCCTTCCCATCTCACCTCCAGACAGAAGCTGCTCGTTTAGTCTCTTGTATCTACTAGAGCTAAGAGGCACACTCCTCACGAGTATCACTTTATGTCCCACAGTCCAGTCCACTCCCAGTCTGAAGAGTTTGCCTCGGAAACTGTTTTAGGTCTGGGCTGATACAGAATCCAGGGGCCATGCTCTCTGGGGTTCCTCCAGTCTCAGTCAGACCATTAAGTCTGATCTTCTTACTAGAATTTGAGTTCTGCACCCCACCCTTCTCCTGCTCCATCCAGGACTCTCTGTTGTGTTCCCTGTCAGAACAGTCATTGGTGGTAGCTGGGCACCATCTAGTTCTTCTGGTCTCAGGCTGATGAAGTCTCTGGTTTATGTGACCCTTTCTGTCTCTTGGGCTAATACTTTCCTTGTGCCTTTGACGTTCTTCATTCTGCTTTACTCCGGATGCTTGGGACCAATTGATGCATCTTAGATGGCCGCTTGCAAGCTTTTAAGACCCCAGCCGCCACTCACCAAAGTAGGATGCAGAACATTTTCTTAATAAGCTTTGTTATGCCAATTGACCTAAATGTCCCCTGAAAGCATGGTCCCCTTCTACTCTGTCCCTCAAAGTGTTTGATTGTATTCAAGAAACTTCTTAGCTTTGGTTTAGTCCAGTTGTTGACTTCCCCTGTGGTGCATGCTGTCCTTCCCCTCACCTAATTCTTATCTACTATCTAGTTAGTAAATAACCCTCCCTCTCCCACCCCACCCTCATAACCATCAAAGAATGTTTTCTTCTGTGTTTAAGCCTTTTCTTGAGTTCTTATACTAGTGGTCTTATACAATATTTGTCCTTCTGTGACTGACTAAATTCACTCAGCATAATGACCTCTAGATTCCTCCATGTTGTAAGATGTTTCATGGCTTCATTGTTGTTCTTTATCGTTGTATAGTGTTCCACTGTGTGGATATACCATAATTTGTTTATCCATTCATCCACTGATGGGCACCTAGGTTGTTCCCATCTTTTTGCTATTGTGAACAGTGCTGCAATGAACATGGGTGTGCACATATAGCTTTTATTTCTCTAGGATATATTCCAAGGAGTGGGATAGCTAGATTGTATAGTACTTCCATTTCTAGCTATTTAAGGAAGCGCCAAATTGATTTCCAAAATGATTGTTACATTTTACATTTCCACCAACAGTGTATAAGTGTTCCAGTCTCTCCACAACCACTCCAGCATTTATTATTTTGTGTTTTTTGGATTAATGCCAGCCTTGTTGGGGTGAGATGATATTTCATTGCAGTTTTGATCTGCATTTCTCTGATGGCTAATGATCATGAGCATTTCTTCATGTGTCTATTAGCCACCTGAATATCTTCTTTGGCGAAGTTCCTGTTCATATCCTTTGCCCATTTTTTAATTAGGTTATTTGTCTTTTTGTTGTCGAGGTTTTGTAGTATCTTGTAGATTTTAGAGATTATCTGCTGATCGGATTTGTCTAGCCAACAATTTTTTCCCAGTCTGTAGGTTCTTTTGACTCTTTTGGTGAAGTCTTTTGATGAGCGTAAGTGGTTGATTTTTAGGAGCTCCCAGTTACCTAGTCTCTCTTCTGGTGCTTGTGCACTGTTACTTATGGTTTGTACTGTGTTTATGCCATGTATTAGGGCTCCTAGCATTGTCCCTGTTTTTTCTTCCATGATCATTTTTTATTTCATATTTAAGTCTTTGATGCAATTTGAGTTAGTTTTTGTGCATGGTGTGAGGTATGGGTCTTGTTTCAGTTTTTTCTACATGGATATCCAGTTATGCCAGCACCATTTGTTACAGAGACTGTTTTTTCCCCAATTAACAGACTTTGGAACTTTGTCAAATATCAGCTGCTCATAGGTGGATGAATTTATGTCTGCATTCTCAATTCTGTTCCACTGGTCTATGTATCTGTTGTTGTACCAGTACCAGGCTGTTTTGACTACCGTGGAGGTATAATAGGTTCTAAAATCAGGTAGTGTGAGGCCTCCCACTTTGTTCTTCTTCTTGAGTAATGCTTTACTTATTCGGGGCCTCTGCCCTTTCCATATGAAGTTGGTGATTTGTTTCTCCATCTCATTAAAAAATGCCAGTGGAATCTGGATCGGGATTGCATTGTATCTGTAGATCACTTTGCTAGAATTGACATTTTCACAATATTGAGTCTTCCTATCCATGAGCAAGGTATGTTTTTCCACTTATGCAGGTCTCTTTTGGTTTCTTGCAGTAGTGTCTTGTAGTTTTCATTGTATAGGTCTTTAACATCTCTGGTTAGATTTATTCCTAAGTATTTTATTTTCTTGGGGGCTATTGTAAATGGTATTGATTTGGTGATTTCCTCTTCAAGGTTCTCTTTGCTGGTGTAAAGGAATCCAACTGATTTTTGTATGTTTATCTTGTATCCCGAAACTTTGCTGAAATCTTCTATTAGTTTCAGTAGTTTTCTTGTGGATTCTTTGGGGTTTTCTGTGTATAAGATCATATCATCTGTAAATAGAGATACTTTGACTTCTTCCCTATCAATTTGGATGCCCTTTATTTCTTTTTCTAGCCTAATTGCTTTGGCTAGGACCTCCAGCACAATGTTGAAGAAGAGTGGTGATAAAGGGCATCCTTGTCTGGTTCCCATTCTCAAAGGGAATACTTTCAGACTCTCTCCATTTATGATGATGTTGGCTGTTGGCTTCGTATAAATGCCCTTAATTATACTGAGGAATTTCCCTTCTATTCCTATTTTGTTGAAAGTTTTTATCATGAATGGGTGTTGGACTTTGTCAAATGCCTTTTCTGCATCAATTGATAAGATCATGTGGTTCTTGTCTTTTGTTTTATTTATGTGATGGATTACAATGATTGTTTTTCTAATGTTGAACCATCTCTGCATACCTGGTATAAATCCCACTTATTCATGGTGAATTATTTTTTTGATATGTTGCTGAATTCTATTGGCTAAAATTTTGTTGGGGATTTTTCTGTCAATGTTCATGAGGGATATTGGTCTGTAATTTTCTTTTTTTTGTGGTGTCTTTACCTGGTTTTAGTATCAGGGTTATGCTGGCTTCATAGAATGAGTTTGGGAGTATTCCATCCTTTTCTATGCTCTGAAATACCTTTAGTAGTAGTAGTGCTTTTTTTTGTTGGGAGTTTTTTAATTACCTTTTCAGTCTCTTCTTTTGTTATGGTTTAAAATCAGGAAAGGTGTGTGTCTGGGTTGTATCCCTTCACCATACTTATTCAATCTGCAAATTGAGCAACTAATCTGAGAAGCTGGACTATATGAAGAACGTGGCATCAGGATTGGAGGAAGACTCATTAAAAATCTGTATTATGCTGATGACACAACCTGGCTTGCTGAAAGTGAAAAAGACTTGAAGCACCTACTGATGAAGATCAAAGACTACAGCATTCAGTATGGATTACAGCTCAATATAAAAAATAACAAAAATCCTCATAAATGGACCAATAAGCAACATCATGACAAGTGGAGAAAAGACTGGAGTTGTCAAGGATTTCATTTTACTTGGATCCACAATCAATGCCCATTGAAGCAGCAGTCAAGAAATCAAACGGTGCATTGCATCGGGCAAATATGCTATAAAAGACTTCCTTAAAGTGTTAAAAAGTAAAGATATCACTTTGAAGACTAAGGTGAGCCTGACTTAGGCCATGATATTTTCAATTGCCTCATATGCATGCGGGAGCTGGACAACAAATAAGGAAGACAGAAGATGCCTTTGAATTATGGTGTTGGTGAAAAGTACTGAATATACCATGTACTGCCAGAAGAACAAACAAATGTGTCTTGGAAGATGTATAGCCAGAATGCTCCTTAGAGGGGAGGATGGCGAGACTTCACCTCAAGTACTTTGGACATGTTATCAGGAGGGACCAGTCAACGGCACCTAACAACAACAACATTTGTTGGCATCAAAGACCATAGATGAAGTAACAGGTCTTGATACTTAAAAGCCAATTTAAAGTTGATACATGAGAATGCTCCAGGGACATCTGAAGTCTTAATGGAAGAAAATGAGAACAGACCCTCTGATTTTGGCAGCACAGTGGAAGCAGCAATAAGCAACAGTTCCCAACTCAAAACTCAAATCAGAGAAGCAGAAAGCATCAAAAAGGTAGAGGAAAGATTCCCCTTCTTGGAGCCTGGGTCAGATTTCCAGCTTAGAGCACTTTCCCAAGATCAGAGACCGGGGCAAGGGACAAGGATGATCAGTGGCAGAACAAACACATGGCAATCGTTGTCTTCCTGGGGAGCTTCCAATCACTGACTGAGCACCTACTGTATGAGAGGCACAGGGCTAGCGTTGAGGATCGAGGATGAGTGTGTCACAGGATCAGCTCTCCAGAAGCTTAAACTCTGGTGGGAGCTACATACATTGGTTTGAATGTTCTAACGGGAGGTATAGGGAACTAATGGCAACATTTAAGAAAGACACTTCATCTAGTCTTGGGAGGCCAGGAGAGCTTTCCCAGAGATAAGAGCAGCAATTTATCAGAGGAAGGAGGAGCAAGGGATAGGTGTAAGGAGAGGCATTCTAGCCCAGAGCATGTGCGAAGAGGAGGGGCAGAGCACAGTAAGTTCTGAGAGCTCTAAGTAGCTCTACCGTGGCTGAAAAGTGAGGTGGGGTGGGGGTGCAGGATTGGCAGAGGGGCCAGCAGAGGTAGGAGAGAGGAGAAACCAGACCTGAAGGACCCCATGAAGTAGAATTTTCTAGGGAGTCTGGACTTTACTCTAGAGTGTTTTAAGCAGGAGAGTGACCTATTCAGATTTTGTCTTAGAGAGGTCAGCTGCATTAGACAACAGGGATGCTGATTAACTATGGTTTGGAATAGACCTTCCAAAAGAAATTTCTTTCACTTGACCCTCTTTGACTTTTTTTCTCTTCCAAGCTAGTCTTACACTTTTAAAAAATTTTATTCTAGAGAGTGAAAGAAGAAGGGCCCAAACATTTAATATACACACAGTACACTCCCTGCCTACGCTGGATAATTTACTTATGGGATTTTAAGTAGATGTCAAACAACCTTCCACTGCACAGACAGGGATTTTTAGATCTGAGAGCCTTAACAATCTGCTCTGATTCCAAGCACTTTTTGTGCTACACAGTACTAACCCCTTTCAACATTTATTACATTTTAACCACTGAATTGTGAAAATCTTTCTGAGAGAAGTATCATATATTTCTACCTACCTAAACAAAGCTACTGATCACAATTTAACATTCATTTGGAAGACTCAGGAGTCAACATTATAACCACTCATTACACTACACTACTTTGAAAATTAACAGTAATGGTTTAATATCATCGACATTAAGTCAGTGTTCCAACTTCTAAAGGTTAGCGGTCCACCCAGAAAAGCCTGGTTATCTACTTCCGAAAAACCAGCCACTGAAAACTACAGAGCTCAGTTCTACTCTGACACACGTTGTCATGAGTTGGAACTGACTCTACTGCAAGTGGTTTTTTATAATGTCCTACTGCTCTCTTTTTGTCTGAAATAGGAGCCAAATAAGGTCCACCCACTGCAACTGATTAATTTATCTTAAATTAAAAAAAAAAAAAATCAATAAATTCCCTTCCCATCTCTCTCACTCTCTCTTTTATTTCTTACAATGTATTTGTTGAAGAAATTGGGTCATTTGTATTCTAGAGCTGTCCTGAGTCCTAATTTTGCTGACTAGAAACATGTTCTTGTCTTCTGAATTTCCTGTAAATTGGCTTGTCTAGAGGTTTGATCAGATTTAGACTGAGTTTTTTTTTGGGGGGGTGGGGGCTGGGGAGCAAGAGTAATTCACAGATGAGGTTGTGATCTTTCATTATTTGTCTTTTTTTGTGATATCTGCAGCTTTTGATAATCAGTACTAGATCCATTCACTCATTTGTTGTTGAAATGTGGTGTTATTTTACACCGAGGTTTTACAGAGTGAGGTCCTCAGGAGTAACTGAAGTTTATTCAGTTGTTTGTGCCCAAACCAAATGACTCCAGACTGCTAGGCATATTGAATTTGTATCTTTTATGTTAATAGTTTTTCTGCATCTCCTCTGTCAGTAATCACTTATTGATATTTTCAGTATATGCTTGCCACTAACAATTCCTTTATCATTTTGATTTGTTGCTTCTAATGTGCTCTATCAACTGAGATCAGACAATTAAGCTCATTGCAATTATATAAATAAAATAATAGAGACTGGAGGGCTCTATTATCAGTTATGCGCCTAAGTTTTAGTACATTAGTGATTGATTTCCATGTTCTTGCTTATGCCATGAGTATTCAAGGTTAACTCATCTCTGTGTCTGTAATTAGTCTGAATCAGTTAGGTTTTCCCTGTATAGATTTTCCACTCCCCAGGGAGGTATAACACCACATGATTTCAGGTCTTATCTCCAGATCAACTGGAAAGTAAAACCTAGGAGAGTAGGGATTCTTCTCTGTTTTGTTCCACTGTTGTATCCCCAGGGCCTAGAATGGTACCTTATATATATATACATACATACATACATACATATATATATATATATATATATATATATATGGTAAGTGCTGGGTAAAGAATTGGTAAAAAATAAATAGATAACAATAATCTCTAAATTTGTCCTTCTGGCTTAAAGATATCCCTGTATACACTGTTGACAGTGAGTACATTTTCCTGTAACTCTATACAGTATCACCTTAATGGCCTAGCATTCCAATAGCCCCCACTGCCTAGTTATGCTTAGTGCTCAGCTACTAACCAAAAGGTTGGCAGTTTGAGTCCACCCAGAGGCACCTTGGAAGAAAGGCCTGGCAATCTACTTACAAAAGATCACAGCCATTGAAAACCCTAGGGAGCAGGGTTTTCACATATGGTGTCACCATGAGTCAGAGCTGACTCAGTGGCAACTAGTTTGGTTAGGGTCACAGCGGGAGAGTTAAAAAGATGGGCTATCAAGGCAATAGATTAAAAAAAAGAAACACAAAAATCATCATTTTTGAGGGGAGAGAGGTTTATAAGAATAAAACAGATCTCACCTCCTCATTTAACAAAGTGTTGAAGAAGGCTAAGACACCTTTTCTCTTTATCAGTCTGTTTAGATTTATGCTGTTGAATTCAGTGGTCAATGGCCACATGTGGCTATTGAGCACTTGAAATGTAGCTAGTATAACTAGGGAATAAATTTAATTTTAGTGAATTTAAATTTTAAAAACTGACACCTGATTCAGTTATTGTAAAACTTAAAAAAATTATGTTTGGAACAATTTTGGTGTATGAATTTATGTTTTCAACTGTAAATTTCTAAAAAATCTAAATAGAGGTCAAGTATTCCCAATAAAAATTTTCCATCCTAATTGAGATGTGCTGTTTGTTAAGTCTAAAATGCACTCCAGATTTCAAAGACTTAGTACACAAAAATATCAAATATTTCATTAATAATTTTTAAATACTGATTACATGTTGAAATGATAATATTTGGATATACTGGGTAAATAAAATGTATTATTGGGTTAACTTACATATAGTCTTAAAATTAATTTCATCTATTTCTTTTTACTTAAAAAAATCTGGCTATTAGAATATTTTATTATTTATTATTATTTACAGTAAATTAGTACTACTGGGAACCATCCATTTATATTACATATGTGGCTTGCATTATATTTCTAGTGAAAAATACTGACTTACACACAAGCCGGAAAAGAAGATTCTCTCTTTAAAAGAAACTGCGCAGCATTCCACTCCCCATATTTCCTAGTGCCCTTTCAAGAAGGGTTTAGCTTTCTATATGCAAACCAGCATGAAATCCTTTGCATGACTCTAGTACACAGCATGTTTCAGTTGTTCAGGGTATTTTCTAAATGCCAACGGTTACCCATTCCAATTACAGTCATAGGTTCTGCGCTGATTCTACACTTAACCAGAGTAACTTTCAAAGACTGAGTCCTTGAGAAGAGGCTTCAGATCTAGGTCTCCACTGTTGGAGTCTCCACCCCACGAGACTAGGAACTACAGATCTCCCTGGGCCTTGGGTTTTCACACAGGCTTAGCACCCAAGAAATTCTGGAACAGCCCATGTGTCAGAAGCAAGGGCTGCAAAGATCATCCCTTTTACACAGCATGTGAGAGAGGGAGCACAGCAGGGCAGTTAAGAGACTGGGCTCTAGAATCAGACTTACTGAGTTTGAATCTAAACTGTGCCTTGTCTGAGCCAGCTGACCTCGGGCAAGTCACCTGGCCCCTTTGTGCTTAAATTTCCTCATCTGAAAATGGGGATAAAGACAGTACTTACCACATAGGTTTTAAAGATTAACTGAGGCAACATATGTAAGGTACGCAGAAGAGTGGTGCACTCATAAAAGGGGTTCAACAAACGTCAACTCCTGTGATGTGTACAAGGACAGTGGCAGTTAACAGGAGAGGTCAAAGGGGTCCAACAGAACCATTCGTTTTGTTCCCTGAACTACGCTTACTTATTATTAACCTGTGTTACCCCTAGAATTAGACAGCTGCGGACCTCACAAACCAATATAAGTTTGTGCGGGTCACTTTCTGTGTAGGTGGTTATGTTACTTCAATAACAAATACTCAAAGTTAACAAAGTTTAATCTTCAAAATTTTAGGGATGGAAAGATATGCTAAAAATTTCATATTCTGAAAAGACAGATTCATATTACAAGTATCTTAAAAACGCTAGAATATCCTCACATATTGTCTTGGCACTATGTCCGTATCAACCCAGTATCATACGTCCTTGTCCTCTTCAAAACCTGGTAAAGGCCTCTGCAGATAGATACCTGAATTCTGATAATCGTGAGACAAGGTCAACAAGAGACACTGAAACAACTTTACCATCAACGCTTAATAAAACGCCTCTAAGACTGCAGTAGCTTTGTGCCTTTTTAATAATAATTTTTTAAAATGAATCTCTCTTTACTATTTATTATGATCACTCTTCTCCGCTCTTGCCATACCAAAAGCAAAATATAACTAGCAATATGAGTAATTAGTTAGTGGGTAATCAGATGGTATAGATGAAGGACACCACCTAAGGAGGGGGTGCAAATGGAAACAGCGCGTGTCTAACCAACACGTCTGAGGAATGTGAGTGCCATCAGGTTACGTCACTGTGTGGATCTGGCCATCCGCATGTATAGCACAAAGACAAAAATAAATAGTAACAGACGTCCCACTTCCAGCTGGGGAAGCAGAGCTGGACGGGGCCCTCTGTGGTAGCACCAATACCTGTAACAGACACTGTCCGTGCAAGGGTTGTGAACCCTGACAATGACGAAAACGTGCTGAAAGTGGGAACGAATGTTTTTCGGGCTGAATGGCTGTGCTCCAGGTTCTTGGAAAACTATTGTTACAATATCATTTCCAATGTGCCGCTTGCGTAGGAGCTAAAAGAAAAAACAAACAACCAACATCAATGATAACTCTCTGCTCCCCCTCACCCTTATGTAACTGTATTTAAAATATTCATTACTAATTAATGCACATCAGGGTAGGTAATCTATAAGGTTATTTTCAATATTTTAGCCTCTCTTTTCATTTCCTTCAAGGAAGAACATGAAAATGAATATTCTGCGATTTGCATCAAACTATAGCCCATTCAAATGGGTCTGACCAATATCTGGCATATTACGCCAAGTCCCAGCATCTCCAAATCCTCAGTTTCCATAACAACAGTTTTGTTTCATTTTCATAGGGAAGATTTTTAGAGACGAGAATTGTTGAGGTAATTACAATGTAATTTATGTTCTGGATTAATTGGCTTCTTTTAAAGAAAACGTGGCTAAGGCATTTTCTGATATATTTTTTGTGGCACAAGCTGGTAATATAGAAATTAATAACATTCTGGAATGTTTTAACAATTTAAAAGCAGGTTAAATTTCAAATTTAAGTAGTTTCTTTAATTACAGTGAAAACTGCTTACGACCACCTGCTGTTTCACATGAACACATTACTGAGGGCCTTGAAATTCAGGTACCCCAAATCCTCCTAGGCTAGTGCCTTTCAGGAGGCATTTATTAGACAGTTTAATTCAAAAGCATAGAGAAAAACTGAACAAAATTTGTATTTCTCATATTTATTATACAGACACTTTTAAAAGCAAGAAAACAACTCAGTGCGGCATATTTATATAAACTATCCACTAGAACTAAGCTTGCATGTTTATCCTTTTAGTTATCTGGTCACACCCTGGTGGCATAGTGGTTAAGAATTCAGGCTGCTAACCAAAAGGTCAGTAGTTCGAATCCACCAGTCGCTCCTTGGAAACCCTATGGGGCAGTTCTACTCTGTCCTATAGGGTTGCTGTGAGTCAGAGTCGACTTATTAGGTTTGGTTTTCTTTGGTTTGGTGACATTAAGGTATACAAATTACTTACCAGTAAAATCAATGATCTAGTATTAGCTGCCAGCTGGGAGAAACAATAGCCTTTTAGATTAGGGTTGAGAACTGGGAGTTAGAGTGCTAGGGACATGTCCTTTAAATTCAGGAATTTTTAAAGCATCCCAAACTATTTTCTAAAGTGGAAGTTTATTTCTAAACATGACATATAAGCAAATGTTAATGAAATAAAGGATGTTCTGTATTGAATACATATATAGAATACAATGATAATCAAAGATTATTAATGTAATCAGGATCTGAGACAAATATTCAGCATGTCTATTTACTAAGCCATTCCTGCAGAAATGATGTCACTGTCTTTCCCCTGCAATATCATCCTTTCTTCAAAATATGGCTTAATGTGAAACAGTAATATCTTAACAAGGGACCCTAAAATGAAATAATTTAGATGTCTTTCCATTTAAATGCCAACTCACTCTGCCCAACACGTAAACCTATTTAGTTAGAAATCAGGCAATTAATCTAAATCTCATTACTAAACTTTTTCTTTCACAAATCTCCTCTCTTTTCTGAGTGATCAAGTAGAATAAGCCTTTATTTCCCCTTTAAAGATGATACATTAATATTCTTAAATTTTTCTGTCTACTGACTGGTCAGAATAAGAAGTCTAGTGTATTTTTCTTAGCATGATATTTTTCTCCCAGAGAAATCGAGAACTTGGAATTTGCATTAAAAAAATCTTCAACAAAGTCCAGATCAGGAAGTTTATCTTAAAACAAGTTTATTTTAGATTTATAGCTGATTCATTGCTTTGCTTCCTATTTCTGATTACTCTGGTAAAAGTAATGAAAGGCAAAATTTTGTTACCTAGACCTGTGATCTAATCAAACCCAAAGTGATGAAGTGTTAGATTAGATCAGTGTTTGGTTAAATTCTGTGAAAGAGGATGTCATTCACTCTGCAGCTCGCCTGTGTTCTATTAGTACAATTGACAATAACAAAATCTATATCCATTTTAAGGTCAGAAATAAAACTGGATTGGCTCATGTTTATAACAGCTATTGAAAGGAGACTTTGTTAGCTCTCTGATTCTTATAAATTTCAGTTTTTGTATCAATTATTCTGAGATATTTCGAAAAAAACAGTAACTACCACATACTCTCTAAAATAAAACTGCCAGTTTCCATTTTGCTCTGTAACAATCTGTCACTTCTTAGTTTCTGCATTTTACTGTCTAATTACTTATTAAACCAAAAACACCAAAACAGTTGCCATGAGTCAATTCTAACTCATGGTGACGCCATGTGTTTCAGCATAGAACTGCACTCCATAGGGTCTTCATGGCTGTAACCTTTGGAAAGCAGATCACCAGGCCTTTCTTCCAAGGCTCCTCTTGGGGGGTTCAAACTGCCAACATTTTCAGTTAGTAGCCCTGTGCTTAACTGTATGCATCATCCAGGGATTCAATCACTTACTACATTTTAGTAATAGGCAATGTGCTTTTAGATTTTTCTAAAAGAAACTCTGTATATAATGTACACACATGCAATTGTTACTATGTTGCTTGCTATATCCTGATGAACACTAGGAAAGAACATTATTCTGAGATCCCAAAGACATTTCTTTCTCTCCAAGTTAGCATACCAAACCTCCTGTGAAATCTGAAACGAAACAGCATTATCTTCCTGCTTTTGTACACTGGCCTCTTGAGATTAAACTTCACCCACTCATGTATGTTCTTTGCAACCCTGCAGAGTCATCTAATCACCATCATTTCAACTTGTTCTCTTCAAATTTCATGAAAACCTCAGTCCCCATGGGTGAAAAGCAAATGATTAATTCACAAAGCCATCCAGCTGGCTGTTAACCTAGAATTTGTCTCTTCATTTGTTTTCAGCTCATTTGCTATTCCTTACTTCCACAAAGTACAAAGCTTCCTGCTGCTGTGACAGGTGCAATATAAAATTCTAGTTTAAGATTTTACAAACTTGCCACTTAGGCTTCTGGGGAAAATGAAACAAGGGTGAAAACACAGAGAACACAAGCATCTCTTACCTGTTGCTTGTTGTTAGGTGTGTAGGGCAGCATGGTAGAAACATGGAACATAATTTCATAGTCTTTGTATGTTGTGTACAGAGAATGAGTTCCAGTTGAGTCAGCTACAGTAAAAAAAAAATATATATATATATATATATAAATGATGAAATGACTATATGATTAGAAAAAAAATTCATTTAAGAGGAATATCTCAAAAAAAGGAAATGGCTTAGAATCAAAAGATCCTAGACAAGAATCCAGTAAATGTGCTCTTAACCCTTTTTTGGTAGCTGATCCTTTTAGCAGTACAGTGAAGCCTATGGACCACTTCTCAGAATAATAGTTATAAATGCATAAAATAAAATACATTAAGATTTCAACAGAAATCAATTATATTGAAAAATATAATTATCAGTAGTAAAAAATATATATGCTAAAACAGCACAAGATTTATAACAAGATTTAGCATCGGGTCTAATGACTTCCATAACTTTGAAGTAATGAAGAGCATAAGCAGTATTTTAAGGTATCTGTAACAACAGATAACATGACATGAAAATATCTGTGATTTCTACTGGTGACAAAGCCACAAATACAGCTTACTCTACTGTAGCTTATTGTCTATATTCATAATTGCAGGAAATGCTAAATTTCAATAAGGGGTCAGTAAAAATAAAGATCTAATTATGTCTTATCCAAGTACACAGATCCCTGAATTCTATCCACAGACATGAAGAACGCCTTTTCTAATACTTCTGATTGAAACAAGAGAACTGTTTTGTTCCTAACAAATAGGTGGTAATTTAATGAGATTGCAACACTGAAGAACAAAGTACTATAGTAAATGTGCAACCATTTTCTAAAACACATGCGTGTGTTTTGCTCTCACCTTTCTTAAGGGAAAAAAACTAACCTCTACTCACTTAATTGTTAATAAAGTTTCAGAATCAATGTGCCCACAAATATCAGGAAACCACAGAAGAGAGTTATAAACTGCCCAACTGACAGGGAAGTATCTGGGTTTACAGGCTGCAAAGTGAACAGAGGTGCATTCATTCTAGGTAAACTGAAACTCCAACAACTATATTTTTAAGGACTCAAACAATCCACTGCATTTTAGAGAATAAGGCTGCAAGACAGAACCTCTGGCACCAAAAAGCAGAAGTTGTCAAAATTTAGTATGCACAGCACTACCTGGGGAGCTAGTTTAAAAGGCAGATTTCCACCCCTAGAAATGCTCTGAGGGGGTACTGGGCTGGGCCCAGGAATCTATTTTTAATAAATGTTCCCAAATGACTCAATGCAGTAGCTCTACTGCCTTTGGGTACTGCTCCAAGAATAGAGCACAATTGTGACTTGCAGACAGATTTATAAAGATGTTCTTCTAGAGCCCTCAGTTTCAACCTTGAGCGTGTTGAAGGATTTTAATTTTTGAGGCAGACATAAATGCCAAGGTGTTAAAATAAGCTAAAAATAGAAGAAAGTATGCACTAATTTTTAAAAATTACAAAAATACGTACCAACATATAACTTCCCAAGAAAAATATCTTCTAAATGTTAATGACCACCCCCACGAAAAAACTACATTACTATAATCAAACAATTTAAGACAAGTCTTGAGTATGGAGAACTTATCTATTGTTAAAGGCCGTTGCTATAAATATCTGTAGAATTGATTAGTACATTTTTTAAAACTTTAAAGTGAATGTGTCAGCTTTGACATGTAGTTAAAAGTCAATTTTAAGCAAAGTTAATGAACTAGAAGAAAGGACTGTCATCCGTATTCATTTATTACATTTTTCTTTACATGTCTGTCTAATTCTAAAAGGATTACTGACAGAGCAGCAAACTGATGTGGAAGACAACCTTGGAGATAATTTATTTTTCTACTTCTAGTCCTTTCTGTTCCCTTTGCATTCCTCATTTTTTAAAAATGTATGCTACTTGACCAACCTTTTTCTGGGGACCTTTGAAAATCCCAGAGCTTTGCTGCTAATTTTAAAGTTTGAAAACAGTTTTATACATTTTAGAGTTGAAACTAGGGCCAAAACAATGACTAATTCAATGTAACATTAAACTAGAAAATTATACCCATTTTAAAGGAATGTATTATCTATGGTAAGTAAATGTTTTGTGGTTTTTTTGTTTTGTTTAAACCACTTTCCAAAGCCTGACAGAAGTAACAGAAATACATACAAAATGATACAGTTTTCCTCTATCAAAAATGCCAAACATTCACAGTCACTAAAGTCATTCAATCTGATTTCAATCTTATTTTGAACAAATCCTACTATTTGAACAACAATGGATACATTTCCAAAAAGCAAACTTCTAACAAAAAGTCAATTATGAAGAACTGGAAGCTAGTCACAGCTATTTTAGAAGGCAGAATGGAGCAAGTTCCCAGAACACAGCTTTCCTAGACTTGACACAGGGACTGTGCTGCGTAAAAGGTTGCAGGGTCACCCAAAATACTAAAAATAAACCATCGAATGCTTAAGTCTTCAGGAAATATAGCAAGCATTCTTTTTCCATCCTCCCTAGTAAGGTTTAAGAAGGAGCCCTGGTGGTGCGGTAGTTAAAGCGCTTGGTTGCTAACTGAAAGGTTCTCAGTTCAAACCCGCCAGCTGCTCCTCAGGAGAAAGATGTGGCAGTCAGCTTTCATAATGATTACAGAAACCCCTGGAAACAGTATGGGGCAGTTCTATTCTGTCCTATAGGGTCTCTCTGAGTCAGAATCAACTTGGTGGTAGTGAATTTGGTTTTGGTTTGAGTAAGGTTTTACTCTTCTATTATGTACATAGGAGCCCTGGTGACACCGTGGTTAAAGTGCTGGGTTAACCAAAAGGCTGGTGGTTAGAACTCCCCAGTGGCTTCACAGGAGAAAGATGTGGCAGTCTGCTTCTGTAAAGATTACAGCCTTGGAAACCCTATGCGGCAGTTCTACTCTGTCCTATAGGGTCATTATGAGTTGGAATTGATTCAACAACAGTAAAGGGTATTGATTATGTAGATAGTAATCGCAAGAGTTTGAATTCCTTTCTTCTCCTTTTGTCTGGTTGAAGAGAATACATACTGAGCAATTTCTGAAGTGAAAATATGCTTGTAGAGCAGAGATGGAAAGATGATGCTAGTTCATATTTGTAATGAGCTTTAAAACTTAAAAAGTAAATTCAAGTATAATATGGGTCATCTTGATTGTCATTACCAGTACATGGCATATATCTCCATTAATAAGGTCAGTACTCTATGTTAAGGCATAGAAAGTAGAATTTCTAATATTCAAAGAAGACACTGAATATTTGAGGAATGGTAAGAATACTCTTCTCCGTTGCTTCGAAAAGGTACGGATAAGTGATAATATCCTATATTAAACATTTCTATTTGAAGACAACACAAACAGATTAATAAACTTACAGAAGCTATTTCAAATATGGTCAGTGTCATAATTATCCTTTGTTACTTGGCTGAAATCTTTTGCTTTTAAGTAGTCTACATCTGAGACGATAAATGTGTATATGTGTGTGTGATGTGGATCTGAATCAGGAAAAAGTAAATGGACTTCTATATAGCTACTTCCTGGCTACTAAAGCATATGTTTTTAAAAAGCTAGCCAAAAGAAAATCTGCCTATGCAATCTGATTTTTGGAAAGTTCCTAGTTTTTAATATTTACAAACACAAAGAGAATGAAAATCTCATTAACTAAATACATAAAGACTAATAAAGTCAATCGAATGAAGACAGCTTAAACTCAGTTTATGAATGTCCTCCCATTATAGTACATATCGAATGCCAGACAAAAAATCACAGATATATTCTGGGTCTGATTATTATTCATAGTCTGGAAAATTTTAATATTCACCTGGTTACTGGGAACCATCCATTTAAGCCCCCTATGGTGGAGTCAGGAGCCCTGGTGGTCCAGTGGTTAAGAGCTTGGCTGTGAACCAAAAGGCCAGCAGTTCAAATCCACTAGCTGCTCCTTGGAAACCCTATGGGGGCAGTTCTACTCAGCCCTATAGGGTCACTATGAGTTGGAATTGACTCAATGGCAATAGTTTTTTTTGTTTTTTTAAATGGTGGAGTCAAGGAGCCCCAGTGGCACAATGGTTAAGTGCTTGGTTGCTAACTGAAAGGTTGGCAATTTGAACCCACTGGCAGCTCCACCGGAGAAAAGACTTGGTGATCTGTTTCCACAAAGATTTACAGCCTACAAAACCCTTTGGGGCAGTTCTATTCTGTCCTATAGGCATCAATTGGACAGCACCTAACAACAACCACATGCTGGAGTCAGATACAGAAGGATCACATGTCTAAGAAACCCTGCCTCAGGGTCTGGAGATGCAGAGACCAATGCTCAAAGGCACAGACAGGCATGGTATTCATGTCTGAAACCCTGATACACATTCAATATGAAGCACGTTTCTGGCCTTGTGATACTATTTCACTCATAAACTAATGAGGCATTTGGAGAAAAATAGTTGCTTAAGTCAAGAATTCTACCTGCTCTGGCATCTACCATACTTACGAATATTTTTTTCAGTGTACCTTTAGCCACGATCAGGAGATGGGATACTTTATTTCACTAAGGACGGAGTTAAGTAGGAGACTGCAGTATTACTCTTTGCCATGACAGGCAAACTCATACCGTGTCAGTTCAAGAAACATGTGAGTGCCCATGTGTATGTACCTGGAGCTCAAGCCTTCTCAAAATCACTAATATGAGAGAAAAAGACAGACATGGAGCAAGGGTGATACTTAGATGTCAGCCACTACTACATTCTACCTACTTCTCACTTTGCAAGACACCTGCAATTACCTGTATTCCCAACCTGGAAGTAAAAATATCTGAATTTGAATACTAGTAGGATTATTTGCTAAATTACTACAAGCAAGTCACTTCATTTTGCTGCTTCTCTATATTATTGTTGTTGTGAGGATGAAGTGAAACCATGTATATGAAAGTGACAGCCCAAAAAAGACACTTAATAAATGTGTTGGTTAAAATTTAAAATTTTGACACATGAGGAGATGCTCGCGATCACTAGCCATTAGAGAAATGCAAATTAAAACCACAATGAGATACCATCTC
>NW_004443946.1:24368683-24423214 GCF_000243295.1 Trichechus manatus latirostris | reverse complement strand
AGTTCCCTTGAACAGGGTTTTTATATACATTGATTTCTTTGCCAACTGCATCTCAGGGATGCTCAAAAGGTAAAACTTTCCACTACAACACAGTTCGAAGTTAAGAAAATAAAAACAGAATCCATTTCTTCATTCACAGTCTCTAGAACTCCAAATAGCGCTTTGCATATGCAAAGCATTCGAACAATGCTATCTTTGTTTATCCTTTCACCCATCAAAGTTTAAACATTCCAAATAAAGAAAGATTTATTTTCTTTATGAAAAGTCTTACATCTCTTCTAAGACTAAATCTCAATTACTTTTACAGCACTGATGAAAAATGGGGAAAGCAATGAGCATTCACTAATATTACAACAAGTTAATGAAGGCAGGGCTTTGAGGGAATTGCTTCACAAAGAGCTTCTAAGTCTCCTATGCGCTGACTTGACAAACAAGTCTCAGTAAGGAAATAATTCCCCAAATAATAATTCATGTACATAGCCTAAGATGAGGGTGGTCTCTAGCTTTCAAATAACAAAACTGCTGGGTGGGAATTTTATTTCTGTGTTTACTGTAGTTGAGGGGATGGTAATTATCTTGAGGTTGTGCCATCCAAATACAGAAGCAAAAAAGGAGAAAAAAAAACCCACTACTGAAAATTTCTTCGTGACAGAATTATTCCAACTCAAGACACATCTGTAGTTTGTCTGCTAGAAGTTCTTATTTCTGAGACAGGAAAATGGACTTTGTACAGTAAATTGGGAAAAAGAGAAATGGTTCCATAGTTCCACCAATCCTTCCCTCCCTGAGCCATTCCCTCCCTTACCAAAGTACTAAGATTCTGAATATAATCATAATACATGACAATAGGGCTGTCTCATGAGAGGGTTTGGTATTTTTACCCCAAGGGCTTGAGAGAGGTGAAGGTATGGCTCAAAGGTGAAGCCTGGAGCTCCACTGTGCATTTATGCTTTCTCTGAACACTTCATTAACAATACCACTGGTATCTGTTCTATCTCCCTAATGTTTACTAGCTGTATAATCTTGGGTATGTTAATTAATCTAAAAGAGCCAATTCTGTAAAACAGGGATAACTGGTACCTAGCAGGGTTTGTGGATATTACATGAGATGTCATACATGAAAATTGCCTAGAACTTCCACTTCTGGCCATAACAGAATACTTGGTACAGGACTTGTGCTTCTATGGTAAACAACTAGAAAACTTGACAAAATATCTGAAACAACTGTTTTCAGACACCTTTTTATAACACAATCTATATAACGATAGCATATGACACTGATCCCTGAGAAAAAGAACTCAAACAAGGTACAGCCATATGACCAACCATGTTTTCTGCCTGGATGCACTTTTGGGATAATGGCACAGGAAAGCGGAAGCCAGCAAGAGCAGGTAGTCTCACCAAGAAAGGCAGGAGGTCACGAAGGCTGAAGTAGGTGATATTTGCTCTGCAGAGTACAAAGGAAGAGAAAACTAGAGAGCAAAAGAGATTCAAAAACCTGCAGTGAGGTCCCTTTGAGTCTTGGGCCGAATACTAACCCACACACTCTTAGAGTGAGATCCCAAAAGCCAAGCCAAGAAAACTATTAGGGAAAGAATAATTACCAGGGAATTGTAAGCTAAAACAATTTTCACAGCTCACACAGGGTTAGAAAACATTTGAGTCTGACCAGCCAGAGTAGAGAAACTTTACTGAATATGCAGGCATTCAGATGCAAAAAAAGTCATGTCTTTGTAGTAGCACTAAATTACCAAGAGAGCAAAGGTTATTCCAGGCATGCCTTAATAAAGCTTAGAAAATGAGACTCATTAAGGATCAATCTGTTCGGTACCTAACTTGACTGCCTGCCAAAATAGAACTCAACACTCTTTGAAGAAGACAACAAAAGCCAGATGCTCAACAATGAAATACTCACAATGTCCAATATCCAATCAAAAATAACCAGACATGTGAAGAAGCAATAAAATGTAACCCAAAAGCAGAAGATAAATCAGTTAAAAGGAAACCCAAATGACATAAATGATGGAATAAGCAGATAAAGACTTTTAAAAAAAGCTACTATTAAATACATTCAAGGATTTAAAGGATAATATGAACCTAATGAGGAGAGAATGGAAGACAAAAAAGAGAGAGAGAGAGAAACCAAATGCATCTTCTCACTCTGAAAATCACAATATCTGACATGAAAGTTTCATTGGATTGGATTAACAGCTGATTAAGACACTATGGAAGAAGAAAAAAAAACCCGCAGTGAACCTGAAAACCTATTAATACAAATTATCCAAACTGAAGCACAGCAAGAAAGATGGTTGAAAATAAAACAATAGAACCCCATTAATCTGAGCTACATTAGTGTAACTGGAGACTCAGAAGGAAAAGGGGAAGGGGTTCAGAAAAAATAAGGGAAGAAATAACGGCAAGTAATATTTTAATTTGATGAAAATTACAACTCCACAGATCCAAGTAACATACACAGTGTCACATTTAGAGGGAATGACCCTTTGGGAACACTTGTTCTGGAAAGCATTTTCTTTTTTTAAGGATTATATTGAAAGAAAGTGTTTCTTGACACAACATAAAGTTGGATGTAATGTGATGAGATTATCTCACAGTACACAGAGGAAGATCTCATTTCTGGGTGTTCCATGGCCAGTAAGAGGTTGCTGGGGTGTGAAGAAGATGTTCCTTACCTACTTTGGTGGCCTGTTAGGATTTCATACTTGTTTAAATGACAAGGCTAATGACCCCTCTAATTTATGGGGTAAGAGAGATACTTTTGCCTACTGTTTTTCTCAGGGCTTTAGAGTAGAAACACCTTCCTACGTTTCATTCACCTAAGAAAACTTGACACTCTGAAAGGAGAGAGAAGAAACTGAATCTTTCTGAGAAGACATGCCTCAGAAAGGTTTCAAAGAGCCTCAAAGGAGAGAGGTTCAGTGAAAAGGAATCCTTCCTGGCTGAATGCACTGCATAATTTTGAAACTGCAGTTAGAGGCAGTTTGCTAATCCAGGCTCATCCCCCTCTAGCCTTTGCAGTTGCTGGGATAATGGGGCAAAATGTGCACAGAAGTGCTTATTTTGCTTATTCCACTGTCTTACTTGATGCTGCATTGGTTAACTATGGCCTTGCTAAACATTTCTCACATTTTGCTTCATCATTAAGAGGAGGCTGTGAATGTGTAAATACACAAATAATACACAACCTTATCAACTCCCAATCTGACCATTCATTTATAGAATCAAGGTGCTTATTACATTCTCTTTCCAGACCCTTTTAATAGTCCTTTGTGGTGATGACAATCTATATAACACAACAAATTGGACAACATGAGTTAATTCACAGGAGGAATATCAGAACATCTGGAAAAAAAGAGAGTTTAAGGGCATATTGAGAATTAACATTTGATGCGGCTGCAAGAATACAGAATGTTAAAATAATATTTAAGATGCTAGGCTATTTATGGGTTTTAATAGTCTCTCCTGCATGTCGTTTCCAAGTTGGCAACAGCAAAACCATAGCAACAGGAAATTCTTCCCTGCAGTGGAGTTTATGAATGCTTTTCTGTTTTCATGACTCAATTCCTTATTTAATTTCCTGTACAGAAAATTAGAGAGATTACTGTAGACTGCGATACAGATGTGCTAATCCAAAGACCTTCTCAAAAAACAAACAAAAAAGACAAAAAAAAACAAAACAAAAAAACAGGTCACAGGTGTCTATGGGTGAATTTTGAGATCAAATTTAAAACTGCCTCCAGACAGTCACACAGCAGAAGTCAACATACTCTAATCAAAATAGATACTTGAGTACTTAACTATTTTATTAACGACTTAGGGAATGGAATGGACAACCCTGTATGTTCATGCACCACAACTAAACAGACTGCTTCATTATTGTGCTTTTAATCAACACATTTTATGAGTCAAACTAATATTATAGCTAAAAAGCCTATTTTCTTAGAGATTAAGGGTAGACCTTGGACAATGATAGAAAACAAACCAAAAAAAACCCTAAATTGAAAGAATGCAAAATAAATAAGAAAACCATGCAAAGGCTGACTGTATAGATAAGTATGAGGATTATGAAATAAATTAGCAAAAGTCAAATATTCTAGAGCTTATGACCAGGTAGTTTACAAGCTTCTGGAGTTTGCAATCACCCCAACATTTAGCTAAGTACAATGAAATTTAGACTCTACTATCTAGGAGCAATTCTGCATGATTTGCTGTCATGGCTCTATTCCAGTCACACCTCTGATAACATTATTTTTCTACTGTCCAATCCTAGCAACTTTGATTATGATCTTCAATTGTTCTTGTGCCACATTCTCCCTCTCTGGCTTCCTCTCCCCAGTTACCAGCATTTTTCGGTAATAAATGGCAATGTTGTTTTACGGGTAATTTAGCAGATGCACATCAACACAGCAGGAGGAAAATAAGCCTATAGGAGGGTATATGTATTTCTTACTTTTGGTGTCAAGCTGTGCACGGTATTTCTCAAATCCTTTGAGCCGAACACGTTCTCCCAATAGCTGAAGGAATTCCTCAAAGGCTGGGCTGGCTGATTCATTGTTGTACATCTCTTCTTCGGTGCTCTGTCCAGCTTTGCAGTACATGATGCCTACCTTCTGCTGATAGTTCAGCTGTGAAATAGGCAATACAAGGCATATAAATATAGACAGATCCACTGGGCACCACTTAAAAGCTACCAAGTATGGTAGGGCACACGCCCAGTAAATAACTAACAATGGGTACATCTTTCTTCCCTTGAAATTCTTGTTTCAATCCTTCTGTCACTCAACCAAAAAAGACAATGGAGCAAACATCTATAATTGTCATGAATTAAAAGGAAAAAAAAAAAATTTTTTTTTTTAAATTAAAATTGCCTGTATGTTAGATGTTGACACTTTAGGTAATTTTTCTTAATGGATTACAAAGTACAAATGAGGCTATACAAAACAGTCTCACAATAAAAGGCAATTCTTTTTCAATGCTCTTCCCCTTTCAAAAAAGAAGGACCTTTACAAATTTAAAAGCAGACGTCCACTTTGCAAAACATACTTTAAAATAAGGTCATTAATGTTCTTGCAAAATTTTTTGGAAAAATTGGGAAAGACTTATCTACCAATGACAGTTTTCCAAAATACTAAATTATAAATCTTGATTATATCTTTGTTAGAGCACTCACATCACCAACAATGTAGTGACAAAAACTTCTTCAAATAGGATTTCCCTAAAGTGGATTGTGTGGATACTTTAAATAGGGCTTTGGAATGGCAAATCATCTAGTTGCAGATATTCTTTCCCCATGTATAGTTAAAAAGAAGCATTCAAGAGATCTAAATATAACACAGCATTAAGGAAAATATTTATTCATCACCGAAAGCCTCATGATTCTGCTAACAAGATATGAGTTTTCAACATAAAGCTTTAGACTTAATTCTTCAGTGCAATCAGTGTAAATCAATACCACAAAATCATATTTGCAAGATGGAACTGCAACCACTACATCATGAAATTTTCGTCTAACAAAAGGAAAGAAGGAAGGGAGGAGGCGGAATTTCAACAGCTAACATCTATTGAGCACCTACTATACGTCAATGGCTATGTTTGGTGTTTAACATATATTATCATACATCTAATCCTCACAAAAGCCCATAAGGCAAATATTACCCTGTTTTACAGATAAGAAAAAAGAATAGAACAGAAGGTAACTAGCCCAGTAGGGACGGACACAAGATCGTGTATTGTTAGCCCTGTGATTCAGCACTATTAAATATAACCGGGACTCAATCAGCCCTGTCTTGCCCTGTTTCTATTCCTACAAAACATCTCTACAACCCCTTATTTGTAATTCTAAAGTTGAAAAGTGAAAACCAAAAGTTAAGCAAACACAGTTGGCAGCAAAATGTGATGAGGCTGATGATACTTTTTATTTATTCTTCCTTGCGTTGAATATTCATACTTTTTTCTACAGAAACATTAATGTGTTTCACTGCAGGATGTTGTCCCAAATCCCACTGGGAATATTACTATATGGTATGTGTGTTATAGTACATTTTTTAAATCTGAAAACTTCTGAATTCTGAAACACATCCAGTCCCTGCTGTTTTACATAGGGACTGTACACTAAACTGCCTTTTTCAGTTTTTCAAACAAAAAGGTTCGCAATAGTGATAACACAGAAAATGTCATAGGGGAAGAGACCCTTGCTTGCTTTTCCCTCCTACACTGCACCCTGTTTAACTGACAAGGAAGCTCAATAGCCTTGACATGACTCATAGACATGAGAGCTCCCTGAACTTCTCCTGTAATTGCATACAATTGACTCTATCTTAAACCGTTAAGGCACTTGATGGTAACCTAAAGGTTGGAGGTCTGAGTCCACCCAGAGGCACCTGAGAAAAAAGTCCTGGTGATCTACTTCCAAAAACCCTATGGAGCACAGTTCTACTCTGATACACATGGGGTCGCCATGAGTCAGAGTTGACTCAATGGCAACTGACCTTCACTGCCTATACTCATGAGTGGAAGGTAAAGTTCTAAGTCTGAAACTTGCAAATAACTGGACACACAGATATTGGAATATTTTTAAAATAGCATACAATTTTATATTGTTGTTGGTTTCATTTTAATTAACAGCATAAACACATTTGAGACTTAGTTTATTTTTGTATACCACACTTAGGAAAAAAAAAAATCAACGTTAAACCTACTTCACACAGATGACATTTAACCCCTTTCCCAGCTGGCCTACTTAATGTCTGAATGTAGCTTTCAGGAGGAGCTCCCACAGGTAGAGATTTCATCTTAGCTTTAGGAATTGATCTGTCTACTATATTAGGTCTCACCGAATAGAAAAGTAGTGGTAGGCTCTATGTCTATTAGAAAAGAAGTCCTTAATACAGCCAGATCCCAGGGCTGACAGTTACCGTATTCTCTTCCTGCAGGGAAGGCCATCAAAGAGATAAAGCAATCTGGAGAAACGAAGGAGCTTTGAGTTATTTGTTGTCTGGCCCTGTGCTTCCCAGATCAGCCTTCACATGCAACAAATGTTAAACAAAAGTCACCCTGTTCAACAGAAAGCATCCTAGTAAAACTGGATTTGTGGATGGCTTTTAAAAGCTTTTTAGATAAAGGCCTAAGATTTCACTGTGCAACATTCAAAGGGATTCATTTACGTAAAAAAAGTTCATTGCAGACAGCAGATAAGTAACAAAACGTCAGGAAGCCCACTGGAAAAGCAAAGTTCAAGGACAATGAGACAATGCTGCCTTCTTTTCACTGGCTTCTAATACCGGAATGAATTTCACCTGCAGATAGGAGAAGGAACTGGTTTTGTTGGTTCTGAAAGGAATGTTCTTAATTTAAGAGGATTAGGAAATTTGTTAGAATGTCAAATTTCCCCCAGTTTAAACTGTGCCAAATGTTGCCTGCTCTTTGCTCTACAGTGACAGTATGACTATATACATTAATTCTCCAATTAAATCATAGTAAGTGGCATTCTCTGAACTCAGGCTCCTAGAATCCTTGGTTAGCAACTATGTTCCCATGAGAAGCTGTTAAGGAGAAGATATGTAAATGTAATAAGGAACATTTCTAGAGAAGGAGCAAATGTAAATGGAGTTAAAGCTATGATTTGGAGGTTTGCTATTGTCATGTGCTTTTTCAAACAACATTTTCTCTTTGAGACACACACAAACATCTGTATGGTGATGTATACGCATATAACGTAATGAGCAAAACAGAGTAAACAGATGATACCAAAAGCCATCCTGAGAACAGGGTGGGCTCATCCATGGTTTAGGATTTTGCTTTGGATAATCTTTGGATCATCTGATAACGTTGCTATTATTCCATGCCTGCATATACACTGTTCATATGGAGCACTGATAGAAATGTTGGGGCACTCAACAATTATCTGTGTTACCAACAGCTACGAGGGGATGTTGAGTTTCTGTAGGGGTGATGGAGAAAATCTGGTAACAGTTAAGGGTGATGGTTGAACATGATAGACCTAATTAATGTCTATGAATTATACATGTGAAGATACATGAAATAATATTTTGCTACTTATATATTTACTACAATTAAAAAAAAAAAAGTTATGATGGTCAGTCGAACAGGACAAAGGCTATATTTGAGATGAAGGTCTTGAATCTCAACAAAGCAAAAGGTATTTCACACTTACCATAAGTGAAGTGGGCACAAACAGTACATAAAATTGCTCTTCCTCTCATAAAATAGGTATTTTAACACAAAATCAAAAAACAAACAAAAACAAAAGATACTGCAATCTTACTTATACAGCCTTGAGTTTCTAGAAAAATGGATGACAAAGTCAGAGCCCTTCAACAGATTTGAAGAACCAAGTTCTCAGAGCCCTTATCGGGTCTTGCATCTTCCCTGATGTCACAACCAGAGGTCACAGGGCAGCACAGGCCATGAAAACAACTTAGCTCTCTTGTTCATACAAATCTTTTTATATTGTCTTAGTTAATCCAGAAATTTAAAATAGTCAATATTCATTTTTAGCTGTAAAACCAAAAATCTGGAAAAGGCTTCTTTGGTTAGGCTGTTTTCAAATTCTACTACTTGTCACACATGGTAGAGATGTGATTCTCAGGCACGCTGTCCAAATGAAGAGTCCATCCTACGAACTGGAGGCCCATGCCAACCAGTTCACATGTGACCAGTTCTCCACCGATAGGATTGTACTTCATCAAAGTCATTAGCGAAGCCGAGGGAAAAACAACTTGCCCACTCATCCGGGCCAAACCAAAAAAAACCAAGCCTGTTGCCGTCGAGTCGATCCCAACTCATAGCAACCCTACAGGACAGAGGAGAACTGCCCCCAGAGGGTTTCTAAGGAGCACCTGGTGGATTCGAACTGCTGACCTTTTGGTTAGCAGCTGAGCTCTTAACCACTGCGCCATTAGGGCTCCCATCCAGGCCAATACATAATTAATTTAAAACAAACACATCTACTTCCCCACAACCTGGTTTCATTGCTTTCAGAGTATAAACATGGGGAGAGGAGGCTATTGGAGTGGGAAGGGGGGTAGATATCAATATGCAGGTGCTGGAAGTTCTTGGCCTTCACTTACAGGGCTGGAATAATAGAATCCCACGTTCACCAAATACCAACACGGAGTTCAGCAGAGCAGCACACCTGCAGGCATGTTAAATGATTGATTTTCTTTCTCGCTGATCTTATTATATACATTTAGAAAAATCCAAACTATCTCATGTAAAGAGAACAAATTAACCATCTTGAAGTGAGAAATGCATGACCCCCAGCCCCAACACACACAAAAAAAACAAAGCTATGAAAATAAACAGAATACAGGTAAGATGCTACTGTTAGCTGCCATCGAGTCAGCCCAATTCACAGGGACCCCATGTATAATGGGATCTGACTGTCATGATCCACAGGGTTTTTATTGGTTGATTTTTAGAAGCAGAACACCAGGTTTTTCTTCCCCGTCTTAGTCTGGAAGTGTTACTGAAACCTGTTCAACATCATAGCAACTTGTAAGCCTCCCCTGACAGACGGGTGGTGGCTGCACGTGAAGTGCACTGGCAGGGAATCAAATCCGAATTTTCAAGGCTGCGACGTTTCAAAAGCAGATTGCCAGGCCTGTTTTCTGAGACACCTCCAGGTGCATTTGAACTGCCAACCTTTTGGTTAGTAGTCAAGTATTTAACTGTTTTTGCCATCTAGGGAGCTAGCTAGTGCAATAAGCCAAGAAAAATTTAAAAAAAAAATTTTTTTTTTCTTTAGTTTTCCTTCATCTGAGAATGTCCTGATGTTCCCTTTACTCCTAAAGACTATTTCCCTGAATATAGAATTCTGGGTTGACAGTTCTTTTCTTCCAGCACTAAAAAAATTTTGTGCCACTTCCTTCTGGCCTCCGTGGTTTTTGATGAGAAGTCTGGTCCATTCAAATTGTTTTATGTCAATATAAAGCAAGATGCCATTTTTCTTTCACTTCTTTCAAGATTTTTTGTCCTTTGTTTTCAGAAATTTTCCTATGATGTGTGTTGGTGGGAGCCCTGGTGGCACAGTGGTTAAGAGATACGGCTGTTAATCAAAACGTCGGCAGTTCGAATCCACCATTTGCTCCTTGGAAACTCTATGGGGCAATTCTACTCTATTCTATAGGGTCCTCTGAGTCGGAATCAACTTGATAGCAATGGGTTTGGTTTTGGTGTGCTGGTGTGAATTTTTTGTTTGAGGTTTGCTCAGCTTCTTGAATCTGATGATTTGTCTCTTTTGCCAAATTTGGGGAGTTTTCAGTCATTATTTCTTTGAGTACTTCTTCAGGCCTGTCTTCTTTTTCCTTTTCTTCCAGGACTCTGAAGGCATGATTATTTAATCTGTTGTTATACCTCCACAAGTTCCTGAGGTGTCATTTGTTTTTTGTTTTTTTTTCCCAGTCTACTCTCTGTTGTTCAGACTAGGTGATTTCTATTGTTCTGTCTTCAAGTACAATGATTTTTTTCCTCTATCCCTTTTATTTTTGCTGTTGACCCCATCTATTGTGTTATTTATTTTGGTTTTGGCTATTGTATTTTTCAGTTCTAACATTTTCAGTTATTTGTTTATATCTTCTATTTCTTTGCTGAGACCTTCCATTTTTTTTAATTTATCACAACCAAGTTTGTAAGTGCTCATCAAAGCATTTTAATGATGGCTGTTTAAAATCCTTCTCAGATAATTCCAACATCTGTGTCATCTCAGGGTTGGCCTGCGTTGTTTTTTCTCAAGCAAGTTGAGATTTTCCTGGTTGCTGGTATGGCTAGTCATTTTCAATTTAAATCTGGACATTTTGCGTATTATGCTGAAACTCTGGATCTTACTTAAATCACCGTTTTCCACACTGGTAGTGGAAGAGGGGCTACTTTAGGCAATACTGCCAGGTGGGGTTTTAAGTCAGGTTCCCCCTTGGCCTCTGTTGAGCCCTAGGGACAAGGGCTCCTTTTTTATCCTGGGAAAGGGTTGTAGTTCTAGTTCCCTACTAGACCTCCACTGATACCACCCTGGCTGTCAGGACATGGGTGCCTCATTACTACTATTCATGTATCTTTCACTGACACCACAGGAGAAAGGGAGGATACATACTGTTATGAACTGGTGTGCCCCAAAAATGTGTGTCAACTTGGCTAGGCGGTGATTCCCAGCATTGTGTGACTGTCCACCACTCTGTCTTCTGTGATTTTCCTATGTGTTGTAAATCCTACCTCTTTGATGTTAATGAGGCAGGATTAGAGGCAGTTATTTTAATGAGGCAGGACACAATCTATAAGATTAGGTTGTACCTTGAGCCAATTTCTTTTGAGATATAAACGAGAGAAGCAAGCTGAGAGACGGGGGCACCTCCAACCACCAAGAAAGCAGAGCTGGGAGCACAGCGCGTCCTTTGGACCTGGGGTCCCTGTGCTGAGAACTTCCTTGACCGAGGAACACTGATGACAGGGACCTTCCCCCAGAGCCAACAGAGAAAGCCTTCTGCTGGAGGTGGCACCCTGAATTTGGACTTCTAGCCTCCTGAACTGTGAGAGAATAAACTTCTGTTTGTTTAAGTCATCCACTTGTGGTATTTCTATTATAGCAGCACTAGATAACTAAGACATATACCTACTACTCCTCACTTACGGACTATCTCGAAGATAGTAAAAATTCTACTATCCGCTATTTTGCACATTAACATCCTCACCTATCTACACACCCTCACCTCACACAGTTCGTCCAGGGTGAGTGGAAGGAGTGGCACCACCCTCGGGGTATTTAACCCCAGTCTGGAACCCACAGGGTGCCTGATGTCCAGCCCCTCCCGGCTTGTGCCTCCCCTCCCTCCTCCCAGCTCTCTCCAGCACACCCTACCCTCTCTCCGGCACACCCCATCCTCTGCCCTACACTCGCCTATGTGGAACTGCCCCCTGGCTGAGGCTGCAGTGCACAGACCAGCCCCACTTCCTGCACCGAGTGCACTACGGGGCCCGAGCTGGAGACTCAGCAGCTGAGGAGCTGAGGATACCCAGCCAGTGGCCCACAGCATGGATTCAGATTCCAGCAAGCAGAGTGAGGGCAAGCCCGTGACTGGCGGGGGTTGCCCACCTGGGAGGGTTGGGCTTGAGGAGGTGGGGAGGCTGGGGCAGGAAATTGAGAGTATTACGACCTGTTCTTTGGAACCTAACCCTGTCGATAAGTGAAGAGTGAGTGTATTTTGTTGCTGCTAGGTGGTGCTCAAAGTCTTAACTCTCCACTAGGCCTCCTCTGATGTCATCCCAGCAGGGAATGAAAAAGGCGCCTCTCCTTACCACCCTGTGAGTAAACATCTTGGGTCTCCACTTGGCTTTCTCTGACAGTACACTAGCAAAAGCTAATGTTTGTTTGTGTGTGTATATGGTGTTTGGACAGGGTAGAGAGCTTACTGTTTAAAAAATTTCTGTCTTTCTGGGGCTGTCCCTTACTATGGTCCTTTGGTTAAAGACAGCAGGCTTTTATTGGGGCTTTTTTGTCTCTGCCTGTTGGCATATCTAGATTGCCAGCTTCTTCAGCTGTGGATACATGAGGCAAAAAGAAAACCTAGGGAACTCAAACTATAGTGTTGTTACTCAGACCCCAAGGTCTCTAGCCAGTCTGCCTTCTTCTCTCCACCTTTCAGAATCATTTTACTTTTTGTTTTATATACATAATGTCCAGATTTTTTAGCTGTACTTAGTGGGAAGAACAGAGAAAAATACGTCTACTCCATTTTTCCGGAAGCAAAAGTCCAAACTTATTTTAAAAAAATATTTTGTTCAGTTTTTCTGGTTATTCTCAGTGGGAGAGCTAGTTGGCAACAAGTTAGTCTACCATTAATAGACATGAAAATCTTGGCAATTTTTTAAAATTCTCATGATTCACATTCATAACATTCACTTTGGTTTGTTCTTTATTCTTTATTCATATGGTAACTCCCTTAACTACTTCCTGAAAACAAATCTCTAGACTGTCCTCCAAAAAAAAAAAGACAAAGACTTTAGCAATTCAGTGTTGAGAGCAAAAAAATGCTAGCTAGAAAATTTATCCTGATTGGAATTGCTAGCAAATCCGGATGGTTTCAAAAATGACATATGGATACTGGGTAGGAAAGTTGTTAAAAAAAAAAAAAAAAAATCTGATGCTTTTAAAATCTCTATGCTTTTAAAATTATTTATATATATGGGCATATATATTCCATTTTTATCTTTGATATAATGTAAAGGAAATATTCCCCACACACACATAACAATCTTATCTAATGTTATGTAGTACAAAATTTCTCACAAAAATAAAAGGCTTCATGTTGGGTATGAAGTTGATAATAAATGTACCTGATTTGATTTAACATTAAGACGAATTTCAATTACATAGGAAAAGGCTCTTCACTACAGTATTATTTGTAACAGAAAAAGATTGGAATCAACCCAAATGCCTATCAATAGGGAAATTTACGAGATAAAGTATGGTACAATACATGCAATATTATGCAGCAGTGAAAACAACTGGAAAGGTTTCTAATATACTGACATGGAAAGATCTCCAAAATATATTATGTGAAAAAAGCAAGTGTCTCTAGCATGCTATATTTTGTATAAGAAAGTGAAAAATAAGAATATATATGTGTATCTGGGGCATCTGTAAAAAGAAATATAGCACTACACGAGAAAATAATAAAAGTGATAGCTATTAGGGGAAGAAAGAGGAAGGCAGATAGGCACAAGGTGGGAATGGAATCCCTCAGTATACATATTGTCATAGTGTTTGATTTTCTCGACCATTTGAAGATACTACCTGCTTAAGTCCTGAAGTAAAGAAACTAATTTAACTTTTTATTTCAAAGTTGAATTTAAAAGGCAATCCACAATTTTAACAATCAGGAAGGCTGGAATGTCTGCAGTCAGTTATTCTGCTTTTTGGATCATGAACCAAGGACTTCTTGCCACATGTGCCTCATTACTCTTGCTGTGTTCCATCAGTGCAAACTGCAGTCCTACTACAGCCAGGTATCTTCCAAAAGCTAATGCTATTGGTCATGTTAATCACAGAATCTCATCACTGGAAAGGATTCTACCAGTCACCTAGCCCAAAATCTCTTCAAATCCATCTGTAAGAGGTTATCCAGCCTCAGTTGGGTAAAAGAACATAGATGGGCTGGTGCAGAGTACTCACCACCTGTGGTCAGACAAGACAAAGCCACTGACACCTTCTTCTGGCCTAGTAATAGTCATGTGTACACCTACTCCTCACTTATCGACTATCTTGTTATCTGACATTTCGCATTTACAACAACAGTAAAAAATCTACCATCCAACTATTTTTGCACATTAATGACATACATCTGGCAGTAACCCTTTCATGACCAGTGGGACATACAGCGCCCACCTACAGTTTTCCATTTTTCACCCCTTTGGTCCGGAGGAACGTATGTGTTCCACATAGTATTTTGTGATCTGATGTGGTCATCCTCCATTTTCACATAATGTCAATTTTCGCATGATAACCTGGTCTTTGGAACCTATCTATCTCGATAAGTGAGGAGTGAGTGTATTTCCTTCCTGATAAGGTACATACAGGTCCATAAATTGTCTGGAACCAATCTGGTATCTCATAATTTAAGAGAAGATTAAAATTCCAGGAATGGTAAATGTTCTGCCAAAGCTTCATTCACAGAAAATCAGTCTTGGAAAGATTGTTTCTCCTGTGGGTCATTTTTCAAAGCTACTTCTCTGAATCAAAGAAAAAGTGGCTGTTCAAACACATTTATCCTCACAATAAAATAATGCAACATGGCAATCAATGGCTAAGTCAGCCGAGAATTTCATTCAAGTCCTTAATCAAAGGATCAGTGCTATTCATTACCAAATAAACATCGCTTTTTTCTTATATCCATTCTTAAGACATACACTGCAGACTTAGTTAAATGGGGATCATTTTCCTCCTACTATAATGTCAATCACTTGATGGGTAACTTTTTAAGAAATTGAGACCCTAATATTTTCATTTTGTTATGTTTTTAATAAGCATCTAGAAAAAGAGCGGAGATACTCATTTAGGGAAAATCACTACTGTGTATATGAAACTTTATTACCTAATGAAAATAGGAAGGATTATCAATTTTCTCTTCAGCAAACTGGCATTTCTTCTTTAAATATTTATAAACTGCATTCCATTTCCATTTGAGTTTAACATATTATACTTAATACTGGGCACTGAAACCTTTATAATAAGGCTTGGAGGCATCTTTGGAGTTTCTTGTCCCACTCACGGGGAGGGGGAAGAAGGATAGGGTGTATAGTATATTGGTTAAGAATGCAGCTCTGGGCCCTAAGTGCCTGGATTTAACACCTGCCTCCATCAGGTGCTGACTGTGATCTGGGGGACAGGGGGGTGTCTTGCAGCCTTTCTATGCCTCAGTGTTCTGGCAACCCAGGAACAATAACAGTAGCTATATCAAAGGATTCTGAGGATTAAAATAATTCCTGTAAAATCCTATAAATTGCTTCACACAGTGCCTAGCATAGGCACTGCTCAATAAAAATTATCTATTTTTATCACTCTTTTACATGTACCTCACCTTCTTGCTGAGCTGAACTGCTTGCTGCCTCACAAACACACTGCTTTTGTACCTTTGTGCTCTGCTCTGAATCCAGATCACCATACTGTTCATTCTCTGGCCTGACGAAATCCTCTTCCCCTCCAAGGCCTATCTCATCCAGATCCATCTAACTGATCGTGACTTGGTCCCACTGGTTTACACTGCCACTGCTTTTTGTTTGCAATTCTCTTATTAAACACATTATATTAACCCTGACTTCTATTGTAGTAACTTACGATCTTATCTCCTTCATGGATAAGGATACTAGCCTATTTATTTCTCTACAGTATTTAATCTGTACAGTAATACTCAATAAGCATTTATCGGATTTGAAACAGTTACGCTTAACTTATAGAAGTAAGCAGAATATATTATCTATAATAGGTGCTCTGTCATAGGATGGCTATAAAGATTAAATAAGATAATGCATGTAAAGGGTTAATAACAAGTTACTAATTTATCATTATCAATAACAGCTAATATTTTTTGAATATTTACCATGTGTCCAGCATTGTACTAACCATTTATATGTGAATTCCCTAAAACACGGCCTAGTATGATAATCTTTCATCCCTTTTGCAGAGTGCATGAGATATATAGATGTTATTTAAATAGCTGATGAAGAAAAACGGGTCTGATATGGCAAATTTTAAACTAACTGAATTGGCCATATTATTAAAAAGCTGACTTGAATAGATAATGAAATTCCTGGTATTTCAAAATGCAGTCTTGAGGATCAAAATAATTCAAGATATGCAAAACTGTATGAAAGCTTGCCAATTTTAAAAATGAAAGGTAGCATTATGCAAATTTGTACCCAGTGTTCAGGACTACTAAGGGATGAGAGGGAAGAAAAACAGCACTGAGAATAAGCCTCCATCTCCTCAAGCTCTGGTGGCATAGTGGTTAAGTGCTATGGCTGCTAACCAAAAGGTCCACAGTTCGAATCCACTAGCCACTGCTTGGAAACTCTATAGGCTAGTTCTAATCTGTCATATAGGTTCGCTATGAGTCAGAATTGATTCGATGGCAATGGGTTTGGGTTTTTGTTTTCTCCTCAAGCCATACAGGCCCAATAACTGGAATCTACCACATAGGGCTGAACAGGATTGCTGTGAGGATTAAATCAGATAATGCGAGTAAAGCACTTAGAACTTAGTAATAATTACATAAACATTTATATTTATCGATTTTGTTTTTATCATGAGAGATACTCTCAAATTAGTCACTAAACAAAATTGAGGAACATGATGGTCAAACTAAATCCAGAGTTGATCCAAAATTTCTCAGTCACACACTTTTATCTTCTCCCAAGTATGAAAACAATGGCAATATTTCATTTTCTCACTGCCCCTTTACAAATAGTGGAAAAGTACATAAATAAATAGTATAAGGCCCAGAAAGGAATAAGGAAAGAGAATGTGAAAGCCAAAAAATATATATTCATTTTTGAAAACTTCAGGAATTGAAACGCCTCAAATCAAACGAAAACAAAATTTTTTCATTTTTGTCAAATGCTGTCTTTTTGTTTTTTTCTCTTCTACGTATAATTTTAACTTGTTCTGGTCATTTCTGCTTTTAAAAGTGGGAAAATAAAGAAATAAACCATCAAAGATTTGAAACGGAAGCCGCCACAATGTAGCAAATAGTGTTTTCTTTTTCCAAGCATAATTATGAAGGCATTTAGTATCAGTATATAACATATTAAAGAAATCATTTAAATAAAATTTAAACAGAAGTTTAAAAGTCCCTTTTAGTGAGTCCAATTTCCCGGTGTCATACTCCAAATCTCTTTAAAGAATGTAAGGATGTACAAAGCTTGAAATTAAAAAAAAAAAGAAAATGATGACATAGATGGAAATTAAACATGCTCTACAACGATTCATGTGCATAATCTACTGTACTTATAAGCATTTCCTCTTTAAAATCTGTGTTTGTAAAGGCACGAAAATAATCACTTTCTCAAAATGATTTCAAGGCATAAACGAGATTTCCTACCCCAAAAATGACTCCCCAGGCAAAAAAGCCTAAGTCTGTGTGCCATCTGTTTTATATCAGTACAATCCTGGCTTTGAATGCTCTGTGAGGAAATTTCAAAGAAAAGACAGAGGCCAAGTGCCAATGCCCTTCAGGCTGGATACAGAGCTGCTCGTATAGAACAGGGTGTTCTAAAACGTCTAGGTTCTACTGTCTAGAAAAATTTCCAAAAAAATTTCTGGAGAGACTCGTGTTGATTGTCAAATTGTCATCTTGCCAAGAAAAGATACTCACAAAACTAAGATATACCATCATCAATCATTTTATGAAGCAAAAGATGTTTTAATACCCTTAAGAACAGGAAAGCCATAATTTCAGAATAGACAGTTTTGTAAATTAAATAAATTTATCTTTAACTTTCTGTAGCGTTCTTACCTTTCCTATGTTGATGAGACCATAAAGTGTTCATCACAGACCAGTACCACTACCTGTGGTCCAACATTCCGCCATCACTAATCGGGGGGAGGGAGGAGTGCAAAATGTGCCATAAATGTCTAAAGTTATGGCACATATCATTATTGAATATGGGTAAAACAAGGGAAAATGGCAATAAATGCCTCCTTTACATAAGAGAGGAGCCCTGGTGGTGCAGTGGTTAAGAGCTCAGCTGCTAATCAAAAGTTCTAATCTACTAGCCACTCCTTGAAAACCCTATGGGGCAGTTCTACTCTGTCCTGCAGAGTCACTATGAGTCAGAATTGACTCGACAGTGATGGGTTTTTTGGTTTTTACGTAAGATAATCTGTTCTAATGTAGAGCTTAGAATGTTAAGTATACTATTATATTATCAATGTCTAAACATCTTCATTCTCCCAGGTAAGCACAGTAATTGAAACGACTGAATCAATAAAGCTGAACCTAATCATCATTTTTATATTGCTCATCTGTTAGAACAAATGCCCAAATATGTACTGAAAAACATCCTCCAAAATAGTTAAGAATATGCATCAGTTGTCTTTTGCAGAGTTCAAGGTGCTTCATATTTATATCTTATGGACACGGATACTCACAGCATTCTTCAAATATATGTATAGAATAGACATTAGCTGTGCGTTATGAAAAGTGAAATGAATGGACAGAAAAGCAAGGATTAGAAAACTTATGTCCAATTATTCGTTCGTAATATGTTCTCATTGGCTGAATTAACAGAATAAATATACCTTGAAACTTATTTTTAAATTAAATTAATTTTAACTAAATTGGAATTTTTGTTAATTAAGGAAATATTATCAAAATTTCACAAAATGACATTCAACAACTGGACAAATTTTACTTCTGTAGGAATTTTTTAAAAATGAAATGTTAAAACTACCACCACCTACCTCCAGGATGCAATATGGGAGCAATGCTCAAAGAAAGAGTTAAAGTAAGAGTATATAAATATGACAAATACAAAATTAGCACATATGACCAAAACACCCCAACATGGAATGTGTGTATACTTACCGGCCAGAGGATTTTCAAGATTGTAATTTTTCATTCTCTACCCTCTGCTACCTCTATTTGGATCATCCTATCCCTTACTTGCATCTTGACTATAGGCCCCCACATTAGATTGTTGTTGTTGTTTGGTGCTGCTGAGTCGGTTCTGACTCAGCGTGATCCTATGTACAAGAGAACAAAACACTGCTCGGTCCTGCTCCATCCTCACAATCATTGCTGTTTGAGCCCATTGTTGCAGCCACTGTGTCAATCCATCTCATTGAGGGTCTTCCTCTTTTTCACTGACCCTCTACTTGACCAAGCACAGTGTCCTTCTCCAGGGACTGGTCCTGCCTGATAGCATGTCCAAAGTACACGTGACCAAGTCTCACCATCCTCACCTCCAAGGAGCACTCTGTACTTCTTCCACGACAGACTTGGTTGTTTTTCCAACAGTCCATGGTATATTCAATATTCTTCGCTAACGTCATAATTCAAAGGTATTAATTCTTCTTCACACTTCCTTATTCACTGTCTGGCGTTCACATGTATATGAGGCGACTGAAAATATCATGGCTTCGTCAGGCGCACCTTAGTCCTCAAAGTGACATCTTTGCTTTTGAACACTTTAAAGAGGTCTTTTGAGCAGATCTGACCATTGTAATACATCATTTGATTTCCTGACTGTTGCTTCCATGGGTATTAATTATAGTTCCCAGTAAAATAAATCCTTGACAACTTCAGTATTTTCTCCATTTACCATGATATTGCTTACTAGTTCAGTTGTGAGGATTTCTGTTTTCTTTATGTTGAGGTACAATCCATACTGAAGGTTGCAGTCTTCGATCTTCATCAGTAAGTGCTTTAAGTCCTCTTCACTTTCAGCAAGCAAGGTTGTGTCATTTGCATACCGAAGGTTGTTAATGAGTCCTCCTCCAATCCTGATACTGCGTTCCTCTTCATATAGTCATTTAGATAGAGGTAATAAAATCTTGAGCATTTTAATTTTGTTACCGATTAGGACTCAAATTTTAAAAATTCCTGTTTTGAAATCTTGGCTAAAATACATCTTTGGTGGTACTAACAGGCTTTTAAATTTTGAATGTCCAAGAAAGGTGTGGTATAGTGGTTAAGAGCACAAGCTTTGAGTCTGACTGTATGTGAACCCTGGTTCCACAACTTATTAACTGTGTAGACTTGGAATTACTGCTTAATCTCTCTGTACCACAGATTCTTTATCTCTAAAATGGAGATAATAATAGTACCTTCCTAATACAGCTGGAAGATTAAATGGAATAACATATTTAAGGCACTTAGAACACAGCGTGATGAATGTGGTCATTAATGTTAGCTATGATTACTATTAGTATTATTATTGCTATGGCTACTACTTATTCCCAGAGTACTTGAAGAATTCACTGCATCTAGGTTAAGATTATCAACAGCGTTGAATATGGTTTAAGTATCATATCTATCAATTCTGACACAGAATTTCAAGAGATGAGAAATGTTCAGAGTTTACAGAAATTAGATTAAAAAAGAGTAACTACAAGAAAGTATCCTTCACAATAAATAACATCAGTTTTCCCCACCAAAAATGAAAAATTAAGGTTGTCTCCAGTAAGCCTACAAGGTAACTTTCTCTGAAAGCCAAACTCACCCCTTGTTCATCCAGTTTCATGAGCTGCTCTGTGACTTTGGGGGTGTTAAAGGCCAACCGCAGGCACTGGACATTGAGCTCAGGAATCACGTGCTCCAGCACTTCTTTCAGGGGAAGCCCTCTGGCTGTCGAGTGTTTTGCCGTTGAGGGGATAGCATCCTCCAGGACTGACCCTCTCAGTGTCATGAGCTGAAAGACAGACAACAGCTGAGTGTGAGGGACGAGAATGGTGTCACATGCATTGAAGGCCTAGACTAGGGTGACTTTGGTTAAGCCAGTGAGGAAGAAAGAATGAGAAAATAATATGATACTTTCTATCTGGAAAATGAGGCCAATATTTCCAGAAGACCCAGGAAACTCCAGAAGAACTCATAATCAGGCTTTCTGAGGACATTTACTGAGATACTAAATATAGTATTTCCTTATAGAGATCAGTAAGATCAAGGTCTCTACATGGCTATAATATGCCACTAAGCAGACAAACCAGAACACTAAGGAGATACCCCAGAGAAACAGCTGAAGAATAAGTGCTTAGAATTTGGATCTCATATGTTTGTGAATTACAAAAGGTAAGGATAGTTTTGAATTTCATAGCGTACACCTGACAAGCATAAACTCTCATATCCCCAAATGCTGCTTCATTAGGGCAATGGTTTTAGTTAGCACAGCAGCACAGACAACAGCATTTGAATTCATTTAAAATTTTTCCTTATTTCTTAAAATGCCTTTCATTTTTTTAATGAAATACAAACTTAAGCAAAGAAATCTCCCTATGTAATGGTGATCTGTTTGAGAAAAGTGAACCAGACTAAAACCTAAAGTAGTCCTAATTTCCAACAATTTTTACATACTAAAGTGATTAATATAACTTAAACACTACATAGTGACCTAAGAGGAAAAAAAATCTATTAAATTGAATGAACTTCCATTAAGTATGTAGGTTCTAAGTTATTGTACTACCAGGATCTACAAAAGATAATAGAGGCATACATGTTGGGGGATGTTTATGGAATGTACGATGATGAGAGGTGAGACATATATTCACAACTGCAATCCACGAAGGGTATATTTACTAAGAAAAGTATAAACAAGTCCAGGTCCTAAGACAGTCTAAAGGCAGAAAACAGATCACACTGGCTCAGAGTTTAAGCCCTCATGGAAGGGGTGGCATTAGAAAGGGCTATGAAATACAGGAAGAATTCTACAAAAAGAAAAAGGCAGAGAGAACAACATAGTACAGGTGTGGAGCTAGGAAAGAAGAGAGCATGAGGGGGAAGCAGTTATTACTACAGTCTAGTCAGATGTAAGGACAGTCCCTGGGTGGTGCTTACGCGTAACGCATTACGCATTTGGTGCTAACTGAAAGGTTGGAGGTTCGAGTCCATCCAGAGGCACATCAAGAAAGGCCTCGTGATCTACTTTCAAGAATCAGCCATTGAAAACTCTATGGAGTACAGCTCTACTCTGACACACACGGGGTCATCATGAGTTGGAATGGACTCAGATGCAACTTGTTTTTTAAGGATAGCACAAGGGAAGAATGGATGCTAAAGCCCCAAGGTGATGGAGAGTCCCCAAGCAGAAGACTCTGAAGGCAGACTGTGGGGTGTACACCTCATCTGGCTACAACAGGTAATCTCAGAACTTTTTTGAGTGGGAATAATGACGTATATGTTCAAAAAAAACTAAGCTGGCAAACAAGATGAACTGCAAGAGAAAGAAAGTAGAGGCAGAGAAGATAGTCAGAAGGAGGCTGCAGCAGTCTTCAGGTAACAGAAAAAGGGCATGATATAGGATTAACAGGAAAACTGGAAACCAAAGGAAAAAAAGAATCACCAGGAAAGAAAAACGCATCACACTTGGCAACTGATGGAGAAGAGAGAAGAATAGGAAAACCATCAACTCTCATCAACAGCTTACTTTCAATACAAGAAAAATGTACCTGAGCTCTTTGCAGTCTATCCATTTGATTAGTATCTTTTCTTTCATTTGTAAATGATTTCTTTTCAAATAATAGTTCCCCAAAAAACATCATTTTCCTATTACTTAATATCGAATTCAGACGGATAAACATACACACACACAAACACATACAGTTTTTTTCTTTTCTTTAAATCATGGATAACAGCTGAATAACTCAGTTATTACGTGCTTCTTTTCATGCAGTAGTACATGCCTTGGGATGGGGGACCACAAAGCCTGGGAGTACTCTCAATTTAGAAACCAAGACCAGGAATGCTAATCCTTGCATCATGCACCATAGAAAGGCAGCAGCTAACTTCACAAAAGTCAAAGCAGATGAGAAAAAGAATGACTCATTTTTAACACCCAAATCACTAATATTACTGACATTTTGGTTAATAACTTTCAGAAACAAGAAGAGAGTCCTCATAAGACCCTGTGCTCCTATGTCATAAAATTCTGTTCATAAACAGACATCCCTACAAGTACATGTAAGATCTTTTTAGTTTGTTTATGTTTTATAACTGCTTCTATTGAAATGAGATTCATTTGCATTTCTGTTTTCTTGATGGCATTCACTGTAGCAACTGGGGCATCACTGTGGTGACCATGTTTTCTTTTCTCTTGATGGATTTATTAACAAGAGAACTTAGTAACATGAGAAGGCACTACAACGGCATAAACATTAAATCCTATTTCATTACACATTCAGTGGACTAGTGTCAATGTAACAGTGAAGTTGAAGTGCCTGCCCCACAAAGTCCAGGAGCTATGAACAGCAACCAACATCCAGAAACATTTTTATCAAAGAACTTTTTCAAGCTTATGTCTATGAAAAACCTGATAAAGGTATTACGATTAAACCACATCTAATGGATTACTTTTATTGGAAAGAAGAAAATTACACAAAAGCTAGCAGCAATTAATTGGTGTTGAATAAACACTGATGGAAGGAAGAAGGAAAAAGGAAAAGGGGGAAGGGAGGCAGGCAGGAGAGAGAGAAGGAGAGAGGAAAGGAGGGAAGAAGGGAGGGGGAAGGGATAGGAGGAGAGAGGGAAGGTGTTATTCTAGGCATTGGGCATATGGTAATGAACAACACAGACAAAAGTCCGCACTCTTATGGGGCTTACATTCTAGTGGGGGAGACTAATAATAAACAAAATAAATAAGTACAATATGTGACTGTGTTAAATGTTAATGGAAAAAATATAAAGCATGGAATTAGATATGAAATGTCAATGGGAGGGACTAGAAATTTTAGATGCAGTAGCCACAGTGGGTCCCATTGATTTGTGAGTGAAGGCCAGGAGAAAGTGTGAGAGGAGTCAAAGGATGGCCAGGGAAGAACATTCCATTAGGAAGGCAGAGGGAGTCTGAAGGCTGGGAAAGGGAAGGAGGCCAGTGGCTCGAACTGAGTGGGGGGCAGAGGGGAGTTGCATCAGTTGGACAAGGCTACAGCAGGGACACTGGCTTTCATCAGAGGGAGATGGGAAACCATTAGAATGACAAGATCTGGCTTACATTTCAAAACGATGCCTGCTGGGGTAAAAGGATACAGGGCTTTAGGGAAGAAGCAGGAGACCAGTTTCTGGAAAAAGGTGGTGGCTTAGACTAGGCTGAGGCAGTGGGGGTGGGAGAAGTAGTTGAATTCTGGACATATTTTGAAGATAAAGCCAACAAGCTTTGCTGACAGACCATATCTGAAGGGTGGTGGTGGGGGAGGGTGGGAGTCAAGTGTGACTTCAACATTTCTGGCCTGAAGAACTGGAATAATAGAGCTGCCATTAACAGAACGTTAATTTGAACATAAAAACAAGTAAAACAAATAACATTTGACTTGGATGTTTCAGTCAAAGGCTAAGGAAACAGACCCAAGAGATATAACTCAGTGGAATGGGCAACAGGAAAAGGACTGAAATGCCTGACCAGAGAACTGGAGGGAGTTGCCAACAGAACTAAGGTGGGAAAAGAGAGGAACCAGCGTGATTCATCAACCACAGCACAGAGCTGAAGTTAATTTAGGACAGGAGTTAACACTGGAGAGACAGGCTGTGGTCAGACAAGGAATGCCTGCAAGACAAGCTGAGAAGGGACAGCTCATGAAAACCAGTAACAGGATCTGAGAAAGAAAATATCGATATAGAAAATTTCAACCTTGACGTCAGGGATAGGATAGATAGTATAGCGGCAAAAGAAGATGAATTTAAGTGGATAAAAAATAGCATAGGAAAGGAAGGATATGATGGAGGCTTAAATCAGAGTGGCCTTGGGTGGGGAGATAAAAACAGGGAAGTCAAAAACACTTGGGAATGAGTGAAGCTCATAGAAATCTGGGGGGCCCGCGGAAGCTAGAAGCGAACAATTAGCTATAGCCACCTTCAAAAGCACAGTATGTTCTCTGTGCTTTTCACATTCACATTTAACGAAAGAACTTGCATTGCTCAAAGATTAGCTTTGGCATGAACAAAAGTACACTAGAGCATGTTAGCTCTTCCTTTCTCTCTGGTCACTATAAACAATATATTAGATATTGAAGTCTTGCCTTTAAAAATCCTATATTTAATTTCCCTAGAGTTCAAGCTTAGGAACAATTACTAAGAGAAGTCAACCACTGAAACTTGCCTTGCATTCAGTGGGGGAAATGAAGCCAAATGCCTATTTATACTAGTTTCAAAGCCATTCTTTTTTAGATTCCTCAAGAGGGCATTAGGGATTACTGGATAACAACAATCCTAAGGTGAATTAGGAGCTGAGAGGCAACAAATTGATAACTGGCACAACTATACATAGGTTTAGAAGGAGCGAAAATAACCACCTCCAAGTTCCAAATGCTGAGTTTAAAAAAAAGGCTTTGTTGGCTGTTTCCTTTTATTTTTCCTTTCCTTTCCTTTTTTTTTTTTTTTACACTTCATTTTAAATTAAAAACTCACATGTTACGTGTTACATAGATTCCTAAAAGAGCTTCAAGAGCCTGCTTTACCACCATTAGGTAGCCTCTGGTTCAGAAAGTCTGGGTTCTAGAACTCAGTAAATAGGTCCAAGATACAGGAAAGTGAAAGAGAAAAAAAGAGAGTCACTTTGCTTCTTCTTGGGTCAAGAAACATCCTAAGCAACAGCTTGGAATGGGAGAGTTAAGTCTTGGGTGGCCCTCTCTTATCCTTCAGAACGCTGTTCCTCAAGCTGGCTGAGGCTTTCTGCCTGTCCCAGTAGGACAGGCAATATCTCACTTGGGATTCTGATAGCTCTAATTTCCTTGGGCCACTCTTAGTGGACCTATCTATCTCTGAATCAAAACACTCATTCATTCACTGCATCTATGCAGAGCTAAATGGAAAGAAAGAGTCCAGATCTAACCATCATGGCCACCCCCACCCCTACCAAAGTAAGAGTGAAAGGAGCTCTTTGTTTATTCTGAAGACATCTGTAACCATGTGCTATTAAATGTAATTGCTTTGCTCTACACCTCCCCTCCCCCCACAACTTCAATTCAGCCTCAAATCTCTCATTTGCAACTTACCTCACTAGTTCTAAAAATTATCCGGTAGTTGTATGGAGATCCATTTTCCTTCATTTCTTCTGGTTTTTCCCTTCGAATGCTCACAGCCACCGGACCAAGATTTTCATCTGCCCCAAAATAGTTCCAGTGTTCTTAGGTTAAAAAAAAAAAAAAAAAAAATTAAAAATTTGCATAATGCATTGAAAATGTTATATTCTGCTCAATACGTAAGACTGCCACTCAAAAACTGGATTAATAAATGTAAGCACATTTAACAAATATTAAAATTCTTCAGTGAGTCAAAACAAAGACTTTAGCTTACACAGGCTTAGTTTTAGAGGAGGTAACACACTGAACAGAGGTAGTCTGCTGAACTCTTTACTACTCTATGATTTTTACTCTACTTCTTTAAAAAGAAAATTGTGTTTTCTCCCAAAAATTCCCCTATTTAAATAGGTTACATTGAGTGTCCTTCCTTGCCTAAGGGAAGATTTGTGTCAGGGCTTCTTAGCTTTTGTTCTTAAAAACAAAATAAAAACAACTAAATCTAATTGAGAATAGGAGTGATTTCCCCAGATTAAGAGCAAGAGGCCTGTGAGTCCCTGAGCAGCACTCTGCTCCCCAGGTAGCCCATGCAAGACAAGGAGGCATCCAGAGAAAAAGAGTTTCCAAGTGCCCCAAGGGGGTGGGAGTCCATGTCCAAGGCTCCAAACTTACCAATGGTTCCCTTGTCACAAGCAAGACAGGCAACCAACAAAGCCAGTGAACCTGGAGGGAATGTGTAAGCTGAGACAATGGACTTCTCTCCTTGGTGACCAGTATGACCAGGTGACTGATGACTCAGGGACCTCTCCTCCTTGCTCTGGCACTGTCTGAGGCCCCAAATCTTAGCATACCCTCAGGGTGCGGGGAAAGCCTCCTCCAGATGACTAGCATTGAATTTACCCTCCTCCTGACCAGAAGGAGGGTCAGGATGAAACGTAAGTTACAGAAAATAAAAAAAGTGATATTTACTGTGCTTCTTAAAAATACATACTTCTTTAAAAAAAATTAAAATTGTTGATATGTACATAAGACATTCACAGATAAAGAAGTCCATAAAACATAGAAATATATGAAAAACTAGAGCAAATAACTTAGTTTTTCAGACCTCCAAAATACTGACTTTACATTGTTCTATTTCATTCACATGTGACATGGCTACATGACCGGTTGTGACACGGTACATTATTTTCATACAAAATGCGTAAGTATTTGAAATTACATGTTATTTCCATACAAAAAATATGTAAGTGTTTGAAAATCCATGAGAATAATAATAAATAATACTATAAAATATTTAATCATGTACTTTTAAAATTTAGGTAATGTGTATGAAAAACTCTTTGCAAGCACTGAAGAACGATTATAAAAGACATAATCATAAATACTGAGAGAGCTCTCTAATAGTATTATCTCGATCCATGGAAATTCAAAATAAGAAAAACACAATGGGGTTACAGTCAACAAACATTTTATATGTGGACAACTGAGAAAAAACCCAATAAATGTCACAAAATCCATGTACAAACACTCATGTACACCCTCAAAGCACAGCACATGAGAATCACACTCAGAGGTTTAGTCTTACTTTGCACACAATTCTAATAAGCTTGGTTGTCTGGTCTTCAAGCCCACAGCTTTATTTCAGAGGTGTATAAATCCAGATGTTGACAAAGTCCAGGGTGTAGGGCTGATACAGACTTGCATGCAGACAGCAATGTGATAGAACAACTGACAACGAGGAAGAAAACAGAAAGGGAGGAGACAGAAATAGTATAAAAAAGCGGACAAGAACTTAAAGAAAAACAAAACAGCAGTCTGGAGCCACTTACTGAACTGAAGGAGCAAAGAGCTTAACACACTTTGATAACTTCAGAGGATATTTTAATACTGCAGCACAGAACAATAGTGGATGTTTCAAAGATGAGTGCGAGTCACATTCATTATATCCTTTTCCTTGCACTTCTTTGGACCCAACTGAGACCTGGCTCTCTAGAAACTCCTCAAATATACCCCACATACCGCAGGTGGGATGGGGGTTTTCTGCTGCTGGAGAAATTCAGAAAGGTACAGGGCCACTATCAATTCATCATCAATAACCTCAACTTGTCCTCAAACTTTCCCTGGTCAGTGCTTTTTCCCCTTCTCCAGGCAGATATTTCAATTGTCATTCTCTACTCTCCTCAACCTCCCCCAACCCATCTTCTCCTCAATCTCAGCAAATGACAATGCTGTTTACATCATTAAATAAAAAAATAAATAAATAAAGTCATTTCAAAAGCAAATTTCCTCATTTTCTACCACCGTACATGCAAACTTACCTGCATTCAGACTCCTGCTTCCTTTTCTCTACAATCCAAAGATCTCTCCCTACATTCTGGTGTCTACTTTCCCAGGGACGCTAATGCCTTGATAAGCCTCTCTTTTTATCTTGCTCACTCTCATACCAGTTAATCTGGCTCAAGTCTCCTTCATCTTTAAATATAAAACTTACCCTCAACCCCTTATCATCCTTCAAGTTATCTCCTCTTTCTTTTCATCCACTGGAAACTTCTTGAAAGAGCTGCCTAGTTCTTCATTTTAGAATTACTATAATCTGAGTGCCCTTGCATCATTGACTTCCTTAGTTAAAACAAATGGTCATTTTTGGACCTTACCTTGCTTAAACTTTCCATACACCAGGCACAGTTGATCACTTCATTTTTTCTAGAAACTCTCTTACTTCCTGGCTTCTATGACACCACCCTCTCCAGATTTTCCTTCAAAAACTCTGGCTGTCAAGGAAAGGTCATGGAAGCTCCATAGGCACATCCAAACTCCCTGAGGGACTAAATTGCTGGGTGGAGGGCTGCATAACACAGTTTATAAAGACAATGTTCTACATTCTACCTTGGTGAGTAGTGTCTGGGGTCTTAAAAGCCTGTGAGCGGCCATCTAAGATACTCCACTAGTCTCATGCTTTCGGGAGCAAGGGAGAATGAAGAGAACAGGATACAAGGAAAAGATTAGTCCCAAGGACTAATGGACCACAGCTACCAAGGCCTCCACCAGACTGAGTCCAGTATAGCTAGATGGTGCCCGGATACCATCACTGACTGCTCTGACCAAGATCACAACAGAGGGTTCTGGACAGAGCTGGAGAAGGATGTAGAACAAAATTCTAACTCACAAAAAAGACTAGATTTACTGGCCTAAAGGAGACTGGAGAAACTCCAAGAGTTGGGCCCCAGACACCCTTTTAGCTCAGTGGTGAAGTCATCTCCGAGGTTCACCGTTCAGCCGGGGAGTGGACAGCCCCATAAAACCAAACGGGACTAATGAGGTACAGCAGTCCAGGGACAAGGGCCAGAAGGCAGAAGGGGACAAAGGAAGCTGGTGATACGGAACCCAAGGTTGAGTAAGGATAGTGTTGATATGTTGTGAGGTTGTTAACCATTGTCATAGGGCAACATGTGTACTAACTGTTAAATGAGAAACTATTTTGTTCTATAACCCTTCATCTTAAGTGAGAATAGCAGCACAATTGGAAGAGCGTAGTCGATGTCACTGAATTGTGCATGTAGAAATTTTTGAAATGGTGTATCTTTGGCTATGTGTATTTTCACCAAAAAAAAAAAAAGGGTCAAGAAGGGAGAGGGTTGACATGTTGTGGGGTTGTTAACCAATGTCATAAAACAATATGTGTACTACTGTTTCATGAGAAACTATTTGTTCTGTAAGCCTTCACCTGAAGTACAATAAAAAAAAAAGTAAAAAAAAAAAAAAACTCTGGCTGTTCCTGCTCAGTTTCCCTTACTCTTCCCATTTTAAATATTTCATCCAGTCTCAGAACTTCAATGGCCACCTTAATGTTGATAACACTCAAAAATTTATATCCCCATTCCAGACTTCTCTCTAAGCCCTAGATGTTTATGTATACCTAATGGAACTCTGTTTGTTCCTCTGGCATCTGTGAAAGTGAACCCATCACCTTCCCACATAAACCTATATAGCTCTCTCTGCAGTCACTATTTCAATGAATGGTACCACCATTCACCCAGCTGCTCACACCAGATCCACTGTCATGCTGAGTGAATTCAGGTTCCTAAATGTTTCTCAGATCTGTGTACTCTTTCTCCATTCCACTGTCTCTGACCAACTCTGGTCATTTCTGCCCTGAATGCACTAGTCTTCTAACTGGTTTGCTCTTTTCAAATTTGCTTACACAGCAGCCAGATGATCCTTCTAAAATGCAAAACTGACCATCTACTATTAAGCTTAAAATCCTTCTCTGGTTTCCCAAGGGTCCTTGGATACTTTTTTTTATGGCTTCCCAAAGGCACTCACAACCTGTCACCAGAATATCACTCCAGTCTCAACTCAGACCTTCTAAACTCTGAGAACAAACTATGCTGAACTTTTCAGTTGCTCAAACTCATTGTGTCCTTTCTCACCTGGAGAACTCTGCCTACAACATTCTTTCCACAACTTCTCTTTATTTGACTAAATCCTCTCATACCTCACGTCTCATCTGAAACGTCATTTAGATAGTCTCTAAAAGACTGACTGTATACTGGAGCAAAATAGTGTTTACTTTGCATATTAGTACTAACATTTCATTAAAAAGTGTAAGAATCCATAAAATAACACAAATAAATAAAACCAAATATTTAGTATATTTCAAATACAAAATTTAGAAAGCATTATAAAACAAAAACAAACTTTTAAAATATAAACATTAAGCAATCATTTAGTATAAATTTTAGTAAAAATTTTAAATATAAGAACAAAGTATTATTAAAAAAATAAACTAAACCCTACATAAAAATGAAGAACATTTAGTTAATAATAAAAACTTAAAAATTAAACATCACTTAAACAAAAAAATTTTTGGAGGGTATCATTGTCAAAATCTGCGTATGTTTTTTGTGCACTTTTTCCCAGCTGCTGAAGCATATTTCTGTGAGTTGGGGGAATGGTGATGAGATAATTATAAACTAACTTCAAACACTTTCTTCAAACTTTATCTTCAAAGAAACCCATCTCTGGCTTGATAACTCTGGGAAGATCTTTTTGAACTTATGGGTGTGTTTGTGCAGAAGCAGCGATCTTTTTTTTAATTGAAAGAAGAGCTCTAGCTATTATTTCCAAGAAAGCATTTCCAGTCCATCTTCCTCTATTTCAGTTTCACCAGGCAGAGATGGAGATTCTAGAGCAGGTCTTGTGTTAAATTCAATAATATCATGATCAGTTCCACGTGTTCAAAAAATCTTTCAACTAGAATAAGAATTACTCTTACAATAAAAGCCATGTGTTTGTTCATTGTCCGTATTTCTGTTCCTGAGGGTTACAGAGGTACAGGAAAACCTTTTCTACATGAATACAACTTTATTCAATTCAAAATTCAGTTTTCCATTTTCCAGATAGAGAAGAGTTCTGCTCAGCAAGTCATATTTAAATTGAATTTTTGAGTCCTTTCACTTTGATTCCATGATAAATAATTCAAAGTGCAGGTTTTTTTTTTTTTTTAAACAAAAATAAGAGCCTCTTGAGGATGTCCTCTGTCTGGTCCTCTGGCCACTCCTGGCTCTGCTGCATCTTTCACCTCACTGCACGTCGGGACAGGACCTTCCTCTCAGGACCACGCCTCTGGGCAGCACCTCTGCACAGGGTACTTGCTCCATGTTGCAGCATTTAATTGTGTTTTCCACCAGCAGTCTACCTCCACCCTTCACTAGTGGAGTGATCCATCAATTACAGAGGGGTCTTCCAGTCAGACCTACAATCCGACTGTTCTTTCTTTTGGGGGGAAAAGTAAGGAAGAGAACGGAAAGACAGGGGAGCTGCAGATGAGTATAAAAGAAAGGCTGAGAAGTCTCTGAGGAGGGAATTCAGGATTATGAAAATTGGAGGAAAGAAAGAGGAGAGAAACTGAAGACTCAAGCAGGATGAATAAAGCTGCTGATGGATGAACTGAGATAAGAGTATTATATTACCAAAACTAACAATATTTTAGTGCCAGCATACTAGAATGCCAAAAATCCATAAGGTAAGCACTATATTATAATGAAGGCTCCCTGAAGCAAGTCACTTTGCTAAGCACTATATCTAATATTTGCATTAAGCATGAGAATACAGATATTTCTTTCTTTTTTACAGATGTGGCAACTCTGATTTAGAGGAGGTAAGTCACTTGTAGGCCACAAGTAGTAAACAGTAGTACCAGAATTCACACACGTTATTTTAACTACTGATTCCAAAGCTTATTTTCGTGTGTGTGTGTGTGTGTGTGTGTGTGTGTGTGTGTAATCTTCTCAGAAGTTTCTAAAATGTTACTATGAATAAAAAATATTTAAATAAATTTGGTACCTAAAGGGATAAACTATTATTTAGCCAGTTCACACATAATGTTTTATTCCTAGATGTACTGTATAGCCAAAGTTTTACTGTGCTTAAAGGAACAGATATTATTTAAATGTTATATTCAAATCTGGATGATTCTTTCCCCCATCCCTCCATTTTTCACATTTAACACCTAAACAAATGTTTAGCTTTAAGTTTTCTTATCAGTCTGGTTGCTGAATTTATAACAAGGATGGTACAAAGAGTGCCAAAGAATGGTTTTGCCATCACTAGAACACACACATAAATAGCTGCATTTTTGGCTGACACACTCATGACAGCAAATAATAAAGAACTTCACATTCTTAGAGATGAGAAATAGTAAATAGTTCAAAGCCCCAAATATTAGATCAGGTACAGTCAAATCATCTGATTATAAGCACATGTGCAAAAGGCAAGAAAAACTGCCCTCTAAAAAGTTATACCTGATATTTTTATTGTAAAGGAGGAAAAGAAAATATAATCACAACAGTTACAAGGTTTCATTCAACTAGCTGATATTAGGTTTCATGATATCTGTAGACTTTGTATTACTATTTCATTTATATATTTCTCTAGAGATACCAGCATAATCTGGACCATGCATAATTATGAATAATAACTTACAAAGTTATAATCACGTCTTAATATATTTCTCTAGAATTATTAATCTAAAAAATTAAATAGATGATAAACACAAATGAAAGAAATACAAGACAAATAAAACCTGAGTACTATCTTACACCTAACAAAATTAGTAACATTCCTAAAATGAAAATGGCCCTTGGTAGAGCTGTAAGATATTCACCCACTGCTGGCGGCACTGTGAATTTGTACACACTATTTTAGAAAGCAATATGGCAAGGTATGTTAAAGTCACAAAAATGTTCACATTCTAATCGTAGAGTTTTACTGTAACTGACTATCACAGAAGAAAAAATGAAAACTCTTCCATCTTCTTTAGAAAGGGCAGTATAAGTCACTTTAGAAATGGGCACTAAAGATGCTACTAAGGAGCCCTGGTGTCACAAGGGTTAAGCACTCAGCTGCAAACCAAAAGGTCGGCAGTTCAAACCCACTCAGTGGCTTCGCAGGAGAAAGACCTGGAGATCTGTTACCAAAAAGATTACAGACTAGGAAACTCTATGGGGCAGTTTTGTTCTGTCATACGGGGTCACTATGAGTTGAAATCAACTCAGCGGCACCTGATAACAACGAAGATACCACTAAGCAGTCTTAGGCCTCATTATATGTCAGCAGGCCAAAGAATGTTACAAGTTAATTTTACTAGCTTGAATTAAAATTATTTTACCACTTTTAATATTTTAAATGAGCCCTGCTGGCACAGTGGGTAAGTGTACTTGGCTGCTAATTGAAAGGTTGACGGTTCGAACCCACAAGTGGCTCTGTGGGAGAAAGATGTGGCAGTCTGCTTCCTTAAAGATTATAGCTTTGGAAACCCTATGGGGCAGTTCTACTCTGTCCTATAGGGTAGCTATGAGCTGGAATCGACTCGACAGCAAAAGGTTTTGTTTTTTTTATTGGGTTCAAGTTGTCTTCATGTAAACATCTTAATATGATTAATAACTTTGTTAGAAAGAGAAAATTGGACTAAAATTTGAGAATTTTTAAAAAGGAAACATAGTCTGCTTTTAAAACAAAACACAGACTTGGCAAAGTGGAGATAATAAAAAGTCAACTGTTTAAAGACTGGAGCTCTCTCCGGGAAGTACACCACTCAGAGATTCCCAATCTCTGGTCCCCAAAGGACTCATCCTAATTGTAAGGGTGGAGTTTTCATGAGAACTAAATGGACTGACTTTGCATCATTATAAAAAGCAGGTGAGAATAATGGATGGGGACATTTGCACAGGTCTGGTCACAGGCCAGAATCCTGTCCCGAAGTACTCCTCTAACCACCTAATTATTGTTGTATAATTGCCCACATTTACAAACTGCATAATATTCTGATGTTCCAGCTCTTTTTCCATTGGTAATTCTTAAAAAGTGAGGTGGTTTATTTGCCAAGAATGCATGGACTTTTTGGCTGAGCAGTCTCTATTATACCCCTAACTTGTTACTAAAAGGTAGAATTTATTATGAAGTTATGTTGACATTAATAAATTGCATTAAGATGGTTAAAGAAACAAATACAAAGAAAAGTCGATTAGAAATAAAGGGGAAGTTAAGAGTAGCAGAATGATAGCAGGCTATAATAAATCTATAACAAATGGTCTATAATTATACTTTAAAAAATTCAACCTTACTGGTTGGTGATCAAAGAAATGTAGTATCTGTTTCGGTTCATAATAAATATTCAAGTATAAAACAGTGAATATTCAAAGTAGTCAAGAGAGTATTAAGCTATGCACTCTTAAACATACCAATGCGTTTTTCTGCTCTAAGCTTTCTTAAGAGCAATTTGGCAATAAAAATCAAGGTTTCTGTAAAGTTCCCACCATTTCATTTATAGGGCTCTATCTTATAGAAATAATTAGATTTGTGGGGAAAAAAACACACATATTACTATACCACAAATTTTTAAACACTTTGCAATTCTACTTCAATATAGTTGTGTTTCCTTTGCATTTTTACCTTATGCATTTAAAAATACTATTCTAAGAAGAATCCATAGGCTTCACCAAAGTGCCAAAGGGGCCCAGAAGGCAAAAAAAGTTAAGAATATCTGATGTAAGCATTATTTATAATAATGAGAAATGAGAAAAACCTGAATTTCCGAAGTTGAAAAACTTAAATGATGGCAATTATGGAAATCAATTACAGAACCACTGAAAAATATAAAAATGTATTTAATTATCCTTATTTTATTTAAAAAATGAATATGTATTTCTTTAACGGGACAGAAATAAAATCACTATTAATCTTATGAGGTAAATTTTAAAAAATTTTTTCTATGGTTTCTAATTTTTCTATAATGAACATACACAACTTTTATCATTGGAAAATTTTTAAAGTATAAAAATGTATTTGTGTACAAATGGCCAATGATTATAAAGAAAATGCAAAAACCATGCATATTAATGCAATTCTTTACTTTTCACGTTAGTTAATACCAATTAAAATGCCATCTCAGAAGAAAACCATATTTAATATCCAAATGCAAGTGATCACAATGAAAAATCTATCTCTAACTCAATTTTCCGTCTATTAGTTTGTCGTACTGTGGTGGCGTATGTGTTGGTATGATTCTGGAAGCTCTGTTACTGGCATTTCAAATACCAGCAGGGTTACCCGTGATGGACAGGTTGCAGCAGAGCTTCCAGACTAAAACAGACTAGGAAGGAAGGCCTGGCAATCTACTTCCAAAAATTAACAAATGAAAACCCTATGGATCACAACAGAATATTGTCTGATTTGCTTGATTTGGGCACGCCTTCAGAAGAGATAAACTGCTAGAGGACATCATGTTTCGTAAAGTAGAGGGCCAGCAAGGTTGAGGGAGACCCCTGGTGAGACCGGCACAAGAACCACAACGATGGATTTGAACATGCTCATGATCATGAGGATGGCGTAAGACCAGGCAACATTTCGTTCTACTATACATAAGGTTGTTATGAGTCAGAGTTGACACGATATCAGCCAACAACAGCAGCAACAACTCAATTTATTTATATTTAAAACACTCTTTGTACCCCCTTACCAGAGATATCACAGCAGGTTGTCTTCCTACATAAAATGCTTTTGAAGGATTTGGAAGAAAGTCCTCAGAGACAGCTGAAAATTCAGACAAGGCAGAAGTCACTGCTGTCAACAAGGGCAAAGACCATGCCGTGTGTCCCAAACCCACAGCATATCTGCTGACTATGAATTGCAGAGGCTGTTTCAACTAATGTTTCTTCCACCCTTGACTTGAATGAAATAAGGACATGTCTCTTCTTGCTGCTATGAAGCTCAGATGAATGGCTTCCTATACAGAGAAAGGGGTTCCATGAGCAGGATGGCGAAGACACTGATACAATGAAACAAGTATTTTTTGAGCACCAAATTTTACTGCTCAGGATAGGTGCTCACTGGTATCTGGAGTTACAATGAGAAATTATTTCAAGATATAGTTTGCAGGCTTTATTATATATCATCAACCTGTACTGAAATAATAGACCTAAACGGCCCTCATTTCCTTGAGACTGCAAAACAAAGCACAGAGACATTCTTTGGAATATGGCAGTAAGCGTGATAGTTGTTTTGATGTATCCTTGATACAAGAAACTGGGCAAACATTCCCATCAGGTTTACATGTGGATGGCTCACATGTTAGCTATGGTTATTAACTGTACCCAAAGGTTTATTTATTTTTTAATTTTTTAATGCTTTTAGACTTACAGAAAAGTTGCAAAAGCAGCACAGGGAATTTCCATATGTAATCTTCCCCCAATTTCCCCAGTGCTAACATCTTGCATAACTACTGTGGTGCAATGGATCGCTTTTAGATGGCCTTTCTTGCCATGGTCTTGCAGCTCCCACCAAATGACTGAGTAAGACTATGCGGATGAGGTGCTTGTGGCCCACCAAAGGGACTGGACAGCTTGGTAATAATACAGATAAGGTGCATGACACGCTTGTGGGAGTGGGAACATGAAAATACAATGTATGGAACCCTAACAAGGGGATTGGTCAGTTTTGCCATCCCGCTAGGCTTAAAATGAGGCACCCCAGGGGCAGAAAGGGGGGACCTCACTACCACCCAGAAAAAAAGCTAGGAGTGGAGTGCTTCCTATGGACCCAGGATCCCTGCACTGAGAGCCTCCTAGACACAGACAGAGAGAGTTGTTAACACTGGAGATGGCAAGAGATGGTGAGAAGCAGCAGCAGAGAAACGGCAGCAGCAGAGGCAGCAGAACCAGGAGACTGGCAAGAGACAACGGTGCAGTGGGCTTCCCGGCCCATGGAACAAGAAAGCGGAGTGGCTTGCTGTTGGAGTGGAGTGTCTCTGGGCACGTGGCAGACCTAGGCTTGCCGACCAACTGAGCTAGAGAGCTAAGCGCCTTTGGGCTGAGGCTTCCTGGCAGAGTGAGGTGGCTCTGGGCACTTATCAGTGAAGCTAAAGAGCTTTGTAATACTTGCCCAAGCAGGGCAGAGGCCAGGCTGAGGGGTCGAGGGGCCAAGGGCCAAAGAGAGGCCTGCCTGTGGACATGGATGAGAAGAGGCTGTCCTGATTGAAGAAACATAACCTGAGTCATTCCTGATCCTGAATCAACCTTATAGTCTCCTAATAAAACCTCATAATCATGAGTATGGTCTGTGAGTTCTGTGTGGTCACTGCAATGAATTATCAAACCCAGCAGAGAAATACAGAATGCCATGGGAGGGACGGCTGGTGCCAGAATTGGCAAAAAAAGTTGGAGAGTGGAGGTACGGCTGACCTCCACTTCACAGGAATCAGCCATGGGCTGTCCATGCTGCTAATGATTCTCCTTTCCCCTGGTGAAGTTAGAAGGGGAGGTATGATACCTCCACCATGTCATATTTACAACTGCATACAGTACAATTTTCATGTTTTATCTGTTTATCATGATGTTGCATACTGGTCCAGTTGTGAGGATTTTTGTTTTCTTTATGTTAAGGTGTAATCCACACTGAAGGCTGTAGTCTTTGATCTTCATCGCTAAGTGCTTCAAGTCCTCTTTACTTTCTGCAAGGAAGGTTGTGTCACCTGCATATCACAGGTTGTTAATGAGTCTTCCTCCAATCCTGATGCTGTGTTCTTCTTTATGTAGTCCAGCTTCTTGGATTATTTGCTCAGCATACAGATTGAATAAGTATGGTGAAACAATACAAGCCTGACGCACGCTTTTCCTGATTTAAGCTATGCAGTATTTCTTTGTTCTGTTGGAATGGCTGCCTCTTGGCCTATGTATAGGTTCTGCAGAGCACAATTAAGTGTTCTGGAATTCCCATTCTTCATATTGTTATTCATAATTTGTTATGATCCACACAGTCAAATGCCTTTGCACAATTAAACACAGGTAAACATCTTTCAGGTATTCTCTGCTTTCAGCCAAGACCCATCTGACATCAGCAGTGATCTCCCTCATTCTACATCCTCTTCTGAATCCAGCTTGAATTTCTGGCAGTTCCCTGTGGATGCACTGCTGCAATCACTTTTGAATGACCTTCAGCATAATTTTACTTGCATGCAATATTAATGATATTGCCCTATAATTTCCACATTCTGTTGGATCACCTTTCTTTGAAATGGGCACAAATATGAATCTCTTCCAGTCAGTTGGCTAGGTAGCTGTCTTCAAACTTCTTGGCATAGACGAGTGAGCACTTGCAGAGTTGCATCTGTTTACTGAAACATCTCACCTGATTCCTAGAGCCTTGTTTTTCACCAATGCCTTCAGTGCAACTTGGACTTCTTCCTTCAATACCATTAGTTCTTGATCAAATGCTACCTCCTGAAATGGTTGACCATCGACTCATAGAGGGCTCATAATGGTTCCAACTCAACCCTATATGACAGAGTAGAATTGCCCCACAGGGTTTCTTAGGCTGTAATCCTTACGGCAGCAGATCACCAGGTCTTTTCTCACATGGAGCAGCTTGTGGGTTCGAACTGCTGACCTTTTGGTTAGCAGCCAAGGTCTATACATATGCTTATTATAAAAATTAGTAATACAGAGTACAGAAATGAACGCCTCTCCTAATTCCAGTAACTTGACTGGTATTTGTCTGTATCTTTTCTTAAACACACACACACACACACACACACACAATTTATTAACTTGTTTACTAACGAGAGTGTCCTTCATATTTTTAAAGTAGTTTTAAAAATAAAAATAACATCTGTATATTCAACTACTTATTCACTTATTCATAATATTATTAAACATCTATCCTGTGCCAGTTACAGTGCCTTGATGAGATGGTGGAGAACAGAAGCAGACATACCTCTACCTTCATTGTGTTTACAGTCTACAATCAGTGCAATTAAGACAACAGAGAAACTATTGAGCCTTAATTTTTTTCTGATTAAAAAAAAAAGTATTTTATCATCTACAATTCTGTCTGGAACCCTATTTAGATGGATGCTGGAACTCCTAAATTTATCCTCCATTTTTTTCTTTTATAATTTTAATTTCTTTGTATTTTTGTTCTGTATTCATCCACTTTGTCTTCTGGATAAAGGGCTGATGTATAGCCTTGTCTGATTTATTATTCAGTCCAACCACTGAATTTTATTTCAGCAGCCGTATTTTTAATCCTCAGGAACTCGTTTTTCCTGTTCTTATCTTTCATAATAGCATCTCCTCATTGGTATTATTTAAAAATTCTTTAAAATTCTTTTCCTTGAATTATCTGTATCTACTCTCAGTTGTGTTTCCTGTTTTTCTTTCTCTTTCACGCTATTGGTTTTCCTTAGCTATCTGGTGATCTTTGTTTATCGCATTTATGAATAAAGGTGGAGACGGATTAATGTGGGTGGTTCGGGTTCCCCCTGCAGCTGTGGTCTCTTTCCTCAGCAGGCCTCCCTTACATGAGAGGCCAAGGGCCAGCTCTGAAAAAACAGTACAACCTCTCAACAGCAAGATGTCTCTATAGAGTAATAGGCGCAGGACAGAAAGCCATAGAGCTGCCCCAGTTGGGAGGGCTATATTGAATTCCACTCTAGATCCAGCTGCCTATCCTTCCCCATCCAGAGCTTGCACTGGAACTGGTGCTTCTCTCTGCCTCTGGGATTAACCACCTGACATGCACCTGTTTGTGCTTTAGGCTTGTGAAGCCTTTGTAACCCTGTCCTTGCTAAGGATGCAGGTGCACTCCCCCTGCTCTGAGTCACCCAGCACCCCTTGTTTCTGCACATGACGTTCTTAGATCCATTGATCATAACCAGTCTAAGCATTCCTTCAAGGCAAGGACCACTGATTAGGCAGGCTCAGGAACTGTTTCCCAAATGAATGATGCAAAGTGTAAGATTTATGGAGTTGAGGGTCCAGTGTCTCTATTATTTACACAATCAAGTGGAGGCAGTGAGGGCCCTCTGTGTGTATGGCTTCATGTTACACTCCAGATACCAAATGATATATTGCATTTCCTTTTCCTCTCTTTTCAGGAAATGAGACCACAAACAAGTCTGTGTGTGGCTGTGGTGGTTTTGTGGAAATTCACCAGTACCACCAATGGATATCCAAAGGCCCAAACTCTATTACTGAGACTTTATTTTTACTATTGTAACTTGATCAACACACTGATAAATATTTGTTAACTACAGGGGGGAAAGATAGCAACTTTACAGTGGAGAAACCTGGCAGATACCACCTTAACCAGGTGAGCAAAGTCAGTGTCATGAACCCTGTGAAATGATGCACTGAGAAGGGCACATCACTTCTGTGGTTCTCTCATCAAAAGCACATAACCTCACTACAAGCATGTGACACCACCGGACAAACCCAAATTGAATGATTAATACTTTTCAACAGTGTCAAGATCATGGAAGATAAAGAAAGACAGAGGAACTGTTACAGACTGCAGGGGACTAAGGAGGAAATAACTAAAGGCAACATGGGATCCTTAATAGGATTTTACGACAAAAAAGGATATAGGGGTGAAAACTGGTGAGATTTCAGTAAGATCTTCAGTTAAATAATTTTACAGGCTATTGTATTTGGAAAATGTCTATGCCTTAGTCTTCATCACGCAACACAGATAAAAACAGTACCTACTTCCTCATAGGGTTGTTGTGAGGTTAAAATGAATAAGCATTTGTACACTTAGAATAGTGCCTGGCAATAGGAAGTGCTACATAAGTACATTTACAGAAGGAGAGCAGTAACGATGAAGACCTTGTTTAGGAAGAAAAATGATGAACTCAAAATTTTTGCTCACAGGTTGGAGATGCCAACTAGATGGGCCATCCAAATGAAGGCAGATAACAGCTGGTGGGAAATGTAGCTAGAACTGAGGAGACAGCCTGGGAGTAAAGGTACTTCATTTGGATATAAATGTATACTTAGCACCTTTCCAAAAAGAACTTTCCGAGGTCAGGAATTATAAAGGCTATATAAATAATGCTAATGAAAGAGAAATGGGAAAATTAAAGATGAAAGTGGAAGCAAATATGCTAATAATGAAGGATATATAGTTGAGCATCAAATTTGGTTCTGGGAGCTGAGATAAAAGAAGACATACAGTTTGAAGTATATATATTTGTAAAATATATATTAATATATGTAAAATATACACAGATATATTTTGATACATAAACATATATATAATATTCAGAAAGGCCAGCATTTGGAAGCTACCAGAAAACAATTCCTGGCATGGAATTCTAAAATAAATTTCTCAAATGGAACTTTCTAAAGAGATTGCTGAATGACATAACGGATGATGTTTTTAGCACCGGTTTTGTTGCAAAAGCAAACTCCGTTTTATATTACTGGATTTTCTTATGACCTTGAATAAAAATGTTTCTGCTAATGTGGCCTTTTGACAGTGTAACTGGATTATAAAATAAAACATATCAAGAAGCTGCTGAGGTACATGTCCTCTTAGCCAACTTCCATAAACCTCTGAACTGAGATGGCTCAGGCAATGTGAAAGCCCAGATCCCTTCAGATCCTAACCTCTATGACGTTAATAGAGCCCTGGTGGTGCAGTGGTTTAAGTGTTTGGCTGCTAACCAAAACGTCAGCAGTTTGAATCTACCAGCCGCTCCTTGGAAACCCTATGGGGCAGTTCTACTCTGTCCCATAGGGTCACTATGAGTCGGAATCAACTTGAGGGCAATGGGTATGACGTTAATGAGGCAGGATTAGAGGCAGTTATGTTAATGAGGCAGGACTCAACTTATAAGATTAGGTTGTATGCGAGTCAATCTCTTTTGAAATATAAAAGAGAGAAGTGAGCAGAGAGGAAAGGGACCTCATTACCACCAAGCAAGAAGAGCCAGGAGCAGAATATGCCCTTTGGACCCAGCTTCTGTGCTGAGAAGCTACTAGACCTGGGGAAAATTGATGACAAGGACCTCCCCTCAGAATCAACAGACAGAAAAAGCCGTCCCCTGTACCTGATGCCCTGAATTCAGACTTCTAAACTGTGAAAGAATAAATTTCTGTTTGTTAAAGTCATCCACTTGTGGTATTTCTATTACAGCAGCACTAGATAACTAAGACACCTACTCAGCTGATCCTAATGCACGGCCATTTTCTAAGATGCTCTACTATAAGCATCATGGTGCTCCTCTACCTTCTGATTTGTGGCAGAAAATACAATGGAATGTAGGAATTATGAAGAAAGAAAATAAGCCAGACTGGCTGGCTATATCACTTACTAAGGCTAAGGAGCTTTAGCAAATTGCCAAGCTTTCGTCTTCATCATAAAATGGTGATTAAAAATATAGTACATACTTCATACGGCTGTTGCGAAGTTGAAATGAATAAATATTTGTAAAGCACTCAGAACACTGCCTGGCATACAGTGAGTAATATATAAATGTTAACTTGTATCAACATCATCACCATCATCATCAATAGGACTACTCTACTACTGTGATATCACAACACACAAACTGTAATTTAAGAGAATTATAGAACTGTGGACTTTTTAAGACATAGATACTTTAGTCCAAAAAAAGTAAGTTATTCAAGGTCAGAAGGTCATCAGAGACAGAATTAAGACTGGTATTCTGATTCTTGGTCTTACTACCCTAATTTAAATCAACGTTATTGCTGTTATTGTGTGCCGTCAAGTCTATGCCAACTCATAGGACAGAGGAGAACTGCCTCATAGGGCTTCCTATGCTGTAGACTGTAATCTTATGAGAGCAGATCGCCAGGTCTTTTCTCTTGGGGAACGGCTGAGGGGTTCGACCTGCTGACTTTCAGTTAGCAGCCTAGTGTTTAACTATTAGAATATTATATCATACAGGTTAAGTATAATCTTTGTGTTTGTTGCCATGAAAAGTTATGGATCCCATTCTTGGCTCAGAACATTTTCTAAATAAAATAAAATACTATGTATATCATTTTGATTTACAGTATCTAGTCTAGAAAAGAATTATAGTGCTGGCAAAGAATACTGAATATACCACGAATTGTCAGAAGAAGAAATGAATCTGACTTGGAAGAAGTATAGCCAGAATGCTCCTTAGAAGAGAGGATGGCAAGGCTTCATCTCATGTACTTTGGACATGTTATCAGGAGAGACCAGTCCCTGGAGAAGGACATCATGCTTGATAAAGTAGAAGGTCAGCAAAAAAGAGGAAGACCCTCAACAAGATGGATTGACACAGTGGCTGCAACAAGCTCAAACATAGCAACGACTGTGACAACGGTGTAGGACTGGCCGAGTTTTGTTCTGTTGTACATAGGGTCACTATGAGTCGGAATTGACTCAACAGTATCTAATAACAACAAGTCTAGAAAAAAATATAACTATAAGGATTGCACATTATTTTATTTTATTGGAGGAAGAAACCCAGTATTCATTTCCACATATCTAATCCACTTAACTTCCTAATTAAAGGCAAAGGAAAGAAAATAATCTTTCATACACACACACACATATATTTGATTCCATGTAGAGGGATATATAATTAAGAGAACCACCTTCAAATAAATCATATACAGTTTATATAATCTCAAAAAAAAAAAAAAAGGCAAGGGCAATAAAACAAATTATTATACATGCATAAAATCTTTCACTATTAATTTTGGAAGAAATTAACTGTTAAGTTTAAGAGGCATGTAGAGTATAACATTTCAGTAATGCAGAATAAAGACTCGCTGACTCAAAAGTTCATCACTTACCTGCAATATACAACTGTCTACATCAAAAAACTAAACACAGAATAATTATCCTTAAAGAACTATGAATTGTAAGGCATCCTATACTACTGTCCTCAAGTCTAATGTTGCTATCCTTACAGACAGATTAAAAAAGAAAAAGAACACATCAATAAAATAAGCACAGATCTTTATAAATATACTCAGCTGAATGGCATTCCCTGACATTCTATGTATACTGTAAAATGATCCACTAAAACTTATAAAATCTACTTAATGATGCTCATTTAACAGTCCAAAACTTGGAAGAATAGCTCTTCGTAACAAAATTGGGAATGTATCAGAGTGATAAAGCAGTCATTTCAAGCACAAACGAATTTTAAGTTTGCACATTCTAAAGAAACGTACAAACTCAAACGTACAAGCTAAAAGATAGCTGATTAGAAGAGAGTAAGAAGAGGTAAAGAAAGAAAATCTGACGTTACAATAAACCAAACCAAACCCATTGCCGCCAAGTTGATTCCGACTCATAGTGATCCTACAGGAGAAAGTAGAACTGCCCCACAGGGTTTCCAAGAAGCAGCTGGTGGATTCGAACTGCCGACCTTTTTGGTTAGCAGCTGACCTTTTGGTTAGCAGCTGAGCTCTTAACCACTGCTCCACCAAGGCTCCAACATTACAATAGCAACTGAAATCCAATATGTTGTATCGTCAACTAACCGTGCAGCCCAGCATATGGCTGAACCTGATTTTTATGTGTATATGTTGGGGTGGGGAGAGGTGGAGGTATGGGATGACGAAAAAGGTGGACAGGGATTGTAAGAACAGTCAAATTGGGTGACTTAAAGTTTTCAGAAGAATAATTAAGTGTATAAGCATTTTTTTTTTTTTCTTTTTTCAGAAGTGGGAAACTATTCTTCAATGAGCTCCAGACCAGAAAAAGACAGCTTCCCCTGGTCACTCAGCAGTAGGTGGAGGCCCTTCCCTATCACAGCATCTTCAAGAGCTTGACTTTGAGAGGGATACCTCACCTAGCATATAAATAAGCCTACCAACACTGCTGATCAATGGAGCAACAAACGCCACTGCTAAGGTAACCTATGGGCTCTTCTGGCTTCTATTAACACATCTCTCTGAAAGGATTCAGGGAGGACGTGCGTCATAGGCAGTGCACTCAGTGCAAACTGGAAAGTCCTGTATGGCCACAGAAAATAAGGCGAGTAATGGCTACGAAAAAGGCCCCTCCTTAACAAGCCATATCAGCTACAGGCAGCATCATAATTATCCTGTAACTTAGTATTTTCCACTTATAAGTTACCTTGGTACTTTCATCATTGTGACTAAATAAAAACTAAATGTAAAATATATTCACACTCAAAGCAAGAAGATCATATTAACTTTACTGTTGCCCTACTGCTTAGTCTGTGCTCTCTAAGGAGGTGTGGTTGGATCACTTGGACTTCTATACAATGACGGGTTCACCTTGGGGTTCTCTGAGCATTCAGTGAGCAGGTCTACACGAAGCACTAAGTAACAGCACAATAAATGTCAGCTATATTATTAGTGTTATTTAATTCTGGTGAGTCTCAATATAAGATCACACGCTAACAAAATGGCAGAGAGAAGTGGGCAGGAGAAAGAGCTGGAAAGAAGAGGATTAATAGTGTTCTGCTTCTTTTCACTAAGTGTAAACAATGGGTTAATCTATTGCTCCAGCATCTTTCCACCAACGAACTTAGTTTAAATGGTGGAAAATAATGATGATGTTTATAAAAACAGTGTAATATTCAATAGTTTGACTTCATCAGCCAATAACAATTAAATTTTACATATTGTGTTGGCTGTACAGTGAACTTCAGTAAAGTGAATTCTTTTCCAGTGATGGAGTCACCATGAAGTCAGGAATGCATTAAACAAACAGAAAGGAAAATATCTGGTAAGGAAGAGGCTGAGCTGACAACCAGGTCAGTACTGCTATGCCGTGTTGCTGGAGGAATTATATCTGACAATGATGTGTTCCTTCGACAGGATGACTTGCTTTAAGGTTCTGGTTAGGAAAATGAGCTAGTGCATTCATAACAGTGAAGCAAAACTGTACATTAAAAGTTGTATTAAAAGAATTATTATATTTTATACTGTGATTTTTTTAAAAGTATAGACTTATAAAATATTTTAACATAGTTACACTCTAGGGGGCTTAACTTATGCTTCAAATGATGTTATCCACTGCTGTAATTTGTAGTATATTATCATATTATAATAATGACCTACCTGATTTGAAAATTCTACGTTGTTTGGCACAAAATAAGCTATTCTAGGAAGTGCACTCTGTAACTGACTTTCACTGGATCAACTTTCTGCATTACCTACTGTTCTCCATTCCTTCTGAAAACCATGCTGATGAATGTCTAATGCACACTGGATGTCTGGAAGAGCAGGCAATCTCTAGTGACACACACACTTTCTGCTCCCACCAGCTGGACTGTATGCTGACAAAGAGTCAACTGTGTCATCCCAAACCTATTTATGTCAGTTGACTTGTTACTGTAACAATAAAATTTAATTAAATATTATGAAAGCTGATGAAATATGAGACTAAAGATATGTTGTTTCTATAAAAACTAAGCTGCCCAAGGTTGAGTAAGGATATTGTTGATGTGTTGTGAGATTGTTAACCATTGTCATACGGCAACATTTGTAGTAACTGTTAAATGAGAAACTATTTTGTTCTGTAAGCCTTCATCTTAAGTGAGAATAACAGCACAATTGGAAGAGCATAGTCAATGTCACTGAACTGTGCATACAGAAATTTTTGAAATGTTGTATCTTTGGCTATGTGTATTTTCACATAAAAGGTTGAGAAGTTAGAGGGATGACATGTTGTGGGGTTGTTAACCAATGTCATAAAACAATATGTGTACTACTGTTTCATGAGAAACTATTTGCTCTGTAAGCCTTCACCTGAAGTACAATTAAAAAAAAAAACAAAAAGCTAAGCTGAAGACATTGAAAAGAACAAAGACGTGTCACTAAAAAGAAAGTTGTTGGATTAGATGTGGGCAAAACAACTTAAAATGAGGAGAAAAAATACATGAAATCTAAGAATCTGTACTCACACTGCTTTGCTAATGTCTATGCTTTTGCTCTTGTATTTATGCTATTAATACCATGTAGAATTCAAAATGGTGGAATCACTGTTGAAGAAATACCCTTGGCCTCACTAGAGTTTAGTAAGTATATTTTTAAATGTTTTAGTGAAAATGAAAATCTTCAGAATTTTTTTTTAATGATTCCTTAAATTTAGCGATATATTCATAATTAACTAGTTCCAATCACGCTGAGTAAGAGGATTTTTCCATGCTTCAGATGAGGAACTACTTTGGATTAGTGGCTTTTAAATTTATGAGGTTTTATGATCTAAGCAGGATTACTCTGGAATATACGTGTTCAAATTTTTATTGCATACTTTTGAAAGATAAACAAATGTCCACCATATTTAAACATTAAAATACACCCCTTCCCTTCAGTCTAATACAGTAGAGAGCATAGCACAGGGGTTAAGAGCAAGGACTCTAGTCAGACAGATCAAAGACAGAAAATCCTGGTTGCCCACTTACTAGATCTATAACTGTATCACTTAACTACTTAGGCCCCAGTTTTCTCATCTTAAAAATGAGATTAATAATAGTATCTACTTCACTGGGCACTGAGAAGTTGATATGAGAAAATACATGTCATGTCAAATGCTTAGCCTACTGTCTGGTGCCTAATTAAGTGCTCAAAAATATTTATTATTACTACGATTATATTGCCTAATAGGAAAAAAGTACCCCCACTACATAAATAACGTTATAACTAATATGTTCTCTCCTACGTTTGATTCAATGTCAGTGTCAGTTTTTAACAAGATAGCCTCAACCTACAGACAGCTCAGAAATAAATACCTGTAGAAAATTTCCCCAGGTAAAGTAAAGCAGTGGTTCTCTGCTAGAGAGTAATTTTACCACCTAGAAGGCATTTGGCAAGGTCTAGAGACATTTTGGGTTGAAAAAACTGGGGGAGGGAGAGCTATCGGCATCTAATGGGTAGAGGCAAGGGATGCTGCTAAACATCCTAGAATGCACAGGATAACCCCTCTCAATACAGAATTATCTGCCCCCAAAGGCCAAGAGCGCCAAGGCTGAGAAACCCTACATCCTAATGGACAGTGTAAGAAAAAGTGATTTCTAAAATCTGAACTCTGGAAAATTATTCTGAGAAAATAAAGATTGTTGAAAAAATGAAATTGGAATTTTTATTATTAAATTGATCCTAGGACCCATGCCATCGATATTTAGGAATGAGACATGGATATTTATGAATAAGACAAGATTCTGTTGGTCATTAAATTTCCATGATGAGGTTCATCATTTAATACTTTAAGATAAATTTTATCTTAAGTGAACAATGTTATAAAGTTATAATAAGTACTAGATATGAAACTAAATTTCATTCAGAATACACCTAAACCAAAACCAAAATCCAAACCACTGCCGTCGAGTTGATTCTGACTCATACTGACCCTATAGAACAGAGAAGAACTGCCCCATAAGGTTTCCAAGGTTGTAATCTTTATGGAAGCAGATTCCTACATCTGTCTCTTGCAGAGTGGCTGGTGGCTTCAAACACCGACCTTTCTGTTAGCAGCCAAACACTTTAACCACTGTGCCACCAGGGCTCCTCTAGTGAGAGCTAGATATGAAACTAAATTTTATTCAGAATATATCTAAATAAGAGCCAAAATCTGAAAACAGTAGGTGGGAAATTAAAACGTCACTTGAGTAGTTTGCAGACAGGGAGCCTCTCACCACAGGTCTACCTTCACCTGGCTGCAGAGATGACTAAGCTGGCTAATGGGACAGCAGGTATATGTCCTTCTCGGGAATCATCCTGTTTTCTAGCTTGAGTACCTGTATGACCTAAACTCATTCCTCAATAAATAATGCTCCTCAAAAACACTATTAGAAAGTGCTTAAGATTACATTTATGCTACTTTTTAAACAAATCAAAAGGGCCTTTCTTAAAAGTATGAGATAAAACTGTATATAAAGTATAATCTCAACAATATATGTATATATTTTCCCCACAAAAAAGAAGTGACTAGAAACAAAGTCATCAACATGTTAACAGCGCTTATCTCTTCAGGGCCTTTTTTACTCAACCCCAGAAGACCTAGATTTGACTTCTGGTTCTGAAACTCATTGTCTCTGTGACTTTTGTCAAGTTACAAAATTAATTTTCACAAAAGCTCCTTGAAATGGACAGGAATGTGTTATAATTTCCATTTACTGATGAAAACTTTGCGATGAAAAAGAAATTGTCCTGTACTAACTGTAAAAGCACACAATAAATGAAAGATAGCATTCTAATTGTTTTTGTAATCCTTAACAAAAAGCTATATTTAAAATATTTTCAGCTTTATACTTTCAAATGATTAAATGAAGACATTTATCCATAAAGATGGTATACAGTAAGTCTCCTACACAACAGTGACTATAATTTCATCCACTAAATCAAAGTTTTTTAAAAAATCAATAATATTTAATACACAAAAGACATTTTTATACCTGAAAGGGGGAATTAACCCCCAAAATGCAAAAAAATTGCAGCAAAGAGCTATTTAACTATTTTATCATCAAGAAAGATACAGAATTCATGCAAGTCTTAGGTCACACTGCTAAAAAACTTAATATACAGACTCTACTTTTTTCATTAAGTACAGCAAAATAAAAGTTAAAAGTAAAAGCTCTCCACTCACCCTTCTGATAGAAAAATTTCCTATAATAGTATGCACCAAGATCCACGTGTTCCACAATGTATCTTTTCACTCTATCTAGATGCATCACCAAGTTTTCCTTGGGCACTTCAAGAACTGCCACTCCGGCGTTTGTGCAATGGGAGCTAAGGGTAGACTCAAAGGAGGCACTTTCACATCCACTAAAAGAACCAGAATTTGATTTTGACAGGCTGATTTTCCTTTCACCTTCTCCACCAATCTCATTCCGAAAATATGGACAGCTCATTACAAGTTCGTTGCTTTTATCGTCTCCCTGGTCCATACCGAGGCTTCCTTTGGAATTCAGGTCTTCTGTGCTGCCCATGGGGGAGCTAAAACTGGCTGAATGGGACAAAGGTCCAGAGACCAAGGATGCCACAGCAGCGGCCGAAGCTCCTGTGGTGGTGTTTCTCCTCTTAATAACATTGTGCCTATTCATAATTGCCTCATTCAAGTCAAATAATATACTCTGGACATCGTAGTGGGCAAAGCACTTAGGGCACGTCCAAGGCCTGACAGAGTCTTCTGATCGGTTATCTTCAAGATCCGACGACTTTCCAAGTTCTTCACCTTTGGCATTGCGTAGTTTACGAAAAATGGATGAGTCTCCAGTTTCAGACTTGGAACGTCGCTTGAGTGGTTTTTCCCTTTCCTTAAAGAGCCTGAGGTTCTCCCTTTGTGAGATGGGCCCATCTATAACATCCAAGGAGAAACCAGACCCCTTGCCCCCACCGGCAATGAGAAAGTCACTGAGCTTAGTTGGGGTTGGACCTCGGTCAGATTTGTCATCTTTGTAGCCCTTTAACAAGTCAAAAAAGCTTTCTCCAGATGTTCCCTGCTTATCAATTGAAGATGTGCTACCATATTCCCTGTGCAGTGATGGTCCAGTCTTATATGTGGGTGAAATACATTCATCAAAGCTATCCACATCAAGTTCACTTATGGTGATATCGCTGTTGCTCCGTTGCCGTATTCTGCGAAGAGCTTTTCTAGGGGAGCTGGGATAGGCTTCAGGCATGAGAAATCTGGAGTCCATGTTCTCCGACGGTCTCGTCTTGTTTTTCAGCGTGTTCTGTATGCTTTTTAACATAGCTGAGTCATTGGAATTGAGGCTAACAGAACTTCCCTGACTCACAGGACTGCTTTTGGAGGACATGCTCTCAAGGCAACTTGAGGTTTCTATTTCCTGGCTTGAACGGCTAGATTCTTTCACGTTTTCCTTTCTTGGGGGCCAATCTGCAATCCTTGCCCTAACCCCCATCTTTGGGACTCCGGGGGTTGAGGTTATATGGTGAGGGCCTTCACTTCGAGGGGGCCCTACAGGCGCCATGACTGAGGATCCTAAACTGCCATTCTGGGACCTGAAGCGTCGCATGTAGAAGTCATCAGAGTGCACTTTGGGAGTGCCATCTGTTCCCACAACAGAGGCCCTTTCGGTAGCAACAGGCCTTTCTGTCTGTGACCGTTTCAAGCTGGTCATGATGTAAAAGTAATCAGGCTTAAATTCCTACAGAAAGGACCATCATATCTGTGTTTTAAATGTGTACTTCCCTTTTGGAGAATAGCTTCCATAAAATGTAAGAGTTGCATGAGATCTTAATCTTTTTCATTTAAAAGGTTAAACGAACGACGCTTTACTTTCAAACCACTGAAAATCCAGATCTTCAAAATATTATAATCCACAATAGTTTCTTTGCTTCACTTAAATAGATGGCTTTCTTTCAGAAAAAACTGAATGGAACTTGCATTACTGGAACTCTGCGATTGCCATAATCCCATGCTTTCTCTAAAAGAGAGAAGAAGACCATGTGAATTAGCATTTGATAAATACATTTAAAAATAAATCTGATATTGACAAAACCAGATGCGTGAATATAAAAGACTCAACAGTAGATTGTGGTTAATAGTTCCACCATCCATATTTAATAAAGCAGGTATGAAAGAAAGGAAGAAACTAAAGCATTTAATAATAATATCCATATCACTTAAAATGTAAAAAGAAAAAAAAGAGAGACTATTAAGCAGAGTGTTATTCAGTTTCCAAAAAAAAAGGACTATTAAGACTTCAGATTAATTCAACTGTTTCATAAAACTCAGAAGCAAGAGGGAGGGAGGCATCTTGTTCTAGGACATCATGTCTCCTACCCCATGTAAAGACCTGCTCCAATGACCTCTAATAATGTAGAACATCATGAATCACTGTGCTGACCAGAAGTTCAAGACAAAACCAACAGAATGAAATAATTAGAGCAAAACATAGTCAGTTTTATGGACAAAACTTCAAATTAAAAACTAATCTTACTATGTTACAACACTCACTTTTTAACTTTTCCCATGTTTCAAAATCAATACTTGTCTTATATTTCTTTACAAAGGCTCAACATAGTTGGCAAGAGCAAATAAACAGGGTTTTCCCGGAGTCATCATATCCATTAACACTCTTCTGTATTTTCTTCTACCTTATTACTTACCCAGGCAGGGAATATTTCAGAAAGAATCCGGCATTCACCACCACCTTTTTCAAGCTCTCCTTAGTTTCATCTACTCTTAAAGCTCAAAATATTTCACTAATTAACAAAATGCCTGCATTTCCTCTTGCATGGAAATCTACCCCACCCCATCAGTGCTAATTTATAAAGACAGTGGGAACAAAATACTGTTCTCCATAGACATCTCCCTCCTTCCCAACAGATTACCGAGAACTGTTAACATCCTTCTAGGTGACGAGCCAAGAAAACGAACTTCCTCATAAGCACGTCAGTCAGTAGCAAAAAAGCACAAATCCCCAGTATAAAATCCTGCATCATTGCGTACATGCTGGAAATAAAAGCAGAGGATCCTTTTTCTAAGACTCCACCAATTACACGAGCTGTGGCCTTTAAATGCTTGCCAAATCCATGTTTGGAAAGATGCTGCTGAACCAGCACAGCGCTGACAGGGCAGCATTGTCTACAAATCACTGCTCTGACACCCTGAGGACACCCCACTCTCTCTGCTCTCTCCACTCAACGGTAACAAGCACTTACTTCCACAATAATTAAGCATCTCGATAGTCGGCTTCCTGCCTCAGAGGCAGCCGCTTTAATTTCTCTTGCAGTACGCAGCATCATGTTAGAGGACTCGATGCTATTTATAAGCTGGAACATTTAGGGGTGTTGCAAAAATGCAAGCTGCCCGCAGAACGCAGGGCCCGGCAGAGCTCTGGCTGGGCTCCGAGGGCTGCTCTTTGCAGCCTTTCAGACAAGCACCAATTGTTTTCACTCTCGCTCCTCTTCACCATCTTTTGTTAAAAGGATAATGGATGTGCAGAGCTACCTAATTAAACCTGACTTTTGAGCTTCCTAGATACTTCTATTGTCAAGTTGCTACAATTTCCTTTACATTTCAGAACTTACACGCTCCTCTTTCAACTGTAAACCTTCAAGTGGAATAACATGGTAACGGCAGCGCAGGGCAACACATGTGGTCACAGCTAAGATTCAAAACGTGTTCCCCATAAAATGGAAAGAAAACCAGCCAACTGAATGAAAAATGCAAAGTAAACACCAGTCCATTTCCAAAAAAAAAGATCCTTTAACAGCCCAAACCAGAATTTATGAGCTATTTTATATCTACACACACACACAACTGAGTATTTCAAATGAAACATCTTTCAAAGAGAGAATACTTTACACTAGTATAAATAATAATTCTAAGTAGAGGCTTACAAAACTCAGATTCTTTCCACATTTCTCACAACCTCATAGAAATTCAAATAAATCACCTTCCATTCCCAGAATCTTCATTCTCCAAAGGCCGACACACCAACCCCACCATGATAAAAACTCATTCTTATCACATTTCATTTCCCTTAGAAGATATAGTTTACTGCAGACTTGTCCTTTTCAGGATATGTGACATTAGAGCTAATGTAGGAGGAAGCTAAAACCTGGCACTAAACACAATGAATATAACGGACTTGGAAATGCTCAGTTATTGGCTATCACTACAGGCAGTCCTCGGGTTATGAACTTTGGACTTAAGTACAGCTGGTAGTTACAAACTAGGCCCTGGAAAGCCTATCATATAAAAAATTTAAAGTACATACAATGGTTCGTAATAACAAATGAGCACTACTTTTTAATGTGCATCAAAATATTATTATTACTGTTTTATTATGTTAAAGGTGTTAGTTTTTTTATGTATAGAAAGGTACACCATATACTATATACTAAGACAAACATTTGATTAACTGATGTTAGATACGAACTGTACCTAACTGTTCCAACTTACGTACAAATTCGACTTAAAGACAGACTTAGGATCAGAACTTGTCCGTAATCTGGGACTGCCTGTACTACAGTATTTGTCTTCACAACCATCTC
>NW_004443946.1:24348162-24367712 GCF_000243295.1 Trichechus manatus latirostris | reverse complement strand
TTGAGCTAGATGTTCCCCGAGACCATGGTCCCCAGAGCCCTCCGTCCAGCAACTCAGTCCCTCGGGGAGTTTGGATGTGTCCGTGGGGCCTCCATGACCTTTCCTTGTACAGGTTGTGTTAGTTTCCCCTGTATTGTGTACTGTCTAATCTTATTTTTAAAAGTAAAAATTTCTTAGCAATGTAAAAGAAATGCCAAGATTCCTATTACATCTTGATTATAACAAGAACTGAACATTTTCTCTTCATTTCAAAATATAGATAGGACATATAGAGGGATGGAATAGCCACAATTTTAATTCCTGTAAAAAACCAAGAGGTTTAAGATGGTCAACTAAGTTAAAGAGTGGATTTTTTTTCAGTCCTTCCTTTCTTCCTTCCTATCCTCTCCTTCTCTCCCTTTCTCTCCTTCTGTCCATCCCTCCTTTTCCACCCCCTTATTTGTAACATCAAACCCTTTATACACATTGTAGTATCAACCCAATGAGAAGGCAGATCAGAGAGAATCAACTCCTGTTCAGAAATGAGGCTCTCTGATGGAAATCTTCTCACATCAGCTATACCACAAGTCTTAACCAGAGTGCACTAAGGTGGATATGCATTCTGAAACGGCCACTAATGTCGGGCACCTGATCCTGGAGTGGGTAAATATATTGTGCTTATTTTAAGAAGAAAATGCATTTATCACCAGGAACTCTGCTCAAAGGAAACATCTAGTATCTCTAATATAAAAGGACTGACAAGGATATAAAAAGTAGCAACAAGAATTAAAGTCAAGGTATGTTCTGGACATAACCAGAAATGAAGACATTATTCTTAAAGATAAAAATGCACACTCACAAAGCAGAATTGACTTGTCAAAGGTAGATGAATTAACATTTATAAGAATTTTAACTTATCTCTATGGGAATAATTCCAAAATCCTTTCCAAATTAATTTAATAGGTTTAAATAAAAATTAAGCCTCCTTTAAGAAGATGCAATATAAACCTTGGTCACTAATTAGAACTACATATGCTTTGAACTTATTAAACTATCAGCCAAAAATAAAGATATTCATGTGTGTCATATGATGACAGATCATTTTTAGCACCTTACAACCTATTCCTTGGGGTTGACTGAAATAGCAAACATATGTTGACAATTACTAGCAATTCTATTAATTATCAGCAAACTTGCTTAAACGTCATTAAATATGGTAAAAAGCAATAGAATTAAACAGAAGAGCGATACTAATTTACAGCATGTCACCTCCATCTGTTGAAATTTCCTTGTTACATGTTTAATTTTATGCCTCTAGGTACTATTTGGAGTCCTGGTGCTACAGTGGTTAAGAGTTCAGCTGCTAACCAAAAGGCTGACAGTTTGAATCCTCCACCTACTCCTTGGAAACCCTACAGGGCAGTTGTACTCAGTCCTGTAGGGTCTCTATGAGTCAGAATCCACTTGACAGCAACGGGTTTTTTGGTTTAGGTACTATTTAGGAGCTCTGGTGGCACAGTGGTTAAAGTGCTCAGCTGCTAAAGAAAAGGTCAGCGGTTCAAACCCACCAGCTGCTCCACAGGAGAAAGTTCTGCTCTGTCCTATAGGGTCGCTATGATTCAGATTCGATTTGGCAGTAGCGGGTTTGAGTTTGGTTAGGTACTATTTAAGTCCATGGTAGATTCATTTAGCTAGCATACCAATCCCATCTAGAGAGACCAAGGTTTAGTTCAGTGACTTCCTGGGAACAATATCAGAAAACAAGATTGCTTCAAATTCTACTAATTGAAAGTGTTTCCATCATTCAAGATCTACCACAACTTAACACACCACCACCCTTTTCTAATAATGCCATTCTTCCATAAGAGCTTCTTCTTCTCCTCTGAATCATCCCCAGGGTTTCTGCACTCTCTTCTGAGCACCAACCCGGCACCTGGTGCTAGGGATAGTTGAGGAAACAGTCCCTCCCACCAAGGGAAGCTACACGTGTGATGAGGGATGTAGACAAGAAAAAGATGAGGTGTGGTGAAGGGCATGACAGGGATATACATAAATCATGCCTCCTTTCTGTACTGTACATTTCTCAGTCTAACTGTAAGCTCTGTAATAACAGGGACTATCTCTTGCTAGGACACAGTTGTATCACTGCAGGCCAGTCTTTCAGATTATCAGATCCCCAATATTGCTGGCAGTGGAACCTCTGGGAATCTCTCCACTGCTAAAAACTATCTTTGTATTCTAGCTCTTTGATGCATTTGCACTCTTGACCCTCCCTCCTTCCTGAAATTCTCTCTTTTCTTGATCTCTGTGATAACCATGTTCTTCTTCATTCACTTGCCATTTCTCAGTATTTTTAGTGGTCCCTTTCAACTACTAGTGATCCCAAGATAGTATACTTGGCTTACTTCTCTTATCATTCTTCATATGTTTGAAAGGGAGGGTGAAGGCTATTAGTATTAGGATGAACAAGAGCCATGAATGTGTTAGGATGGGATAACAGGGATAGGGACACTGGTGCAAAAATGCTCCTGTGCAGAACAGGATGTTGATTTGGTTGGATCACAGTTGCCTGTACAAATAAATGAAGACAGAATACTAAAATTACTTGGGGAGTATACTTTCTGGTGATGTCATAGGTACCTGTAGCTTAAATATTGCCTCCATGTTATTAACTCCAAGTCTCTGGTCATGACTCTCTCCTGGGAACTCCAGATAAAATATATGCAGATATCTAATTGATATCTTCCTTATTTACCTATTTTCTAAAATGGAATAATATTATGCTAACAAGTAGAAAAATGGAAAATTCAATTTTGTTTTCAAAAAATGAATGGGTGATAAGGAAGTAAGAACAATAAATAATTCAAGGAACTGAATGAAAGGAACAACACAGAAACCTTTCTTTGTGCCAAGAGCATAAACAACATAGTTTAAGAACTACAAAAGGAGACTGAGGGAGAGCAAAAGCAACTATAGATCCTGTCCTGAAATAACTTACAATGCAATATGGCAGACTCACCAAAAAGATGTAGTATTCCTCATCAAATACTTCCATATACCAAAATCGGATGTTATCAGATTTCTTAACTGGTACAGCCTCTCAAATACAGGGCCAATTCTCAATGCTTCCTAGCAAATAGAAGAAATCTTAATGATGAATAAAAACTCAGATGCCCAGATAATCCAGGGATGCACAACGTTAAAAGTATTTTTGAAAATTTCCATGTAAATAGTTTGTGAAGTGGTGGCTTTTGTGTTGCTGTGATGCTGGAAGCTATGCCACAGTACTTCACATACCAGCAAGGTTGCCCATAGTGGACAGGTTTCAGTAGAGTTTCCAGACTAAGACAGACTATGAAGAAAGGACTGGCAATCTACTTCTGAAAATTAGCCAGAAAATCCTATGTATAACAACGGACTGTTGCCTGAATATAAGGCTGGAAGATGAGCCTCCCAGGTTGCAAGGCTTCGAAATATGGACTGACACAGTAGCAGCAATAAGGGACTCAAACATACAATGATCATGAAATTGGCACAGGACTGGGCAATGTTTCATTCTGCTACGCACAAGGTCGCCATGAGTCGGAAGTGACTCAACGGCAACTAACAACAACAACAAGAATTCCTACTTCAAATGTAATGGGAAACTTTATTTTAAAACAGAAACATAACTTTACAGTGTTTGAATATTAGATTAGCTCAGATAACCAAATAAGGCAAAGTATTTACCACCCTCTTGGCTTTCCTGAACATCATTCATGTTACATAAAAGTAACACCTCAGATAGAAGGGACATCTAACTCTTTCAAGTTAGCCTGAAATACATATAAACATCTCAGTGCAATGTCATGGGTAATTTAAGATTTATGAATCAGCACATAACATTTTAGACTGGAACTTCCCCCTTCTTTCATTTCCATTCTTCCCCTTCAACAAAAAGCAGAAAGGACTGAAGAAAACAGAGTTGATAAATGTAGTTCTGATCTCCAAACATTCACAATCTGAAACAGACAATACTGATGTAGACAAACCGGGTTCAGATAACTTGCACTAAAGTTCAAATGAATAAAGAAGTTATGGATAAAAACAGATGTAAAAAGAAAAGTTACATTTCAGACTTAGAGGTAAGAAATCAGGTAACACCAGAAAAATGGTAAAATGGCAAATAGACTGTTATATATAATTTTACAACAGCAGCCAAAAAAACAATAGATAAAAAAGAGAGGCACTCCCTTAAGCACTACTTAGGTACAACTAAACACCTCATGGGATAAGTTTTCTTGGTTTGAAGGTTTAGGATCATGGTTTTGAGGGTATGCCCAGTCAATTGGCCTAATACTGTTCTTAGAGTCTCTGTTCTACCTTCTGCTTTGATGAGTAGTGCCTGGGGTCTTAAACGCTTAGAAGGCCCTCCAAGACACAACAATTGGTCTCTATTTGCCTGGAACAGCAAAGGAAGAAGAAGACCCAGGACTTGGAGAAAAAAATGGACTGCAGGTCTAACTGCCTCCATGAACTACTACCTCCATTGCCATGAGACCAGAAGAACTGATGGTGCCCAGCTACTGAACATTTTGATCAAGGATCCAATAGATGGATCCTTATCAAAAAGAGAAAAAATGTGGAACAGAAGTATAAATTCTTATCGAAACCAGACTTACTAGATCCATTGAGACTGGAGGAACCCCTGAAGCTACTACCCAGGAATAATCTTTAAGCCCTGAACTGAAACTATCCTATGAAGTCATCTTTAAACAATAGTTTAGCTCAACTAGTAAAGAACGTTTGCCTAAGCAGTATGCTCTTTCAAAGAATTATCTATATAAGATCAGACTGACAACAGTAACTCTATAATACAAGAGAAGTTTAGAGGACAGAGAGTCTAAGCTAATGGTAGTGAAACAATATAAGTAGAGATGGCAAGAATGGTGACACAATGCAAAGAATGTAACCAATGTCATTGAACCGTGCATGTAGAAAATGTTGAACGGGTGTATGTTTTGTCACATACACTGAAAGAGAGAGAGAAAGAGAGAGAATAAAGGAGAGAGATATAGTTAAGAGAGAGTATAGTTAAGGATGAAGGAAACAACATAAAAATTTGACAGAAGGCTTGACAGCAGACTAAGGGTGACAGAATAAAGAAGGTATCGAGCAAGTCACATGGTGCAATTATTGATGAGTAGTAAAATGATTTAATAGCTGCCAAAATAATGGACAAAGAAATAAATGGAGACCAAATAACCTGCAAATATAAATATTTATCTCTATTTAGATCGGAGATTCGAGACTAACTGGCACCTGCTTCCTTCTTGGCTTAATAGGAGGAAATAGCTCAGCCCTAGACAAACTGTGGCACACTTTTCATAAAGCTCTGCTGGACAACTGAGCCTGAACTGACCCCACACCCAACATTCAGAATTTTAAAGCTATGAATTATTATAAAGAATACCTTATCAATTTCCAGATGTGGTATCTAAGGGCCAAAAACTGTCCAGCAATAGCTATTTAGCTAGGGGCAGAGGTACATCTGAAACCAGATCTCCTCCTTCCCTGACTCCTACCCTGTCTTTGCTCTCCGTGCTGCCCCTCCAGAATTCACTTTTTCACTAATCCATAGTCATCCATTATAGTTTGAGCATCTGCTATGCACCAGTTACTGTGTACTACTTCATTTACTCCCTGCAGCCATCTGCAGGAAGGTATTATCCTTCACAGTTTGCAGATGAAGAACCTGCCTCAAAGAAGAGACTGGGTCGCTGCTCTTAATCTGATTCCTAAGCCAAGCTCCTTGCGCCAGGGTACTCTGCCTCCTAAAAATGCCCCTTCTACTACCAGTTACTCCAGTTGCCATCAAGTCAATTCTGACTCATGGTGACCCCATGTGTGTCAGAGTAGAACTGTGCTCCATACGGTTTTCAATGGCTGATTTTTTGGGAGTAAATCTCCAGGCCTTTCTTACAAGGCACCTCTGGGTGGACTAGAACCTCTAACCTTTTGGTTATCAGCAGAACCTGTTAACCGTTTGCACCACCCAGAGACAGCCCCCTACTACTATTTACTGAAATTCCTTGATTCACTCTGTACATGGTTGGGCCTTATCTCCCCAATTAGATTTTTAGTTTCTTGAGGGCAGAGATCTGTCCAATTCTTATCCCTAAAGCACCTAAGCTCCAAAAACCTATTGCTGTTAAATCTATTAAACAATAAGTTCTCCCTTGAAATTTAATCATTAGAAATAAAAGTCACACAGTCTCAGCTAAAATGGAATCGAAACTGATAAATTAACAGAATGTATATTATAATCGAAAATGCAGTTATGGTTATCTCATAAACATCTGTGTTGAGGGAGGCATGTCAAAAATAAGTCCACATAACCAATATTTAATATAGATTTCAGTTCTATCTTCCTCCCTTAAAGAGTCTTCACAACAGTAGTAAATTGAAAAATAGCAGCAGTTTGACCTTCTCTCTTCTTATCCAGTCATCATCAAAGGGCACAGAAAATAAGTACACCATCAAACCTCATACCACCAAGAAAGAAGCACCAGGAGCGGAGCATGCCCTTTGGACCTGGGGTCCCTGTGGTGAGAAGCTACTAGACCAGGGTAAGATTGATGACAAGGACCTTCTCCCAGAGCAACAGAGACAGGAAGCCTTCCCCTAGAGCTGCAGCCCTGAATTTGGACCTCTAGCCTCTTAAACTGTGAGAGAATAAATTTCTCTTTGTTAAAGCCAAAAAAAAAAAAAAAAAAAAAAGTACACCAATGAGCAAATCTTTTACAACAGCAACAAGAAGTGAGTCAGTTACAACTGGATAAGACACCATCACAATGAAATAACTAAAAGGTAAACTAATGCACGACAGGATCGGCTATTAAAATTTCTAGCAATGTAAATAGGGAAACAGAAGGAAGGGTGTTTGTACAGCATAAGGAGAGATGACAGACACCAGGAATTAAAAACAACTGCCATCAGATTAATGGTGGTCAAGATATCTTTTTTAACTTTTACTCTCAAATAATTTTTCTCCCATACAGAGGTTTCCCCTTTATTGCTCCCTTTTTAAAAATTGTTTTTAAAATCAATGAATTATATGCTTCTTGTTAAAAAAAACAAAAACTCAAATAGTGCAGAACAGAATAAAGTAAAAAATACATCTCTCCTTCGAGACATCCCAATTCCAACCCCAAAAGTAGCTGCTCCTAAAAGTCTGTGTTCCTCTAGACATTGTGTGTGTGTTGGATGTACATACGCACTAAGCCAGATACTGAATGGAAGAACAGTTGCCTCCTGGACTACCCAGAGAAGAGAAAGGATTCAGTGCACAAGACAGCTGACTTCCAAAGAGACTTAACCTAGAACTTATAGGAGTTGCCATCAAGTTGATTCCAACTCATGGAGACGCCGTGTATGTCAGAGTAGAACTGCGCTCCATAGGGTTTTTCAATGGCTGATTTGTTGGAAGTAGATCACCAGGCCTTTCTTCCATGATGCCACTGAGGAGACTCAACCTTTCGGTTAGCAGCCGAGCACATTAACCATTTGTACCACCCGGGGCAACCCGGCAGTTACAGAATCAGAAAAGAAAGGAAAAAGTGGGGGTGAGATGGTGGAGAATGAAAGAATCTGCTTATGTTCAGGACAGGCAGTGGACCTCCCCCAACAAAGCAGACATAAAATACTTGAAACACCTCACATTTGGCACATTAAAACAAAACAAAACATACATATATGTATACATACTGGTTCTAAAAATAGGAGCCCTATACAAATGATTCTAGCAATTCATCAACAAAAATTAAGACAAGAGCAAGCAAAATATCTTTTCTTAATTCAATGACCACCACATTTCTCCAGGATTTTTAACTAGTTATATACATATACAAATATACATATACATTATATATAACCTTCAAAGAAAATTTTTTCATTTTAACGTATTCCTCACACCTAAAAATTCCTCATTTCTAAATGGGATTTTATCCACAGATTTATTAACTTTATCATTTAAACTTTCATAAACCAACTACGAAAAAAGTTAAGCAAAATATAAACTGTCAGGAAGTCTTTTGTTTGTTGGCCACCCTTTTCTGTGACAAAGCTAAATGAATTCCCTAGCTGGAACGGTAAGCAAGATCACAAAATATAGTCTTCTTTGTTTGCGTTAGTGTTTGTTCTAAAATCTGACCATTTTGCCCATTCAGTGCTTAGTGTTTATAAAGTGCATGCAAGCACAACACTGTTACACTTTTCTTGCTTAAACCTCACAATAGATTCCCTCACCTTTCAGAGTAAAATCAGGATTTTCAGAATGCATGATATATCTCCCTAATTAACAGCCCAGTCTCTCCATACTCCATACACCTTTAGCTCTAGTCAAAGGGAAGGGGAATCAGTTACAATTCCCTGAATGCACCAAGAGCCTTCAGGAAAGACCAAGGGGCAACTTCCGCTGGAATACAAAATTCTCTTCCCTCCTTCTCCTGGTTTATTCCTACCCATCTCTTTGTCACCTGCAATATGCAGATGACACAACTTTGCTTGCCAAAAAGGAAGAAGACTTAAAGTACTTATTCATGAACATCAAAGATTACAGCCTTAAGTACAGATTACACCTGAACGTGAAGAAAATGGAAATCATCACAACTGGACTGATAAACAACACCATGATAAATGGAGAAAAAACTGAAGTTGTCAGTGATATCACTCTACTTAAATCAACAATCAATGTCCATGGAAGCAGCAGTCACGAAATCAAACATATTGCACAGGGCATCTCTGCTGCAAAAGACCTCTTTAAAGTTTTAAAAAGATGTCACTTTAATGACTAAGATGTGCCTGACCCAAACCATGGTCTTTTTAATCATATGCATGTGAAAGCTGGACAATGAAAAACGAAGAAAGAAGAAAAACTGAGGCATTCGAATTGTGATGCTGGTGAAGGATATTGCATATACTGTGGACTGCCAGAAGAATGAACGCATCAGTCTTAGAAGAAATGCAACCGAAATGCTCCTTAGAAATGAGGATAGTATGACTTAGGCTTGCTTACTTTGGACACATCATCAGAAAAGACCAATGCCTAGAAAAGAACATCATATTTGGTAAAGTAGAGGGTTAGCCAAAAAAGAGGGAAATCCTCAGTGAGACAGACTGACGTAATAGCCACAACAATGGACTGAAACGTACCAAGGATCACGAAGACAGCACAGGACTGGGCAACATTTAGTTCTGTTATAGATAAGGTTGCCATGAGTCAGAGCCAACGAGACAGCAACTAACAACAGTAACAACAATCCTTCAAGACTTCCATCCTCCACCCCTGGCGCCATGCTGTCCTTTTTACAGCATCCCTTGAGAGTACTACAGGTAAGTAAGGATTTTGTACTTTAAAAGAAAATCATGATTTCACTATGCCTTATTATCTCTAACCCCAGATCTGCTGGCAATAAAAAGTGAGGGGCTCTCAGATTAAAGTTTTCTGACAAAAGAGCTGATTTTGAAATTTTTTGACAATATAATATTCTTTAACAGAACACAAGTGCAAGGAAACGCTAGCTAGTGTTATAACAATCATGGGTATAATAAGCATCAAGGAAATACAAATCAAAACAACACTGCATCACTTTATACCAATTAGGAAAAAGTCTAGGAATGCCAGTACCAATTGTTAAAGGTGATAGTTAAAACAGACATCCTTATGTTGCTAGAGGAAATAAAAACTGGTAGGATCCTTTGAGGAAAAAAATACAGTGGGTAAACCAGAAAATATTCTTGCTTTTTGGTCTTTGCAGTCTCTTTCAACATCTGGAAATGTCTGACTGTCAAGCAGCACAGGGGCTTTTGCTCTGCTGAGCCCCTGGACCCCTGCTTACACCCACACCGGCTCTCTGTGATCTTTCTTCCTTCAACAGGCCCTGGAAGCTCTGCCTACTTTCTCTTTCCTTGAGTAGCTGTTAGCATCCATTCTTTCCTCTGAGGTCTCCCAAACACTCCACAACACCTTTGACTTCCAAAGGACACTCACACAGAACACATCTTGATTTTTTTCAAGGTTTTCTGATGTACCACCCACTGAACCATAAGTGCTTCAGGGCCAAGGACTGTGTCTTATTTATCTTTATGATATTTAGCCCTTACTAGAGGTTAAATGATAAATTTCAACCACAGATGAATAGGAAAATAGATGGGACAAAACACTGAGACGTAGTTTTATAATCTATAAGAAAGAAAAATCATTGTACAAAGATGCTCACTGCTATGCTATTTGTTTAGTTTTTTTGTTTATTTATACTTCTATTAACATAATACATATATCAATTAAAGGTAAATAGTACTACAAGGTGTATAAGGAAGAATGATAGCTCTTTACTTCATCTTCTCCACTCCCAAGGAGCAACCACTTTCAAATCGTAGCACTGTTTCTTCCAGTATTTATTTTCATATTTCTAAGTAACATGTTCATACTACTGTTTTTTTTTTTTTGATTTATCAATCTTAGGCATTATTTCTTAAATTCCTATTGTGGGAGATGACAAATTGGCATGCTTCCATCAAATCTGTCCTCTCTTCTCTTTCTCATTCTCTATCTGTATGTATATACGTATGTGTGTGTGTACACAGACACGTACACACACACATATATTAAATAGTTATATCATATAGTTAAATATTTCAGGATTTCTATTATCATGGCTATAAACAAATTGCTCAATTGTTTTTTTTTTTCTGGACTTAATAATTGCTTCACTTTTTTTTTCCCATTTGCTTAGTTTCTATAGCTCTACCCTTAATTCTTCCTAAAATCAAAGAAGGAAGGAAAAAATTCTTCTGATTAATGTTTCCCACATTGTCAAAAGCAAGTGGTACCCTACCAACTCCTTTTTTTTTTTCCCCTGGAGACATCTCTCCTAGAGTCCTCAATTCTCATGCTCCAATCTGGCGTGGCAGATCTCTAGGTCTACTGCACAGGCATACCCTAAAACATCAATCAACATCATCATGACAGTTCCTCCCTTCCTTTGCCGCTATGGATCCCATGTTTCCTAAATCTCATGTCTTCTTTCTTAGTTTACTCTCTTATTTTGAGGGACCACGATCTTCATTCAGTAACTGCCTAGAAGGGTTGCATGGGTGGTAAAAGTTTTGGGTTTTGACATATATAGCCTTAAAACTGACTGATAATTTGGTTGGATACAGAACTCTAGGGAGTTTACCATCAGAATCTTTAAGGTATTGCTTCATTATTTTCTAGCACCATCACTGGAATTGACAAGTCCACTGATGTTCTTATCCCTGCTCTTTTGTATGTTACATTTTTTTTTTTTCCCAGAAATTTTCTAGGATCATCTCTTTAATAAGGGGATGGCCCTGATATGAGTCTTTTATATTCCTTGTATTAGACATACCTCTGTGGTAAGAGAAATTTTATTGAATTATTTCTCTGACAGTTTTCTTTCCTTCCTTTTCTCTGTTCTCTCATTCTGTAAATGCTCCTTTGGTTGGATACTAGACCTACTGAATTGTTTCTTATCTTTTCTCACCCATACTCCATTTCATTTTCTTTTTATTTTACACATTTGGGAGATATTTTTCAACTTCATTTCCCAACTAGGCTATTTAACTTTTCATATTGGCTCTTGCACTCAATTTTGTGTCCTCTGATTGTTTCCACCATGAAAAAAAAAAAAAAAACACGTTATTGTTTCATAATTGCAATATTTTCTCAGATTTCTAATACTAAACTAATTTTTAAAGTGTTCTTTTTGTTTTCAAAACCTGTTTTCCTAACTTTACCTTTTTCCCGTGTGGATCACTGTATTTCACATAGAAGGTTTTGCTTTACATGTCTGTTAATCTCTGGCTATCCTTTTATATTTAAGATGGAGACATTAGAAAGTAGACTAAAGCTCTGTGTGGGGGTGAGCTTGCTCACTACTAAGTAGACTTTACTATAGCAGAGTGAGCAGGAACCCAGTTGGTTTACTTGGGATAACTAGAGATAGGGTAAAAAATTTAATGCTGTCTAGCATCTGCTAGGATCAATGTCCTAGGCATTAGTGAGCTGAAATGGACTGGTACTGGTCACTTTGAATCAGACAATCATATATGGTCTACTATGCCAGGAATGACAAAATGAAGGGGAATGGTGTCACACTAGTTGTCAAAAAGAACATTTCAAGATCTATCCTGAAATAAAACACTGTCAGTGATAGGATAATATCCATACTCCTACAAAGAAGACCAGTTCATACAGCTATTATTCAGATTTATGCACCAACCACTAAGGTTAAACATGAAGAAACTGAAGGTTTTTTTTACGAACTTCTGCAATCTGGAATTGATCAAACGTGCAGTCAAGATCCATTGATAATCACTGGTGATTGGAATAAAAAAGCAGGAAACAAAGAAGAAATAGTACTTGGAAAGTATGGCCTTGGTGATAGAAATGATGCCAGAGACTGCGTGACAGAATTTTGCGAAACCAACAACTTATCCATCATAAATACATTTTTTCATCAACATAAACAGTGACTATATACGTGGACCTCACCAGATGGAATACACAGGACCAAACTCACTAATCTGTGGAAAGAGATGAAGAAGCTCAATATCATCAGTCAGAGCAAGGCCAGGGACCAACTGCAGAACAGACCATCAACTGCTCATATGCAAGTTCAGCTGAACCTGAAGAAAATTAAAACAAGTCCAAGAGAGCCAAAGTACGACCTTGAATATAACCCACCTGAAATTGGACACAATCTCAAGAACAGATATGACACATTTGAAGCAGTGAACACTGATGACCAAAGACCAGACAAGTTGTGAGATGATGTCAAGGACATCATACATGAAGAAAGCTAAAGGTCATTAAAAAGACAGAAAGAAAGAAAAGACCAAAACGGATGTTAGAAAAGACTCTGGAACTTGAACGTCGAGTAGCTAAAGTGAACAGAAGAAATGATGCAGTAAAAGAGCTGAACAGAAGATTTCAAAGGGCAGCTCGAGCAGACAAATATCATAAAGAAATGTGCAAAGACCCGGAGTTAGAAAATCCAACATGAAGAACACGCTCAGCATTCCTCAAGCTGAAAGAACTGAAGAAAAATTCAAGCCTCCAGCTGCAATACTGAGGTATTCTATGGGCAAAAAAATTGAACAACACAGGAAACATCAAAAAAGACGGAAGGAACACATAGAGTCATTGTATTAAAAAGAATTAGTTGACTTTCAACCATTTCAGAAGGTACTATATGGTCAAGAACCGATGGTACTGAAGGAAAAAGTCCAAGCTGCAATGAAGGCATTGGCAAAAATAAAAACAAGGCTCCAGAAATTGACAGAATACCAACTGAGATGTTTCAACTAACGAATACAACACCGGAAGCGCTCATTCGTCTATGCCAAGAAATTTGGAAGACAGCTACCTAGCCAATCAACTAGAAGAGATCCATACTTGTGCTCATTCCAAAGAAAGGTGACCCGACAGAATGCAGAAATTATTGAAGATTATTATTAATATCACACACAAGTAAAATTTTGCTGAAGATAATATGAAAACGGTTGCAGCAGTACATCGACCGGAATCTGTTATAAATTCAAGCCGGATTCAGAAGACAATGTGGAACAAGGGGTATCATTGCTGATGTCAGATGGATCTTGGCTGAAAGCAGAGAATACTAGAAAGATGTTTACTTGTGTTTTATTGACTATGCAAAGGCATTTGACTCTGTGGATCACAACAAACTATGGATAACATTGCAAAGAATGGGAATTCCAGAACACTTAATTGTGCTCATGTGGAACCTATACATAGACCAAGAGGCAGTTGTTAGAACAGAACAAGGGGATACTATGTGGTTCAAAATCAGGAAAGGTGTGCATGAGGGCTGTATCTTTTCACCATACTTACTCAGTCTGTATGCTGAGCAAATAATCCGAGAAGCTGGCCTATATAAAGAAGGATGCGACATGAGTTTTAGAGGAAGACTCATTAACAATCTGCGATATGCAGATGATACAACCTTGCTTGCAGAAAGCAAAGAGGACCTAAGTACTTACTGATGAACATCAAAGACTACAGCCTTCACTATGGAGTACATCTCAACATAAAGGAGACAAAGGCCTCCCAATTGGACCGATAAGTAACACTGTGATAAACAGAGAAAAGATTGATGTTTTCATTCTACCTGGATCCACAATCAATGCCCATGGAAGCAGGAGTCAAGAAATCAAATGATGTATTGCACTGGGCAAATCTGCTGCAAAAGACCTCTTTAAAGTGTTCAAAAGCAAAGATGTCATTTGAGGACTAAGGTGTGCCTGAGCCAAGCCATGGTATTTTCAAATGCCTCACATGGATGCAAAACCTGGACACTGAATAAGGAAGACCGAAGAAGAATTGATGTCTTTGAATTACGGTGTTGGTAAAGTATATTGAATATACCATGGACTGCCAGAAGAACAAACAAATCTGTCTTGGAAGAAGTACAGCCAGAATGCTCCTTAGAAGGAAGGATGGTGAGACCTGTCTCACGTACTTTGGACATGCTATCAGGAGGGACTAGTCCGTGGAGAAGACCATCATGCTTGGTAAACTAGAGAGTCAGCAAAAAAGAGGAAGACCCTCAATGAGATGGACTGACACAGTGGCTGCAACAAAGGATGCAAACGTAGCAACAACTGTGAGGATGGCGTAAGACCAGGCAGTGTTACATTCTGTAGTACACAGTGTCACTATGAGTCGGAACTGACTAGATGGCACCTAAAAACAAGAACAAAAACTTCATATTGTTAAGAAAACTTAAAGAAAAAAAAAGTTTTTGTCTTGCTATGCCTTTGCCTACAAAAAGTGAAGTTGCAGTTATGTTTAACAAAAAATGAAAATGTTGACGTCTGCTGCTATCTTGCATACATTTTTAAAAATACTTCAGAAAGTTTTTTAAAAACTAATTTTAGATTATTTAGATTCATGAACTAAACCTTCACAAGCAAATTACCTCTATGTGTGTACATTCTAGTTATACAGCATCCACAGCTTTCATCAGCCTTCCACGTCATTTCTCTGATTACAGTTCATTACATGAAACATGGGAGCCGTTCATTTAGGCTCTTGAAACCAAGTCCCAGAACAGAAATCTACCTCCAATCATGTTAGAGCTCCCCACATGTCCAGTTTCTTACTGTCTCCTAAAAATCCTATTGCTCACAATGGGCATTTTTTAGTGTCAAGAAAATTTTAAAATGTTCAGGTTTAGAAAAATAATGTTCTATTTATTTAATATTAGCAAGTGTCTAATAAAATGTCTGGCACATTCTGGACACTCAAAAAATATTCCTTTTCCCTCTATTTTTCAGTCTATACCTTGATATTCATTCAATACGTATCTGAGGCATTGCTCTGAGGGCTAAAGATACTGCCCTTAAGATGTTCACATTCTAATGGCAGAGACAAACAAATATATAAGACCAATATACACTACTTAGGCTTTGAATTAAATAAAACATTTTTTAACCTACAACATATGGAATGCCACCAAGAATATTAATTCTAAATGCTGTGTTTTTTTACTTAAAAATTATGAAAGAATTTACTTACATTAATAATAATTACCTATAAGGTAGTCTAGAAGTAGTTATTTTCCAGCAAGTTGGGAGCATTTTCATTTCAACTGATTTATATAAATATACACACACATATAAAATTGAACTTGTACAAAGAAAATTAATAGTTATCATCATAAACTATATCAGAGATAACATTTTACATTATATTTGGTAGCCAACTTATGGCCCAATGCTACAATCAATCATATTCCTATCACAGAAAAGTGAGTTATGTTTCTTTAATCAGTTGTGCCTCAAAGAGTCAACTTCATTTCTGAGCTTTTTAAAACAAAGAAGAACTCAAGTAGGAGTAAATCATGACTTTGGCCTAATTTTACCGTGCTTTGTTCAATTTCATGTTTTACATTCGATAAAGTATTGTCACAAGGACCCAAATTTAATAGAATCATAATAATGTGTAATTAAACAGACACTCAGGTATCAAGTACCAGAGTAAAGCTATTAGTTTACAAATAGCACAGTGGCACCTGTGTACTACCAAAACACAACTTACAGTAACCACCTTCAGTAGCAAAGTCCTCTTGGTTCACAAAATAATAGGCTTCCTTTCTTAAGAAATTAATAAGTCCTAAAGACTTAGTTAAAAATATAATAGATGTCAGAGGCAAAAATGTGATGTCTGAAAGGAGGGAGACTTTCTAAAAGTAGTGAAAGAAATCCCAAAAGAAAAGGTTGATAGATTTGGTTACGTGAAACTTTAAAACATCTATACGTTAAAAGGCAAACCAAAAACTAGTTGGAAAACTGCAACAAATACAACAAAGGTTTAGTACACTGAATACATATAGTCATAAATCAATAGATTAAACATTAAGACTCCAAAAGAAAAACGGGAAAAAAAAGATATTAATAGGCAATTCACAAAAGAAAACAATTGGCTAGGTATTTGAAAAATGTTTCTAGTCAATAAATAAAACAAATACAAATTATTTATTCATACAAAATGTGCTAATTGGCTACTGGGAAGAGTAAAAATTTGGTAAAACCTTTAAGGAACATGTAATTAAGAGCCTTTAATAATTTTTAAAATTCTTTGCCAAGGCCAAATGAACTAGAGACTCCACCAGCCTGAGAACAGAAGAACTAGATGGTACCCAGCTATCACCAATGACCACCCTGACAGGGAACACAACAGAGAGTCTCGGATAGAGCAGGAGAAAAATGTAGAACAGAATTCAAATTCATGTAAAAAAACCAGACTTAATGGTCTGACTGAGAATGGAGGAACCCTCGAAACTCTGGCCCCTGGATGCAGTTAACCCAGAACTGAAACCATTCCCGAAGCCCACTCTTCAGACGTAGACAGGCCTATAAAACAAAAAATAATACACATAAGGAATGTGCTTCTTAGTCCAATCATATAGATGAGACCAAATGGGTGGCTCCTGTCCAAAAGCAGGATGAGAAGGCAAGAAGGGACAGGAACTGTACAAATGGACACAAGGAACCCAGGGTGGAAAGGGGGAGTATGTTGTCACATTGTGGGGACTGCAACCAAAGTCACAAAACAATATGCGTATAAATTTTTGAATGAGAAATTAACTTGAGCTGGAAACTTTCACCTAAAGCACAATTAAAGGAAAAAATTCTTTACCCAGTTACCATATTCCTGAAAAATTTACCTTCTTTTACCCAGTTTTGCATTCCTGGAAATTTCTTAAGGACATAATACAAAAGATAAAATTGTATGCAAAAGATGTCCATTACTGCATTGTTTATAAAAGGGAGAAACTAGAAACAACTTAAATGCCCAAACTGTATAAATTAAATTACGAAATATCCACATAATGCAAATTAAATTAAAAATAATTACACGAAAAACACTAAAAACAGTGTTGAATTTTTTAAAACACAAAACTTTATCGCAGCAATATAACGGGAAAAAATCTAACAGCAAAAGCATATGCATGCATGGGGAGAATACCACAAGAAAGTGACTATTTTAAGATTGGTAATGTTAGTACTGACTGCTATTTTCCACTTTGCATTTTACTATACATTCTAGGCTTTCTATAAGCTTTATGACTAGCACTGTGCCTGGCACATAGTAGGTACTTAGAAATATTTGTTGATTGAATTTAAAGTCAAAGTGAAAAATAAACATTTTATAGAAAAATTAACAAAGATAAATATATATGTACACGCATAAAAAAAAAAACCCGTTGCCGTCAAGTTAATTCCAACTATTGGGAATTGAATGGCCGACCTCTTGGTTAGCAACATATATTAGGCGAAAAGTGGACAAAATGATAATAAGGCTATGAATTCTGTAACAAGAAAATATTTTAGAAACTGAAAACTATAGTAAAGACAATCTTAATAATGCCCGAACTAAAAACCCTGGTGAAAACTACTGGTTCAATTTTTGATTCAATAATAAACATTGCAGAAATAATATAATTCCAGGTTATCTCACAGTGATTTTAAAGAGTTTGGTCAGAAAAATCAATTCCAATTGGCTACAGCTCCTACCACTGCACCAGTCTTGTGCACGAACTTCACAAGGCCTCTTCCACTAGTATATGCCACATGGAGGCCCCGTCGACATTTATGCTTACCACCTTTGTACTGAATGATGCCTATAATCTCTTCAAGTTATTGTATTTATAAGTTTTATTTCCAAGTTATCTAGAACATCTGTGTGTCAGATACAGAAGGTACTGTAAGCAACTACAATTTTAGTAATAATTTGTGTACTGAATGATTCACAAAATATTAAGAATTCAACAAGATGGTGGACTTTATTCAAATAAAATCAAAGTAGCATTAAAAATTAAAGAGGGAGGAAGACAAAACAACTGGTAATAGGCAATATACGATTTCCCACCCCCCACCCTTCTTCACCGCAACTCGGCCTCCTCTGCTTCCCGCGGCCGCAGTCTCTTGATGGGGACACAGCGGCTGCTTGGATTACACACACCTGAACGGGTGGCTCTCTGAGTGCCATTTGTTGGCTGCTGGTGTTGCTTTTTTTCCGCTTCTTTTCATTTCTTCCTTGCCTTTCCCCACCTCCCCCTCCTTTCGCACGAGTACCTCGCTCCGTGCACCATCTTTGCTTCTTCCTGAGGGGCTGCAGAGCTCCGGTACCTTGTGATATACGTTTTCCCACTCTCTACCCTTCTTCACCCGCACTCGGCCTCCTCTGCTTCCCACGGACACAGTCTCTTGTCCAGAAACACCAGCCTGCACCAGCTGGCTCTCTGAGTGCCATTTGTTGGCTGCTACTGTTGTTTTTTTTTGTTTGTTTGTTTCTTTTGATTTCTTACTTGCCTCTCGCCACCTCCCCCTCCCTTCGCTCAACTACCTGGCTCCATGCGCCGTCTTTGCTTCTTCCTGAGGGGCTGTGGAGCTCCGTTCGAGTGTGGAGCTGCTTCCCGGTTTGGGCTGCCATGCTGGTGGGATCCCAGGGCTTTTGTTCATTTGTTTGTTATCTTTTCCTTTCCTTGAGTTGGGAGCCCTTTCAGGCCAGGCTGAGCTGCGTGGCAGGGAGACTCCCCTTCGGATTCCACAGACGTGCAGAGGGATCCCTGAAAGCATTTCTTTCTACGTTGGTTTGTTTTTTCCTTTCGGGGCTTTTCTTCTTTTTTTTTTAAATTTGTTTTGTTTCCTTTTCCTCTTTTTCCCCTTTTGTCTTTCTTCATTGCTCAGTTTCTCGTCTCCCTCTATATTCCTTCTCTTTCTGTTCCCTGAATACCTGGCGTTGTATACCTCTATGCCTTCTAGCCAGGCTGTACTGCAACCTGACAGCGACTTCCGCAGACCTCATAGCTGCACCGGTGGGATCCCTGGGAACTCTGTGGTTCTTTAACCTTTCTGATTCTTATTTATTCATTCTTTTATTTACATCCTCCTCCCCTTTCTGTTTTTCTCCATTTCATACTCTCTCATCTCTCCACTCCAACGGCAAGCTCCCCTAGCATTCTTTTTTGTTTGTATGTTTT
>NW_004443946.1:24301443-24348062 GCF_000243295.1 Trichechus manatus latirostris | reverse complement strand
AATTGGAAGAGCGTAGTCAATGTCACTGAACTGTGCATGTAGAAATTTTTGAAACGGTGTATCTTTGGCTATGTGTATTTTCACCAAAAAAAAAGGTTGAGAAGTCAGAGGGTTGATATGTTGTGGGGTTGTTAACCAATGTCATAAAACAACACGTGTACTTCTGTTTCATGAGAAACTATCTGTTCTGTAAGCCTTCACATGAAGTACAATAAAAAAATAAAAAATTTAAAACAAATCTTTACAATTATTTTTAAGTCTCTGATGTTTAAAGAAACTTTAAGGCAACCCACTTTTAAATTCAATATATCTTCATTCATGCAAAGGAAACAGTAATATTGTTTAAAAAGAAATGAGACATCTAAACTTCATGAAACTAATGTTTGAAGATTTGACCACAGTGAAACCAAATTTGGATTATTAACTGATATGAAAACACATTAATTTGTTTAGAAAAAAATGTGATATCTTAAACAGGACAACTCCCCAAATGACCTTTGCTGAACGGAAATAATGTATCGGCGCATGTTCCTACAAACTGACTACAAACTACAAACATTTGAAGGAAGTAAACAGAATGTTTCATTAAGGTAGGTCAAGGCTCAAAGGCTGTAACTGAGTGAGGCTATTAATTTCAAACAAAAATCCCAACCTGAAAAATTTAGGATACCCAGTGCCATCTTCGGTATTGCCTATGGATATCAAAGGATTGGTTCAAGCATTTGTCAGTCGCCAATATTTCTAACACTAACCAAGCTGTTTAGAACATCAAGTTCTTCAGTTAATAGATCTTTGATTACTTATTATTCTTATTAAAAACTCTGTTGCCATTGAGTCGATTCTGACTCATAGCGACCCTACAGGGCAGAGAACTGTCCCATAGGCTTTCCAAGGAGAGGCTAGTGGATTCAAACAGCTGACCTCTTGGTTAGCAGAAGTAGCTGTTAACCACTGCACCACCAGGGCTACTACTACTCTTATTACTTATGCTAAATTCTCAGCTTAAGAAATACAATACAAATTTCATTTATTGAAAGAATCAAGCAGCTCTATATTAAAAACTAACATCATGACATTTGCTTTCCATATTAAAAAAAAAAATCCCTATGATATAGGGGAGTCCTAAAAATGCAATGTGACCTTTGAAGGACAAAGATCTATAAAATGGGTCTAAACAAAGGAAAAAACTTCCCTCCCCACTCTTGTGGTCTTCCTTTATCTTGGAATATGAATTCATGGGTTTGCCCAAATTCTACTATTAGCATTTTCCAGGGAAAAAATACTCTGAAAAGCATGCCTACCTATTTTGATGCCCAATTAAAAAACATTCACCTAAGCACCTAAACATTCAACTAAGTACCCCATTTGGTTGACTAAAGGGCAACGGGGAACAGAAGGAAAAAAAACACTGATGAAAAATGTTTTTTCCTCTTCTGTTATGACTGTTTTTAACCTAACATGTCTCCCAAAGTGTTTAGCTACCATGGTGATAGAAGCAGGCGAAAAATATAGAAACACTGAAAGAACAAATTCCCTCAGAATATTTTAGGATTTCTAACACAAAGATTCCCATGGAATTACAGAAGCATACAAGTTGAAAATAGATTCTCACAATTTAGTAATAGTTAAAGATGAACAATCTTTTCTTATAATAGCTTTTAAAAACCTGCCACATTCCTCTGAAAAAGAGCCTTCTACCTGATTTTTAGAAATTAGTAATTTCCCAGTGTAAAGAACAGAGAAAATGTATTCATTGTTTTTAACTGTGGTTTTCAACAGGGGTGATTTTGCCCTCCAGGGGACATTTGGCAATGTCTGGAAACATCTATCGTTATCAGAATTGGGTAAGAGGGGCAGGAGATGGCGGGAGGGGGGGCTAGTACTGGCATCTAGTTGGTGGAGGCCAGTGATGCTGCCGAACATCCTACAAATCCAAAGAGCGCCTCTCACAGCAAAGAATTTGTTGTTGTTATCGATAGTTGCCATGGAGTCAATTCCAACTCATGGCAACTCCATGTGTGCAGAGTAGAACTGTTCCATGGGGTTTTCAAGGCTGTGTGCCCTTCCATAAACAGATTGTCAGGCCTGTCTTCCGAGGTGCCTCTGGGTGGACTTGAACCGCCAACCTTTCAACTACTGTCCAGGGCTTAACCATTTGCGTCACTCAGGGACTCCAACAAAGAACTATCCGGTCCCAAATGCCAAGAGTGCTAAAGTTGAGTTCTTGGTTTAGAAGCATCTTCAACATTGGAATGCAAAGATTTATAACCACCCAAGTTCTAACATATGGTACCTTAGGTCAAAGTAAGTAAGGGAAGTCTGAGGCTCTCTGCAGTCCCCACAGACTGACGTGAGCAATGGTTCTTCTCGCACACTCAGGGTCTAGTCCCAAATACTGCCGCAGGAAGAGAATTCATAGCTTAATAATTTATGAATTTACGAGAAGGATAGGGAATAAAAAAGGTATTTGCAAATAAATCATTTTTTTTATTTTGGCAAACATAAAATAAGGCTGATAATCCATTAAATGAAGATAATATCAATGATATCCTATATATTTGTCAGTAGTAATAACAGGTATCATACACTTTTTTTTTTTTTATTGTACTTCAGGTGAAGGCTTACAGAACAGATAGTTTCTCATGAAACAGTAGTACACATGTTGTTTTATGACATTGGTTAACAACCCCACAACATATCAACCCTCTGACTTCTCAACCTTTTTTTTGGTGAAAATACACATAGCCAAAGATACACTGTTTCAAAAATTTCTACATGCACAGTTCAGTGACATTGACTATGCTCTTCCAATTGTGCTGTTATTCTCACTTAAGATGAAGACTTACAGAACAAAATAGTTTCTCATTTAACAGTTGCTACAAATGTTGCCCTATGACAATGGTTAACAATCTCACAACACATCAACAATATCCTTACTCAACCTTGGGTTCCCTATCACCAGCTTCCTTGTCCCCTTCTGCCTTCTGGCCCTTGTCACTGTACTATTGTACCTCGTTAAACTCATTTGGTTTTATGGGGCTGTCCACTCCCAGGCTGAACAGTGAACCTCAGAGATAACTTCACCACTGAGCTAAAAGGGTGTCTGGGGGCCGTACTCTCGGGGTTTCTCCAGTCTCCTTTAGGCCAGTAAATCTGGTCTTTTTTTTTGGTGAGTTAGAATTATGTTCTACATCCTTCTCCAGCTCTGTCCAGAACCCTCTGTTCTGATCCTGGTCAGAGCAGTCACTGGTGGTAGCTGGGCACCATCTAGCTATACTGGACTCAGTCCGGTGGAGGCCTTGGTAGCTGTGGACAATTAGTCCTTCAGACTAATCTTTTCCTTGTATCCTGTTCTCTTCCTTCTCCCTTGCTCCCGAAGGGATGAGACCAGTGGGGTATCTTAGATGGCCGCTCACAGGCTTTTAAGACCCCAGACACTACTCACCAAGGTAGAATGTAGAGCATTGTCTTTATAAGCTGTCATACACTTAATTTTTGCTTATAAAAAAATCTTTCAAGATCTCCTTTCACTCAGAGTTTAAATTAGATACTCTGGGATAATTTAATTTATTCCAATTAATAATATTTCCTGAACCCCAACTCTGTGAACTGTCCTAAGACTGGTCAAGGTTGCCACTTTCAAGGGGTTTACATTCTAGTAGAGCAGAGTGACAACGAGAAAATAAATAAATGAAATATAAATGTCAGCTAGTGGGGAAGGCCAAACAGAAAATTAAAATGTGTTAATACGATCAAGAGTGACTGGGTGGCTACTCTCAATTGGTAAGTCAAGGAAGACATTTTTGTGAAGAAGCCTTTTTTTTTTTTGGCCACTGATTGTTATTCTTTATTTTTTGAATATTTCATTGTGGTTTGGGTGAAAGTTTACAGATCAAATTAGTTTCCCACTCAACAATTTATAGACATTTTGTTTTGTGACATTAGTTGCAATCCTCTCAATGTGACAGCCGTCTATCCACTTCCTCCCTGGGTTACCTGTCTCCATTTGCCCATCTTTCCTGCCCCTTCCTGCCTTCTGAACTTTGTTTTTGGGCAAATGCTGCCCTTTTGGTCTTGTATGGTTGATTGCTCTCAGGAGCACATTCCTCATGGGTGTTACTGTTCACTTTATAGGCCTATCCATCGTTTGGCTAAAGGTGATCTCCAGGAGTGGGTTCAGTTCCAGGTCTGAAGGCTGTCTAAGGGCCAGTTTCGGGGGTCCCACCAGTCTCTATCAGACCAGTAAATCTTTTTTTTTTTTTTTTTTTTTAATGAACTTAAATTTTGTTCTACATTTTACTCCCAGCACCTTCTACCGTGATACTGATCACAGCAGCCAGTAGCCAGGCACCATCTAGTTTTTCTGGTCTCAGGCTAGTGAAGGCTATGGTTCGTGTCATCCATAGTTCTATACACTAATTGTTTCCTTAAGTCTTTTATTTTCTTCACTCTTCTTTGCTCCAGATGGGAAGAGACTAATAGTTATATTTTAAATGGCCGGTCACAAGTTTTTATGACCCTAGTCGCTACTCACCAAAGTAGGACATAGAGCACTGTCTTATGGACTGTGTGATGCCAATTGACCTAGATGTCTTCCAGAACTATGGTCCTAAGCCCTCAAGCCCAGTGACTAAGTCCTCCCTCAAGGTGTTTGGTTATGGCTAAGAAGTTTTCATAACTTGGCCCCTGTGTGCTCTACTATATACATAGATATATTTGTAACACATACAAATACACATGTAGCAATATCCTCTGCCAAACCTTTATATGCTCATGGGTGTACTCCAATACACCCTCCCACACCTGTTCAGCTTACCATATCTATCTATGTATCCACTCGTAAATTGTTTATTACTGTTATTGCAGGCTTGTATATGTAACAGTATTTACTGTTGTTGTCTTTTACTCTTGTGCACCTCCCAGTGTCTTCCTTTGCCTTGGTCATGTTGTGCTGACTTCCCCCATACTGTGTATTGTCTTTCCCATCACCCAAGTTAATATGTGTCTACTATCTAGTTAGTAATTTTCCCTCCCTCCCCCTCCCATCCCTGGTAACCATCAAAGAATGTTTCTTTCTGTGTGTAAACCTTTTCTTGGCTATTTATAATAGTGGTCTCATACAATATTTGTCCTTTTGTGATTGATTGACTTATTTCACTCAGTGTAATCTCCTCCAGGTTCATCCATGTTGTGAAATGTTTCACGGATTCATCATTATTCTTTAACATTATGTAGTATTCCACTGTGTGTATGTACCAGTTTGTTTATCCATTCATCCACTGATGAGCACTTAGGTTGTTTCCATCTTTTTGCTATTGTGAATAATGCTGCAATGAATATGAATGTGCATGTATCTATTCGTATCGCAGCTTTTATTTCTAGGATATATACCTAGTAGTGGGATTGCTGGATCATATGGTATCTCTATTTCTAACTTTGAAAGGAGACACCATACCATTTTCCACAGTGGTTGTATACCATTTTACATTCCCACTAGCAGTATATGAGAGTTCCAATCTCCTCACACACTTGCCCGCATTTGTTTTCTGTTTCATGTGTATGTGAAGAAATTATTTAAGATACAAAAAAAAAAAAAAACAACAAACTCACTGCTGTCGAGTTGATTCTGACTCATAGCGACCCTGTAAGACAGAGCAGAACTGCCCCATAGAGTTTCCAAGGGTGTAAATCTTTATGGAAGCAGACTGCCACATCTTTCTCCCATGGAGCGGCTTGCCGGTTTAAACTATCAACCTTTCAGTTAGCAGCCAAGTTCTTAACCACTGCGTCACCAAGGCTACTTCATTTAAGATAAGAAGACCTACATGAGAAGGAGTCAGCTACACAAAGGAAGAATATTCCAGGCAGAGAGAAGAACGAGTAAAAAGACCCTAAACCAAGAATAAACTTAGCAAGTCCAAGGTAAAAAGAGCCAGTTAGCCAAAGGGGAAGGGTTAGCTGAGATGGGGTAGGAGAGACAGCAGGGTATCAGACTATAAGGAAGTTTTGAGTCCCAGATGCTGGGGGCTGGACTTTAAGAGCAATGTGAAGCAGGTTGCAGGGATCCATGACATGAACAGCAAGAGATGAAAATGGCTTGCCTTAAGGTGGGATCAACAGAGATGGAAAAAAGAGGTCCAAGTCAGGTTTTTTGGAGGTAGAGACAACAAGGTATGGGTAGATGTGTTTAAGAAACATGATATAATAGATATGGAAAGAGATGAATCAAGGATAACTTCTGAATGTTTAGCTTGACAACTGAGTGAATGACTTTCCCAAGGAATTCTGAGCGGGAGAGAAGCAGGTTTTACGGCTACAAATAGGGTAATCAACCATCCCAGTTTGCCTGGGACTGAAGGGTTTCCCAGGATGTGCGACTTTCAGTGTTAAAACTGAGAACACCCCAAGAAACCAAGATAAGTTGATCACCCTAGATATACACCAAGAGTTCTGTATTGCTCATGTTAAATGAGTGATGTCTGTTGAGCATCTGTGTGAAGACATCAGGAAGGCAGTTGGAAATACAAATCTGAAATTCCTAGGAAAGGTCAAAGCTGGAAATACAGAATTGGGAATCATAAAGACATATGGATGGTATTAGGTATTAAAGTCATCGAACTAGATGACATCACCTTGAGAGAGAAGAGAAAAGGGCCTATAACAAGCCAATATTTCTTTTTCTAATATGCTTTAAGCTGTTTGTCTCAGACTGGTTCTCCATCTACATAGTCATTACCTTTCAAACTTAAGACTTCACGTTTTTTACTCTTACTTTCCAGATCTCCCCACTCCCCCGCACCCATCCTCGAAATCAGAAAGAGAGTAAAATGCATGTTTCAGATATTTTGGGTACTTCATTTAAGCTTCTTTGCTTAAAGCCTCAGCTCTGCCTATGAAACTTCATGCCAAAGTATACGCACGCCACTGGAACACCCCACGTCACGCCCTTATGAGCCCCTGCTTCAGAGGCACAGGCGAGGTCAATTGTTCAGAACAGGTTTACTGGCCATTAGTCCTATTTAAGAAATCCCACTATTGCTTCTGCCTAATATTTAACCTCTTTTTTCCTATTCCCAATTCCCACTTCCCCATTTCTTCTGATCATCTCCAATAAGCATGACCCTGACCCTCAACTTCCACAATCGAAAACCAAACTCTCACAGTTGAGGAAAAGGAATACAGAAGGAAAAGAACAGACGATAAAAATTCCCCAAGGGCAAGTTTCAGTTGACAGGGGTCCACTGTTAATTACATTAGTCGATTTGAAAAGACTCCTGACACCCTTGGCTGCAACTTAACTGGGGAAATTGGCATTCACAAAAAGGAACAATTACTGGAGTGACTCAACAGATGGCCCATTTAAACTATGGGATTAACACAATGTGCCCAGTGACCTATTTCAAGTAACTAAATAGAAACCTTCCCAACTGGCCAGTATGTAACTGAAAACATCAAATATTTGCAGCTGACTTTGTCAAATCTAACTCAATCCCGGCCAATCTGGGCAGAGATAGTAAGAGAATAAATAAAACATCAGAAACAATCAAACAAAGGCCAGTGGCTTGGAATGGCTGTCAGCAGAATTACCTGGCATTCATATGGCCAGGATGAGGGCAGACATCATTGACTAAGGAGAAAAAGTCTCAAGACATTAAAAAAAAAAAAAAAAATCTTCCACTAGAAAAAAACTCTAAAAGATGTTGAGATCACTGAATTGAAAAGGCAGGTCCTTCAAAGAGAACCTATTAATGGGAATCAATTACACCTAGTAAGTCCTCATCTATTGATAGACTCTCATTGTGAGGCCTTCTACAAGGCCAAGGGAGCCACTATGGTCATCCCTTCAAATGATAAGTAAACCATTTGCCATGGAGGTGTTTCCAACTCATAGTGATCCCATGTGTGTGTCAGAGTACAACTGTGCTACATAGGGTTTTCAATGGCTGATTTTTCAGAAGTAGACCACCAGGAGGACTCGAACATTTTGTTTAAAAGCTAAGTACATTAACCATCTGCACCACTCAGGGACTAATGGATGTTTCTGTTGTTGTTAGGTTCCTACTCATAGCGACCCTATGTACAATAAAAGAAAACACTGTCTGGTCCCGTGCCGTCTTCACAATTGTTGCTATGTGTGAGCCCACTGTTGCAGCCACTATGTCAATCCATCTCCTTAAGGGTCTTCCTCTTTTTGGATGACCTTCTAACTTTACCAAGCATGATGTCCTTCTCCAGGGATTGGTCCCTTCTGATAACATGTCCAAAGTACATAAGATGTAGTCTTGTCATCCTCCCTTCTAAGGAGAATTCTGGCTGTACTTCTTCCAAGACAGATTTGTTCGTTCTTCTGGCAGTCCACGGTATAGTCAATATTCTCTGCCAACACCATAATTCAAAGGCATCAGTTCTTCTTTGGTCTTCCTTGTTCACTGTCCAGCTTCCACATGCATATGAGGCGAATGAAAATACCATGGCCTGGGTCAGGTACACCTTAGTTCTCAAAGTGACATCTTCGCTTTTTAACACTTTAAAGAGGTCTTTTGCAGCAGATTTGCCCAATGCAATAAGTCGTTTGATTTCTTGACTACTGCTTCCATGGGTGTTGATTGTGTATCCAAGTAAAATGAAATCCTTGACAACTTCAATCTTTTCTCCGTTTATCATGATGTTGCTTATTGGTCCAGTTGTGAGGATTTTTGTTTTCTTTATGTTGAGGTGTAATCTATACTGAAGGCTGTAGTCTTTGCTCTTCATTAGTAAGTGCTTCAAGTCCTCTTCATTTTCAGACTGATGGATACTAAACAACATTTAATGGATATTTTAAGTAGCATATAGGGACACTGGTGGTTCAGTGGCAGAATTCTCGCCTTCCATGCAGGAGACTCGGGTTCAATTCCCAGCCAATGTACCTCATGGGCAGCCACCACCTGTCTGTCAGTGGAGGCTTGCATATTGCTATGATGCTGAAAAGGTTTCAGCGAAGCTCCTAGACTAAGACAAACTAGGAAGAAAGGCCTTGTCATCTACTTGCAAAAATCAGCCAGTGAAAGCCCTATAGATCACAGCAGTTCATCTGCAACTGATCACTGGGATGGCGCAGGACCAGGCAGCGTTTCACCCCATTGTACATGGGGTCGCTGTGAGTTGGCGGCCATCTCAACGGCAGCTAACAAAAAATGAGTTGCATATATTTGCCTGAAATAAGAAAAAAATAATTCAAATGCCTTTAATTGCTCACCTTCATTCCAATAAAATCACTAAACAATGTCATATACACACGGCACTGTTTAGTGATTTTATGTATACATAATATATAATTATATATATAACTATATTATATAGTATATAACATATACTATATAATATATATTATAAAAATTTATATATGTATATAACATTTGCAATATGACACTGTTAATAGTTTTATAATTTAATTATCTGAAAACACACTAATCCTTACTTGGTATCCTTAAAAAAATGTGTTCTGTGATGTCATTATGGCTTTACAAGAATATGCAGAGCTATTTTATAAAGAGATGCATCCTGACTAACAAAGAACAACAGACATTGTCTAAGTGAAGAAACGGAAGGAAGAATCTGAGGCGGGGATCTTGAAGAAATGCAGCTCACCAGCATTTGTTGTCCAAACACTTTGTTTTGCCTACAGTAACAAGCCAAAAAGTCATCCTACTTGCCAAGGCAGTTTGGAGTAAAAAGAGCTCCCCCACCCCTCAGGAATATTTCAACAAAATTTATCCTGGAAAACACATTCGGAAATTATTTTCACTATTAAATTAACACAAAAAAACACTTAGGTAATGAAATGTAAGACATGTATGAGTTTCAATGAGATCATTCATTCCAAAAACTTTTTTTTTTTTTAAGTTTCTAATGCGTATAAAATTTTACAGAGCTTCTAAAGATAAAGAAGTTACTACCATTGAGGGCTAAAGCACTATTAGAGGTGCTCTTTAAACAGAAGTAACACAGGGCAGAAAGCAATAAGCATGATAGTTTAATTCTGACAACTATGTATTTAACTGGATTTGAAAGTCATGTTTGTTATGGATTGAATTGTGTTCCGCGAAAGTATATTTTAAAATATTACCCTCTGTACTTGTGAATGTGACTTTGTTTGGAAATAGGACTTTTCTTTTGTTATGTTAATGAAGTTATATCAGAGTAGGGTGGGTCCTAAACCTAATCACTTCTCAGAAGTGGCTTATTAAAAGGGAAAACAGACAAGTAGAGACACATACAGATGGGAAAGAGATCAAGTGACAAACTACCTACAAGCCAAGGAATGCAAAGGAACACCTGCAGCTAGGGACAAGGAAGAACCCTCCCCAAGAGTCTATACCCTGATGTGGACTTCTAGCCTCCAAAAGTGGGAGTCATTGTTCTGTAAAGCCACCTATTTTGTGCTATTTTTGTTACAGCAGCATTAGGTAACTAAGACAATGTCCACAGAGACGGCATGGAAACAGTTAAGGATAAGTATGACCACACATGCGGAAAAAAAAGAGAGTCAATCCCTAATGTTGGGTAATTATACATTAAGAAGAAAGAGAAGCAGTACAATCATCTCTCCTACTAGGCCTTGTCTATGACCACCACAGGACCAGGTGATATGTCTGTCCCTTCCAGGGAATTCTAAGGAATTACTCTTTTAAAGCACTTTATGGTCAGTTATTTTACGGCAAAGACCAGAGCTCACCAATCTGTGTAGCCTCAGACACCAGCACAGTCAGTAATGTAACACATGCTTAATAAATACTTGATGAAAGAATGAATAAGAAGCCAGTAAAAGAGAAGAAGCTATTTTCACATAGGTAGGAGAACAAGGGGGAGAAAAGTCATTCTCTGGGAAACAAGACAGAAAACAAAAGAATGAGGGTAATGCAAAAATGCCACCAACAAAGGGATGATCAGGACTATGCGTATAGAGAATTGTGTGCCTGGAAATTAGGAGATCACAAAATCATAGTGTAATAAGAGCAGAAGGCAATGTAAAGACCTTAGGTATGAGACTTAATAGTGAAACAGTGAAAGTTTCCAGTAAGATCAGGAAGAAGGCAAGGATATACACTCTGACCACTTCTAGTTATCAGGGTTCTAAAGTTCTAGCTAGTTCAATAAGGCCAGAAAAAAGAAATTAATAAAGGTATAAAGATGGGAAAGGAAGACACAAAACTCATTATTCAGATATCATATGTATATCAATAACCCTAGGAAAAATACACACAAATACACATACAAATATTAGAATTAGCAAGTAAATTTAGCAAGGTTGCAGGATATAAGGTCAATACACAAATAGCAATTATATTTCTGTATATCAGCAAGTGAACAACTGGAAATGAAATCTGAAAAACAGTATCATTTACAGCAGCATTTAAAAATCTAATACTTAAGTGCATCTCTAATGGAAGATGTGCAGGGCTTCTATACTGGAAACTACAAAATAATGCTGAAAGAAATTAAAGAAGGTCAAAGTAAATCTAGGGATATACAAAGTTCATGGATGAGAAGCCTCAATATTATTAAAATTTCTATTCTCCTCAAACTGAATAACAGGTTCAATAAAATCTAGCAGGCTTTTATTTGGCGGGGGGGGGGGGGGGAGACATGTTGATTCTAAAATTCATATGAAAACGCAAAAGATTTATAATAGCCGGAAAACAATTATGAAAAACAATAGCAAAGTTGGAGGACTTACATTGCTTGACTTCCAGACTTATTATAAAGCTACAGTACTCAAGACAATGTGTAAATGGCATAAGAGACAAACAGATCAACAGAAAAACAAAGAGTCCAGGAATAGACTCACAGACATGTGATGAACTGATTTTCGACCATGATGCCAACTCAGTTCATGGGAAAAGTCATTTTTCAAAATGGTACTTGATATACATATGAAAAGACAAACATAAATCTCGATGTTGTTGTTGTTAGGTGGCACTGAGTCAGCTGCAACTCATAGAGACTCCATGTACAACAGAATGAAATGTTGTCCGGTCCTGCGCCAACCTCACAACTGTCGCTATGTTTGAGCCCATTGTTGCAGCCACTGTGTCAATCCAGCTCCCTGAAGGTCTTTCTCTTTCACTTGCTCTCTACTGTACCAAGAATGATGTCCCTCTTCAGTGACTGGTCCCTCCTGATAACATGTCCAAAGCAAGTGAGATGAAGTCTCGCCATCCTTGCTTCTAAAAGCAAAAGAAGGTCATGACAGCTTTACTCCATCCACATCACTAAGGTCAAGTTTATTTTGAGAAGGTACTCTTCCCTAGTCATATTTTGAGTGCCTTCCAACCTGAGGTACTCATCTTCCAACACAATATCAGACAATGTTCCACTGCTATCCATAAGGTTTTTACTGGCCAACTTTTTTTTAGAAGTAGATCACCAGGTCCTTCCTTCCTTGTTTTTCTTAGTCTGGAAGCTCCACAGAAACCTGTCCACCATGGGTGACCCTGCTGGTATATGAAATACCAGTGACAAAGCTTCCAGCATCACAGCAATACGCAAGCTACCACAGTATGATAAACTGAGGAAATCTTAATAGTCAGCTCATTTCATACACAAAAGAATTGTGATGGATTACAATGAAATATGGAGTATCAACCTAAATATAGAAGATAAAACCATAAAAATTCTTGAAGAAAACAAAGAATATCTTCACAATCTTGGATAGGCAAATATTTCTTAGATAGGCCATAGTAAAGTCCAAAATTAACTTTCTCTTCATCAAGAGAAACCACTAAGAAAATGAAGAGAGAAACTACAGACTGGGAAAAATATTTGTAATACATGCAACAACGCTGACAAAGGACTCATTCAGAATATGTTTATTTTTTAAATCTTACAAACCAGAAATTCAATATTAATAATGATAATAACAATCAGGCAAAATTTGAAAAAGATACTTTGTTAAAAAAAAAAAAAAGAAAAGGTGTTTGAATGGCCAACAAGCACATGAAAAGATGCTCAACATCATTCGTCATTAGGAAAAAGCGTATTAAAATTACAATGAGATATTATTTCATATCCACCAGAAGGCTAAAATTTAAAAAAAAAAAAAAAAAAAAAGAAATACCAAATGCTGTTAGGAATGTGGAACAACTGGAACCCTAATAAGCTGCTGGTGCAAGTATAAAATGGCACAGCCACTTTGGGAAAACAGTTTGGCAGTTTCTTATATAGTTAACTATACATCTACTCTATGACTCAACAATTCCATTCCCTGGTATTTACCCAATAAAAATAAAAATATATGTCCAAAAAACGACTTGTACAAGAATATAGCAGCCTTATTCAGTAATCCTGTCCCCTACCTTGCACCTTTTGTTTTGACAATGTTGACACTGAAACAAGAGGAGTGGACATGGGAAAGATCTGAGAGGAGGTGTGAAGATTTGTGCTCGAGAGAACAAGAATGAGCAGAGGATGTTTACAGAGAAAGGAAAAGCATGAAGGGGGAGGAAAGAGGAAAGGATTAACATCCTAGATAAAGCGAGAGGGACAGGATGATAAACAGAATGAGGCAGACAGGTAGAAGAGATAGAAAGGAGCCATACTTTTTATAAAACATAGGGAAAGAATGAAGTTAAGTATGGGGTCTAGAGGAACTAAAGAAGTTGAGGCACTAGGAAATAGGCTTATTCTCTAATAGGGTGGTTCCATGAGCTTGCCATAAAGTTATCTGTGAGTCCTTCCTCTCCCTTAACCCCACAGTCGATCAATTACTATTGATGCTTAGGTGTTTCTCAATTTCTTTTTGCCACCAAAGGCAAATTTATTAAATGGGGAACCTAGAGTTATTACTGTGCAATGGCTACTAATATCTGCCTAAAATATTCACTGAGAAGTAAAGAGAGAAAAACCGGCAAAAGACTAGAATCTGTCTTTTGAATGACTTATGCATTGTGTCAACATGGATGAAATTTCATAGGGAGAAATATGCAAAGTCTCATCTACTTTTAATAAACAACTATGTATTTGGGGCCTTTATTTACTTCTTAAAATGGAAATGTCACAGATGTAATAAATATTAGAATCTCCAGATCGGTCAAACATCATATATATGGAACATGTGCTCTAGGTTAATTGACTCATGTATATGCAGAACTTAACATTTAATAACCACTCCAATAAAGGAACTCATTCATGTCACATGCAGTAGTGAATTATTCTCACCAGAGGTAGGGACAAGAAATTATCTTTCATATAGAACAAACAAGTTTTGGTTGCTGTGGAAACTACAACTTAGGCTTTCTTTTCTCTGTACATTTGAGTATTCTTTTTGATTTCACCCTCCATGATTTCAACATTCCAAACAGCTTAATGCCTAAATAAAATGAAGTTTAAATATCATCTCTCTTTGAAAAAGGAGAACTCTATCCCAACAAGAGTTAAAATGTTTGTCAGGGTGAATAAAATATTTTTTTTTTTTTTTTAATATTTTATTGTACTTCAGGTGAAGGCTTACAGAACAGATAGTTTCTCATGTAACAGTAACACACATGCTGTTTTATGACATTGGTTAACAACCCCACAACATTTTAACCCTCTAAATACTCAACTTTTTTTTTTTTTTTTTTTTGGTGAAAATACACATAGCCAAAGATAAGCCATTTCAAAAATTTTTTTTACATACACATTTAAGTGACATTGACTACGCTCTTCTAATTATGCTGTTATTCTCACTTAAGATGAAGGCTTACAGGACAAAATAGTCTCCCATTTGACAGTTACTACAAATGTTGCCCTATGACAATGGTTAACAATTCTCACAACACATCAACAATATCCTTACTCTATTTTGTGTTCCCTATCATCAGCTTCCTACTCCCCTTCTGCCTTCTGGGCCTTGTCACTGGACTCCTGTACCTCGTTACTCTCATGGTTTTACTGGGCTGTCCACTCGCAGGCTGATCAGTGAAAATCGAAGGTAACTTTACCACTGAGCTTAAAGGGTGCCTGGGGGCCATACTCTCGGGGTTTCTCCAGTCTCCTTTAGGCCAGTAAATCTGGTCTTTTTTTTTGTGTGTGTGTGTGAGTTAGAATAAAATATTTTTCTTGCTACTGTATATACTTCTCTTTTTTTCATTCAGCAAAGAAATCACTTTCAAGATAACTGGCATAACCTTTGTATTAGCTGCAGCTGTAGTACTTTTTAAAAATAAAAAATCCTGGATACAAATTCTATGAATCAATTTTATCACAGCCTTTCATAGTATTTTAATTTCAATATATATTGGAAAGGAAAGCACAGACAACGTGAGCTTAGAAATGTCCTAATCAGGCAGTCTTACAGTATATGCAATAATCAGCCAATCTCTTATCCTTAGCGGACAATGAGAGATTAGAGTTCTGAAACAATTCCAAGAGACTTGTCAATGTAAACTATGGGCCAGCTACAAGGAATGTCAAATCTCCATGAGAGGGTATTTTTAAGAGTTTCCATTAGAGTCAGCACAGGTTACTACAAAATGCAAGAAAGCATTTCTGAGGAGCCGCTGCCAATGCAGAGACATTTTCAGGCTTGCTTCCAAATGAGATGGGATCGTCCCATTGACTGAGGCGCCCGCTCTGACAGTATCTTGCATCTCTTCACCTATAGGGGGTTGCTGACTTAATACAGATAAAAGTTCTGCTCCCTAGCTACAGCAATATTTTTAATTATTCAATTACTGAGAAAGAAGGGAAGGAAATGTGTCTCCTCCTTAGTTCAGCCAGAAGTGTCTCAGAAGAAAGGTCTGTAAATCTACTTCCAAAAAATCAGCCATGGAAAACCCTATGGAGCACAGTTCTACTCTGAAACACATGGGGTCGCCATGAGTCAACTCAATGGCAACTGGTAAAATTCTCCTTGCAAGTTACACTTCCCATGGTTCAGGTCACACATCTCTCCATGAGAACAGTCTTTCACATCCATATATCCAAATTAAAAACCCTGAGGGCAAAGAGTTAAATCTCAAAACAAAAAACAGTATTCTACATAAAGGCTCAACAAAGGCTACACATCCATCTTTCAGAGAAATAGTCCTCTCACTGAATGACAACATCATTGAGACTCTCTGAAATATTAATTACAAAGCCAGTTCTTTCTCATGTGGACAAGAACTTCATGGTCATTGCCAATAAAAGCCTATGGTTGTATACAAAGGGACGCAACTCTTCTATTTGTAAATATTTGTAAATATCAACAACTCACTTTAATGCAGTATGTGCTATATTTGTTCAATATGCAAATAGTTTTCTTTTGCAAGAGGTCCAAGCAGGTAAAAGCTGGCCTAATCAAGAAATAGCTATTTCCTGTAAATGGTGTTGTAAAAAGCAGTCAGTTCTCAGAGTTCATGAACTAAACAGAGAATGTTTACCCTCAGCCATTTGAGCGGAGAGTAATAGAAACAATATTCTCTCCCGCTTTTGACACTTTACTGTTAATGAGGGTGCTTCTGCTTTCATTCTCATTCGGGAAGACGGGCCGCAGAGCACCCAGTGCTATAGGGAGCCTCTCAACAGAGTGTATGCTGAAATTCACCAAAAAGACCACATGACCTTGAAACTGTAAAGGTCACAGGAAAAGCAACGCAGCCCTCTGAACTTGGAGGATAAAACTAACAAAATCCAAATAATTGTGTCTTCTCTTGTGCTGAAAAACAGTTGAGAAACAGTAACTAAGAAGCTGTTTTTGCAGATCATGCTGTTTTCCCATATTTGAAAGCAACACCCCATGACTGTAGTTAGTGGTATGCTAAGTTCAATAAACTCGACCAAAAAGGTCTGAAAAAAAAGAATATAACTATTTTAAAAACCAGGTTTGTTAGTTTTTCCTTTGAGTCATTTGGCAAGCATTCAAACTTTGCCCTGTTGTATCCAGAAATATCAGCAAATATAGACAAACTCCTCCAAAAAGCACCAGGACTTTCCTCTGTTATAACATTAGGAAGAATGTGAACTTGACAGTGAACTTACAGACCTGGCAATAAGGACAGAGGAATATGAAATAGCAAACTGGAGAAGGCAGAAGAGAAATACTCCAGAATCCAGGTTCCATTCTGCCAGACAGGACAGATTAACTGTCTGCCTTGTAAAGGATGATATCCTTGTACACCAGGTAAAAGGATCATTCCTAAAGCAGTGATTCTAAGCTCTGGTTTGATACCACTTCTAGGGAACTTCAAAAGTCTCAAAGAATGTGGCGAAATTTTAAAGCAAAAGAATTTTAATTCAACTAATTTATGATGGATCAATATGCTACAAAAATCAAATTAAGAATGGCTAGAATTCACTCTTCCAGGAACTGGATAACTCTGTACCCTCTCATCTCGAAATCTGAACAAAAAAAATAACTTCTCACACTTCTCAGTCATCTAAAGGAAAAGAAAGATCCTAATGTATCGTAGTAGGAAGATTTGATTAAAAAAAAGTGTTCAATTTATTTTATAATCTCTACACAGAATTAATGGTTGAGGAACTCGTCTAGCAGGGAATTAGAAAGGTTACTTAAGGAAAGAGAGAAACTACTGTTTTCCTGCAGTTAACAAGTCAGCAAGTTGGTCAAGTTTTCTAATCTATCTACGGAGAGTCTACTACGGGGGGGGGGGGGGGCAGGGAATGGGACACTGGCAAGTTAGCTTTTGCTCAAAAACAATCCTCAGACCTTGATCAGAAAATGGTAGTTACCTGGTGTGATTCAGATTAATGAAAAGATAGGTAAAAGAGCCATGGCAGGCTTAGTAATTTTTCTTGAGCATTTTACTCTTTAGACTACAAAATCCTCACCTGAAGTCTTTTCTCTGAAATTTTGTTCCCAGATCTAGTCCACCACTTCATTCTTAACCTGAATTTGGTTTTACTCCCATTCTTTACTTAGAATGAAGTCAGACCTTACTCTCATCAAAAAAGGAGAAGGAAATGGAGAAAAAGATAGCCAACTCTGAAGGAATGGAAATTGGGAGACCAAATGAAAAAGTCTTATCCAAATGCTTTCTGGAAAAAGATTACACTGCAATCTCATGTAAAACAAACAAAAAAACCTATCAAGGTGTCCTTGACAGTGGTAGTAAACCCACTGATAGAGTATGTTGTAACTTGTTAAGAGACCCAGTAGCAAATAAACAAATAAGGAGGGTCCTTTGTTTATGGCACCTAACATTATGGCTGAGAACAGTTAACTAAAATGAATCTAAGGAGTATTATGCATGAAAACTAACCAATACACTACCCTAGTATTGTGGATCAAAAGACAACAGTTCAGAACTCTTAAACATGATCATGCGAAGTCTACATGTCCCATGAATCTACTATACATAAGGAAAATCAGGCAGGAAAGTTATGATTAGCATTTATTAATGATAATATACGGAAAACAAATCAAAAAGTTGCTACCTTCAACCACTGAAGTGCTAAAATCTCAATTTGGTTCTTAAAACTAAGAATACACTATAACGTTAATGAATCAAAGTTTGAGCATTTTCCAACAACACAAAGCTATAAAATAACTTAAAACTAGGCAATATTTGCCTAATGTAATTCAAATCAGTCACTTTATGCAATGGATTGCAATCACAAATGAGAAATCCAGCAAGCTGCTGCCGTATAACCAAAGAATCTTCAAAGACAGTGCTACATTCTTGCTAACATCAACAGCCGCTGAAACACATTCTTTTGAAAATCCTCATTTTCATTCCAGGGGTGGACTTTCTCAAAGAGTTCCCAGCTACCATCTAAACAGACATAACTCCAAAACTGAGTGATACCACAAAATGGAGACTTCCTTTCAAACAACTTGTACACCCTTTTCTTGGAAGAGATGACAGAGGACAAAGCTCTCATCATTCGCTCTGTTTACACCACAATGGCTTCAGGACAAGTAACTAGGGGGTCATTACTGGCCAGCTGGTTGAAGTGCACCATTGCTCACAGAGAATGCCTCTGTCGAGGATAGGTACTTACAAGAAGCACATTAGAAGTTACGAGGGCTGCGGTATACCAAGCTATTTTGAACCTCAGAGGAGGAGGCCAGCAAACAAATGCTCAGAAATTATCAAAACACCACCAAGGTTAAACAGGGAGATGTCTGTTGCTTACACGAGTTTACTTGTGGTGTGATGATCTAAAAACCAGACAACAACTGGTTTTTAAGTTATTATAAATTGAAGCGTGAGGGAAGGCTAGTGGCATAATCAGAGAGATCTGGGTTACTGCAGAATTCCACAAGTTTGCAGTGATACATTCTCGAGTTATGTGAAGCTGCTACAGAACAGGGAGAGGGAGAAGGTTAAAGAGGAACCACAGTAGACAGAATGTGGCGGGGGCACATATAGTGTACTTAAATCAAAAAAAAAAAAAAAAAATTCCAGGAGGGACTCTGACATTCAACTATCTCCTGAGAATTACCACTTACAGTCTTTGGTAACTTGTCTTTTTTCTCTATTGGGGTCTACTGGGGAGCAGAAAATCTTTTTTTTAATAAAGAAGTATGTTATTCTTTCACTCTCTCTACATAGTATCTTATTTTCCATGATCCTTCATCACTTAAAAAACAAAACTCATTCTTACACAGAGAAACATGCTCTGAAAATCTCTAATAATCCTTGGAAACAAAGCTTTACCAAAACAGGCCAGAGCCCAGCCTCTCCTTAATAGGCTCTCTCCTTTATCCTATGATGGAATGGTCACAACCAGCAGAAATAAATATTTGCAGTTTAGAAGATACCAAGTTTGAACATATACCATTTGCAGGTATTTAAGAGTTCTGGACAGCCATTACCACCAGCTTATTGATAATTGGTGGGTTTTTTCCTGCTTTTTTTAATGGTGTGCTTTGTGTACTGTAAGAACACATTATTAGCCAATGTTGATAACAGCTGCTTCTGGATGGTAAAATTACAGATGGTTTTCATTTCTGCCTTCATGTTTCTCTGCATTTTCTACACTTTTCCCAAGTATGTATTATCTTTGTAAAAGTTATTTTAAAAAATTTGCTGGTAGGAGTGTTAAATAAGATTTTCTTGATGCCTCAAACAAATACAACTGATTGGATGTTATTCCAAATGATCACCAAAATACAGTTAAAGGATTAAAATATAGCAGTAATGAATGCTGGACCTTGGCCTGAATCTTTACAACCAGCAAGCTCTGTATACTTGCAGAATGCACAGTTATGCCCTGGTTTCTCCGTAATACAACCGGGACGTCATCAAATTTTAGGGACGGGGCCAAATAGTTCAGATAGAAATAGAGACAGATGGTCTATCTACATATACTATTTAGCAGAGCTTTCCAGACTACAGAGGTGGCACCAAACCCCAAAGACCAGACTACTTCTATCTAATTAGACTGAGGAGAAAAAAAAAATTTTTTTAATGAGGATGGGAAGCTTTTTTCAGGGATTAGCATTAATTCAGAAAATTCTATTTCCACAAAGTTAGAAGGCATTTGCTACAGACGGGATAAGAGGTAATCAACCACAAACTCCTTTAGATATCTTCTCACCCATTAAGAACTGCGGAATTCTTGACTGAGGTCTTTCGGTCACAGCACGCACTAACAAGAGATATTCCCTGCCATGGGTCAAATAATTTACTCAAAGTAATCTAGAAGCCATAAAGTGATGTTAAATACTCACTAAAGGTGACCCTTTCAGGCCCATCTATTTAACCTAAAAAACCAAACCTATTGCTATCGAGAGGATTCCAACTCAGAGTAACCCTATAGGATAGAGTAGAACTGCCCCACAGGGTTTCCAAGGCTGTAATCTTTACGGAAGCAGACTGCCACATTTTTATCTTTCTCTAGCGGAGCGGTGGTAGGTTTGAACTGTTGAGCTTTCAGTTAGCAGCCAAGCAATTAACCACTGTACCACTAGGAGGGACTTCTCCCCTCTGTTTAGATACTGGCTAATGACCCAATTAGTCCATAACATGCAAACTAAGGATAACTAGTTTGGGTGATTTGTATGGTACTGAAGCAAGGTCTCTTGACTTCTAATCGCAAAAGAGATTAAGTGAAAGGTTAACTGGGCACTAAACAAGTCCTTATAAACAAACAGGATGACAGCTTTTAGTGAACAGACACTCTATAAATCCAGCCCAAATCTATCAAGGTTGGCTAATGATCTTTTTGTAATTCCTTAACTAACCATGTAAGGTCGCTGAGTTGGAATCGACTCGTCGGCAATGGGTTTTTGGTGGGTGGTGCAGTGGTTAAGCACTTGGCTGCTAACCAAAAGGTCAGCAGTTTGAACCCACCAGCTGCACCTCGAGAGAAAGATGTGGCAGTCTGTTTCCGTAAAGATTACAGCCTTGGAAACCCTGTGGGGCAGTTCTACTCTGTCCTATAGGGTTGCTATGAGTTGGAATTGACTCTACGGAAACAGGTTTGGTTTTGGTTTGGTTTAACCATGTAATAAGGAATTTATCAAGGGTATTCAGTAACACGAAATATTTTACCAGTTTCTTAGAAACACTCTAAAATCTTTTAACTAAGCAGATGTGCTAACAATAATTTTATCATTTGAACATTTGTTTTTCAACAACTCCAAAATGAACACAACAATGTCAAACAAGCGACAATGGCCTAGACTAACAAAGATAACTCACATGTATGGGCACACACACTCACCAACACAAAACAGTAGTTATGCCTACAAAACACAAAACTACACAGCTCGCTAAAGCTTCCTTCTACTTACTGTCAAAATCTGCATTCCGCTGAGATGCCCAATCACATATATTCCAATGTGAAAATAAAGATTTATCCACATATTAAACAGTTAACTCATATTATGACTTGAAAATCTATGTCTTTTTGCTATTGATTGGATAAAACTGCTTGCCCTTTTCTCTTTAGAGCAAACATAGTAAGATAAAAAGTGCTGGGCTAGATCTCCAATACACCATCAGAGAAAATTAAAAGGAAAAAAAAAAAACAATTAAAAGGTTTACTGTCTATCTAGGAAAAGTCTTCGTTTCATCTCTATCCTTAAGTGACTTATAAATGTCTTCAACCTTAGAATGAACATGATTATTTCAAATTTTTACTATAAAATAAATTGCAACAAAATAACAGAAGTTTTTTTTGTTTTAAACTGAAACACTGTCAAATTTATTATTTAGTGACACAAAAAAAAGACTTTCACCCACTTCATAGCCTGGTATCTAACAGGTCTCACTAAGTCCATTGACTCATTATTTTCAGAAATGGCAGAAAAGAATATCAGATTTCCATTCTAAATATAAGAGATATTGACAAGTTGGAAGGAGGCACAATAGACACATAATAAGCTGCTAGGATTTCCTCCTGCCTCAGTTGTGCTGTGGAGGTTCAGTGAGGCTACTTTCCCTTTCTGAAAGGTAACCAACCAGCTGCCATCAAGTCGATTCTGACTCATGACAACCTCATGTGTGTCAGAGTAGAACTGTGCTCCACAAAGTTTTCAATGGCTGATCTTTCTGGAAGTAGATTACCAAGGCACCTCTGGGGGAGATTCCAACCTCCAACCTTTTGGTTAGCAGCCAAGCTCATTAACCATTTGCACCACCTAGAGACTCCTTTGACAGGTAAAGGTGAACAAATTAATGGAGCTGGAAGACAGGCAATAGTTGCTACCTTACTCTGAAAGAAAAGGTACAAATTGTTGAGGAATGTTCTAAATCTGCTTACAAATGACAATCCACTACAGCTCATTCTCTCGAGGAAAGAAATTTACTTTGACAAACGTATATTATATTTACTCTCTATAACATGTCCAAATCAAAGAAAGTCTCCTTCTCTAATTCCTTCAATAAGAATAAAGAATAGAAAATGTTCAGCAGCCAATTTAGATGATTTATAAAGCAAAATGGTATATGGCCAGTGCTTTCAAATCAACAAGGGTGTGGAGAACAAGACCTAATTACAGATCTGAGTCACTGTCTAGAAGTTCCCTTACCTCAGTCAATCATTTCCCTCAAAGGCACCATTTCGAGATATAAAATCAACACAACTCTAGAAATCTTTTTATATTAAAAAAATAAGAAAAAGCCACTCCACAAAAAACAAAAATAGAGTAATATCAGTTAACTGAATAGATTTTTCAATAAGCTCTTTTCCTTAAAAAAAAAAAAAAAAAAGCAAAAACATGATTTTATAACATTAAATTTTTAAAATAAGAAAATGAAGATAAAAGACATTATAGGATTCTAGCTTAAGTATTTTACCTTCCTTTGATGTCTTTGTTTGCACTGATGTCCAAAATGGCAAAGTACTGTGAGCACTGGCTGCTTCCCAGTGGAGCAAGGTAGTAGGTCTTTTCATAGACCTACTTGACTGCATGTTTCCATTTGATGGCTATAATCTCCTAACACTGGCAACATTTTAACTTAAGATCCTGAGTTCACACTGGCGAGAGAAAGCTAAAGTTACATTTAAATAAAATCAAAAGAAGGACCTATCCTTTCCACAAGAAGAAAAAAAAAAAAAAGGCGTGCACAAAAACCTAAAATTCTCTTTCAACGAAGTATGTGATTAGTTTTCCTTCTTGTAACATGGATGCAATATATATATGAATTAAGGAAAAAATATTTTAAGTTTACTTTTTTGTTCAGATGTTAAACATTTAAGCAAAAAAAAAAAAAAAACCCAACAAATTAAAAAAACAGAAAAGTTCTTTTGATTGGCATAAATCTTCTTTCTCTTACACTCTATCAATAATTAGGTTACCAACACGGAAGTTCCATGGACAAATCCAAACTCCCTTAGGGACCGAATTTACTGGGCTGAGGGCTGTGGGGACCATGGTCTCAGGGAATGTCTAGCTCAATCAGCATAACATAGTTTATAAAGAAAATGTTCTACATTCTATTTTGGTGAGTAGCATCTGGGGTCTTAAAAGCCTGAGAGCTGCCATCTAAGATACTCCACTGGTCTCACCCCTTCAGGAGCAAGAGAAAATGAAGAAAAGTAAAGACACAAGGGAAAGATTAGTCCGAAGGACTAACAGACCACAACTACTACGGCCTCCACCAGACTGAGTCCAGTACAACTAGATGGTGCCTGGCTACCACCACTGACTGCTCTGACAGGGATCACAACAGAGGGTCCAGGACACAGCTGGAGAAAAATGTAGAACAAAATTCTAACTCATAAAAAAGACCAGACTTACTGGCCTGATAGAGAATGGAGAAACGCTGAGAGTATGGCCCCCAGGCACCCTTTTAGCTCAGTAAAGAAGTCACTCTGGAGGTTCACCTTTTAGCCAAAGATCAGACAGACTCATAGGACAAAATGAGACCAAATGGGCATACCAGCCCAGGGGCAAGGACTAGTAGCCAGAAAGGGACAGGAAAGCTGGTAATAGGGAACCCAAGGTCGAGAAGGTAGAGCACTGACACGTCATGGGGTTGTTAACCAATGTCATAAAACAATATATGTACTAACTGTTTAATGAGAAGCTAGTTTGTTCTGTAAATCTTCATCTAAAGTTCAATAAAAAATATATTAAAAATAATAATAATAATAATAATAATAATTAGGTTAACAAGTTGAAAGAACTAATGATAATCTGGCCGGAAGTGACTATTCAGTTCCGTGGAGGCAACATTCCAAACAAGAACAAAGAGTAATATGAATCCTCCAACAGTAAAAGAATGAATTTTCTGAATGCAGAAGTTAAATAACAGAAGATACATTTCAGACAAAACAATACAAAGTGATCTCCAAGTCTCAACATCAGGGCACAAAGGGAAATAACCATACAGCAAATGTTTCTGAGGAGGCTACAAATGACAGAGGTATGTTTCACAGTCAGTTCAAAAGAGTGGATGCCTCTTCTATTACTGCTGCCAGCAGAAGTAACAAACTAGCACATTTAGAAAGCACAGAAGTAATCTTTGTAGGCATACTGGCTGTTGCAGTACAGAAAAATGCATAGGTTTAGCTAAGTTTGCCCAAATATGCGTTCTGACCACAGGATGAATGAAGTTATTATTTTTTTAATTGTGATAAATATATCGGTAACAAAACATTTGCCATTTCAACACTCTTGACATGTACAGTTCAGTTATATTAACTTCATCCTGTTATACAACCATCATCTTTATCTGTTCCCAAATTTTTCCAAGATGAAATAAAGCTATTTAAACGAAAAAGGAACTCAACACACTCTGAAAAGCTCAGCATCTTAGTTATCTAGTGCTGCTATAACAGAAATACCACAAATGGATGGCTTTAACAAAGATAAATTTATTCTCTCACAGTTTAGAAGGCTAGAAGTCCAAATTCAGGATGCCAGCTCCAGAGGAAGGTTTTCTCTCTGTGTCGGTCCTGGAGGAAGTCCTTGTCATCAATCTTCCCTGGTCTAGGAGCTTCTCAGTACAGGGACCCCGAGTCCAAAGGACCTGCTCTATTCCTGGCACTGCTTTCTTGGTGGTATGAGGTCCCCCTATCTCTCTGTTCGATTCTCTCTTTTATATCTCAAAAGAGATTGACTCAAGATACAATCTAATCTTATAGATTGAGTCCTGTCTCGTTAACATAACTACCTCTAACCCTGCCTCATTAACATTGCAGAGATAGAATTTACATCACACAGGAAAATCACATCAGATGAACAATCACACAATACTGGGAACCATGGCCTAGCCAAATTGACACACATTTTCAGGGGACACAATTCAATCCATAACACTCAGTAATGGCACAGTTGGTCTAAAAATGCCCTGCACATTCCAAACCTTCACTGGAATGTAGAAGCAGGTATAGAAAGCAAACTCAATAGCAATCTAAGCAAGGAATAAAAGTGCTTCTTCCCAGACAGAGAGGTCCCTAGATGGTCTGCACTCAACTACTAACCTAAAGGTTGGTCGTTCGAACCCACCCAGGATCACCTCAGAAGAAAGGTCTGGCTCCAATAAAGATTACAGCCAAGGAAACCCTATGGACCAGTTGTACTCTTTAATACATGGGGTCGCCCTGAGTATCCTCTGCTACCAGCGGATAAGATAATAGCTAGCTGTCAGCAGGCTGATTCGAGCTCATCAACCATTTAAAATCTAATGATCTAAAATCATTTTATTACAAATCGTTAGGATGTCTCATAATAGATCTTTTGATGAGTGTCTGAGAATATATTTATGGCCTCTTTCAGTGACCCTGAATTTATTCTAAACTCCTTTGTGATTTCATACAAGTACATATAGTATGCTACATTTACCTGAAGTTAAAAAGCATATAAAAAATCATACTACACAGGCATAGTAAAAGCACAAAGAAATGTATAGCAATGATAAAAACCACAATCAGGATAGTAGTTCCAGGAGGTAGAGAGACAGAACTGCTATTAGGGAGGATTACAATGGGTTCTAAGAAAACACAAAGAATACCCAAATAGCCACATATATACAACTGGTTGGTTTTCATGCCATTTCATAAAACAGCCACTAACCCAAAACTCTTTTCAAGATTCACAACCCAAGTGGGTTGATTAAAAGGCAAACCTTCCGGGGCAAAGAAGAGGAGAGAATCTGAAAGCTTTATATTTTATTCACATGTCTGTAAATACTAAGTCACTACCTGCTGACTGTTAAGAGTGAAGAGGATGCCAGTCAACACCAGCACACCCTGCCAGTTTAATTTAATCGTATTATTTTGCCTTGCTTTGCAATTACTCCACATTCCCCAGGGAGAAACTAATGGATTACTAAAAATAAAACAGAGATTAAATGAATGACTTAGGGTGTTTTGGCTCCCAGTTCCAACTGGCTTAAACAAAAAGGAAATGTACTGCCTCAAACACTTGGACACCCAGAGGAAGGGCAGGCTTCAGGGCTGTTTTCCCTGTGATTCTGGACTCTACCCTCCACCCTGTGTGGCTTCTTGCTCAGGCTGATAGCCAGAAGGCTGCAGCCACACCAGACCTCCCACCAGCATATAACAACATCTAGAAGAAGAGAAGTGCTGTCTTCATGTAACTCTCTTTTAAGTAAGAAAAGACTTCTGTCAGAAGCTCCAGGCAAGTCTACCCTGGAGTGTCACTGGCTGGACTGGGATTACAGGACCATGCCTAAAACCATCCCTCAGGCCAGGTGACATCCAACACTGACAGGATTGAGACTGGCCCTAATTAGGGCCCACCCTACAGTTGGCATGGGTTCCTCAACCCCATAATTGCCACAATGGGGCTGGATGGAACACACGATATGAATCCAATGTCCACTCTGTTGGTATTTGCAGGGAATAAAAACCAAATTAACCCACTGCGGTCAAACTGATTCTGACTCATAGTAACCCTATAGGACAGAGCAGACTGCCCCACAGGGTTTCCAAAGCCGTAATCTTTACGGAAGCAGACTGCCACATCCTTCTCCTTGGAGCAGCTGGTGGGTTCAAACCACAGACCTTTCCTTTAGCAGCTGAGCACTTAACCACTGCACCACCAGGGCTCCTCTTTGCAGGAAATAGCCTGAGAAATACTGCATTTATCATAAAATGAAATAAATAACTATCACTATATATTTGTATATAAAGTATCTGTTCAAAAGACAGATGATCAAATGAATTGCTCCCTTACAGAAAAGTTAAGTTTGGAAAACTTTATCTCAACTGCTCTCTCTAGTCAGAAACTGAAAGGCAGAAAGTTAACACTTTATAAAGCAGGTAGGTCACAGAAGTATTGGTACAGTACTTACTGAACTTTGGTGCCATGACCACAGACATTTAGGCAACAGCACCCACTTCAGCAATTAATAATCTGAGAAAAAGAAAAAAGAAAAAGAATCAGTTAAAAAGTAAAAATCAGTTAAAGTCATTTCACTAAACAGTTGTGAAATTTTGATAAAAGTTTGTCTTTTTTCTAAAAGGCAAATCAGATATTTGAAGGTAAACAGCCACACTTAAATTAGAAATGAGAGAAAATAGTATTGGAGAGTCTTTAAGTAGTTACACATCGCTTAAGGTCAACAATACATTCTGTGAAATACGACGTTACGTGATTCGGACATTGTGCGAACACCGTATAATACACCGGCAGTCCACAGCTCCAATGGCTGTTCCACCTGCTTGAGGAGCAGGAATGTTACGGGACCTTAAGAAAATGGTTTCAGGAGCAGCCCCGGCCCTGCAGGCCCCACTGCGGCCTGCCTGCCAGACAAAGCTCAACGGCTATATACACTGGGCACAGGAGACTGGCCTTGCCAGGTGAGCAGCTACAGGCTGGGAGGGGGCTGCATCGGCGGCCAGATAGGGACTTTGTACACGTCTGGGTGCGGGGGGTGGGGGAAGGACAGGGGTGGCGAGAGGTGGCCGCAGGGACTGGGTATGCAGGTTCTGGGAGCAAGGCAGGTGGTGGCGGCCCTGGCTGCTGCTGCCTTGTTGGTGCAATGGCTACCTGATCATATGCAGCCACTGCCGCCTGAAGCCAGGAGCCCGCGAGTGCTCTGGCCTGGCCAGCACCCCACCAGCGCCCGTGGCAGGAGTGGTGAAGCTTTGCTGGCACAGCCCTGCGTCAGGGGCGAACAGCTGCATGGTTGCTGGGCAGGTGAAGAAAGCCAGGAGGAGGCAGAGGAGGAGGCACTGGGGAGATTGGGATGCGCCCTGGAGCCTCACTGCTCATTCACTCTGGAGATTTGGGGTCTTTAAAACGACTCAAAAAACCCAAACTCACTGACTTCAAGTTGATTCTGACTCATAGCAACCTGATAGGACAGATTAGAATGGCCTATGGGGTCTCCAAGGCTGTAAATCTTTACAGAAGCAGACTACCACATCTTTCTCCAGCAGAATGGCTGGTGGGTTCCAACTGCCAAACCACTGACCTTTTGGTTAGCAGCCAAGTGTTTTAACCACTGCACAACCAGGATTCATGCTTTAAAACCATTAGGGGGAAACAATAAACAAAAGGAAAGCTGCTTTCCTTTTGTACTGGGGGGAAAAAAAATCTTATGGGACCAAGGACCTCCATGCAGTTGGATGTTGCCCAAATGGACATTATGCAACGTGTGACTGTATTTTCAAGTTAAGAGCATCTGCATCTACTGTAGATCTGACCACCAAAAAACAAAACAAAACAAAAAACATGTTTTAAATCAAGCAATATTGCCCTGGACTGCTGTCTGTTAAACTGAAACACAAAAGGAAAAAAATACAGAATTATTAAACAAACCTCAAAAAAATCACGTAGTATATCGCCTACAACACATACCTATTCAATTTGATGCAACTTAAAGCTATTTAGCTTTAATTTCTAAATTTCTAAACTTAGGGGTCTGAGTATACAGTTTTCAGTAGAAAATATGCACATATCTGATTCAAATATTTGACACTGCATTTTACTTAATAAAATCTTTGAATATTCAGCATACTATGGAATGCTAAACAAACACACCCATTGAACTGGAGACTCTAAGGCCTTGAAGTCACTTTTAACATTTATAAATGAAAGATAAGAATTTTGTCCATATCCAGACCCCAGGACAAAAAACAATACAGCAAATCACACTCTTAATTAAGAGGGAATAAAAAACATAAAAATCCAACTCCACATGAAAACAGTGGTACTTCCTGGTATGGTAAGCCATTACAAGGATCACTAAGGGTTGCTACAATCCAAGTATCTACAAATACCATGTCTAATTTCACTTTCCTCACTGTATGTGAGATTCAGACAAGTTGTTATATTGGTTATGGCTCATTAAAAAGAAAACCATCTACCATTAATAGAATAAAAGGACAAGCCACAGATTGCAAGATGATACTTGCAATACATATATCCACCAAAAGACTCATTCAGAATTACAGCATTCCCAGGTTATGAATGTCCGACTTACATACAATGCGAGTTATGAACATCCAGTTTATGAACCAACCCCCCATAAAGCCTATTATATTAAAATTCAAAGTACACGCAATGGTTTATAATAACAAATAGGCACTACTTTGCGATGCACATCAAAACATTATTATTATTACTGTATTATTATGTTAAAGACGTTTTAATGTATCTAGAAGTTGTTTCTTTAATGTTTTATGCATAGAAAGGTACACTGTATGTTATATACTAAGAAGAACATTTGACTAACTGACATTAGATAACAAACCATACCTAAATGTTCTGACTTATGTACAAATTCTACCTAAATGCAGACTTAGGAACGGAACATGTTTGTAATCCAGGAATGCCTGTATAAAGAACTCTTACAACACAATTAAAAAAAAAAAAAAAGGCCACCAAAAACAGGCTATCAAAATGGCCAATAAATATATGAAAAGGTGCCCAACATCATTTATCAACATGGAAATACAAATTAAAATGGCAATGAGATAAAATTATACACTTATCAAAATGGCTAAAAAGTCTGAGAATACCAAGTTTTAGCAAGGATGTGGAGTAATTCCACTCCCATACACTGCTGGTGTGAGTGTCAACTGGAAAGATGCTCGTTAGCTCTGGCAGCAAATAGAGTGTGGAATACTCATACAACAGAATACTCCACAGCAGAATCAGTAAACTTTTTCTGTAAAGGGCCAAACAGTAAATGTTTCAGGTTTTGTGGGCCACATGGTCTCTGTCAAAACTACTAAACTCTGCCTTTGGAGTGCCAAACCGGCCACAGACAAGATGTAAATGAATGGGTTTGGCTGTGTTCCAAAAAAAGTTTACTTACAAAAACAGGCAGCCAGCCCACAGGCTGCAGTTTACCTGCTACAGAGCAATGAATATAAATGAACCATAACAAAGGCAGTAACATGGATAGATCTCACAAACACAATGCTGCGACAAAGAAGTCAGACACATAAGAGGATATATTATATGATTCCATTTACAAAGTTCAAAAATTGGTAGAACTACGTAAGTCAGAATAGTTGTTAGCTTTGTGTGTGGTGGAGGGTGGGTGGAGACTGGGAGGAATGTTGAGGGGTGAATAATTTTTGATTCCCTGATCTGAGTAGTGGTTTCATGAGTGTGTTCAATTTGGGAAAATTGTTCACTTAGATGATGAACGCACTTGTTTTTATATATGTTATACTTGAATAAAAAAGTAAAATGCTTTAATAATTTTGTATAAATAAAGACAACAGGCTACATAACTGAAGGGATGGTTTCTAACAGCTCACGCTACCTGGGCATCTAACACTACGATGCAGTGGCAAGCCTTGTGCCCGCACACAGTATGGTCCTAAAGCTCCCGTTACTTAGAGTGGGATGTCTGCATTGCAACTGAACGTCCCCTCAGAGTTTCCAGTAGGACTTTGGAGAATGAGCTATGATTACACAAAACATACATGGTGGCAAGAGGTGAATGCAACACATAGAGACAGAAGAAAGTAACAGATGGCTGCATGAAGAGGAAATAAACCCCTACATTTTAACATAATCTGCTGGATAAGTTATACAAAATAGACTGTAAAACAAGCTGCTTAGAAGGTCACCAAACCTGCCTTCTGGACAAAAATAATGACATTTTTAACACTTATTAGGGGTCTTAAGGAAACCCTGGTGGCGTAGTGCTTAAGAGCTACGGCTGCTAACAACAGGTTGGCAGTTCAAATCCACTAGCTGCTCCTTGGAAACCATATGGGGCAGTTCTACCCTGTCCTACATGTTCTCTATGAGTCGGAGTCAACGTGACGGCAATAGCTTTGTTTTGGTTTTTGGTTTTAGGGCTCTTAAAAGACTGCTGAGGGGTTGTATTTACAGTACAATGATTTCTTCCCATCTAACAGATAAAGTGGGCAAGAAATTTTAGCTTCTCAAGTGATAAAGCAAACCTGACAGACTATGTAGTCTTAACTTTCTAAACCTGCATGTTTTTCCGTTTCTATTCTTCGATTTCATCTTCTCAATCTATGGGATGTCTAAAATGTAATTAGATACTGTAACTTCCCAGGGGCCGCAGGAAGCCATGAAGTTACCTCCAGTTAGAGGCAGTGATTATGCAAACGTCCAGGACAACAAGATCACGGACATCACATTACAAGGATTCACATTCTATTAGTATGGGCTTATATCGTGAGCAAAATGTTGACGTGTAATCCGTACTGAAGGTTGTAGTCTTAGATCTTCATCAATAAGTGCTTCAAGTCCTCTTCACTTTCAGCAAGCAAGGTTGTGTCATCTGCACACTGCAGGTTGTTAATGAGTCTTCCTTCAATCTTGGTGCCGAGTTCTTCTTCATACGGTCCAGCTTCTCAGATTATTTGCTGTCTTAGGTTGGGTTCTCTGGAGAAGCAAAACCAGTAAAGCATATAAATATATATAGAGAGATTTATATCAAGGAAATGGCTCAAGTGGTTGTAGGGGCTGTTGTTGTTAGGTGCTGTCAAGTCGGTTCCAATTCATAGTAACCCTACGTACAAGAGAAGGAAACACTGCCTGGTCCTGCGCCATCCTCACAATCATTGCTATGCTTGAGCCCGTTGTTGCAGCAACTGTGTCAATCCACCTTGTTTAGGGTCTTCCTCTTTTTCATTGGCCCTCTACTTTACCGAGCATGATGTCCTTTCTCCAGGGACTGATCCCTCCTGATAACATGTCCAAAGTATGCGAATGCTTCTAGGAAGCATTCTGGTTGCACTTCTTCCAAGACAGGTTTGTTCATTCTTCTGGTAGTCCATGACACATTCAATCCTCTTTGCCAACATCATAATTCAAAGGCTTCAGTGCTTCCTCTGTCTTCCTTACTCATTGTCCGGCCTTCATAGCATATAAGGCGATTGAAAATACCATGGTTTGGGTCAGACACACGTTAGTGCTCCAAGTGACATCTTTGCTTCTCGACACTTTAAGAAGTCTTTTGCAGCAGATTTGCCAAATGCAATGCATCTTTTGATTTCTTCACTGCTGCTTCCATGGGTGTTGACTGTGAATCCAAGTGAAATGAAATCCCTGACAACTTCAATCTTTTCTCCATTTATTATGTATGATGCTGCTTATTGGTCCAGTTGTGAGGATTTTTGTTTTCTTTATGTTGAGGTGTAATTCATACTGAAGGCTATAGTCTTTGATCTTCATCGGTAAGTGCTTCAATTCCTCTTCACTTTCAGCAAGCAATGTTGTGACTCTTCCTCCAATCCTGATGCCCTGTTCTTCTTCATATAGTCCAGCTTCTCGGATTATTCACTCAGCATACATACTGAAAAAGTATGGTGAAAAGATACAACCCTGATGCACACCATTCCTGACTTTAAACCACACAGTATCCCCTTGTTCTGTTCGAACGACTGCCTCTTGATCTATGCACAGGTTCCTCACGAGCACAATTAAGTCTGGAATTCCCATTCTTCGCAATGTTATCTGTAATTTGTTATGATCCACACAGTCAGATGCCTTTGCACAGTCAATAAAACATAGGTAAACATCTTTCTGGTATTCTCTGCTTTCAGCCAAGATCCATCTGACATCAGCAATGATATCCCTGGTTCCACATCCTCTTCTGAATCTGGCTCGATTTTCTGGCAGTTCCCTGTTGATATACTGCTACAGCCGCTTTTGAATGATCTCCAGCAAAATTTTACTTGTGTGTGAAATTAATGATATTGTTCGATAATTTCTGCATTCTGTTGGAGCACCTTTCTTGGGAATAGGCATACATATAGATCTCTTCCAGTTGGTTGGCCAGGTAGCTATCTTCCAAATTTCTTGGTATAGACGAGTTAGCACATCCAGTGCTGCATCCGTTGGTTGAAATATTTCTGTTGGTATTCCATCAATTCTTGGAGCCTTGTATTTTGCAGTGCCTTCAGTGCAGCTTGGACTTCTTCCTTCAATACCATCGGTTCTTGATCATATGCTACCTCCTGAAATGGTTGAATGTTGACCAATTCTTTTTCCATCTTCTTTTGATGTTTCCTGCATCATTCAATATTTTGCCCATAGAATCCTTCAAAATTGCAACTGGAGGCTGGAATTTTTCCTTCAGTTCTGTCAGTTTGAGAAATGCTGAGCGTGTTCTTCTCCTCTGGTTTTCTAACTCCAGGTCTTTGCACATTTCATTATAATACTTTACTATGTCTTCTCCAGTCACCCTTTTAGATCTTCTGTTCTGCTCTTCATCATTTCTTCTGTTCGCTTTAGCTACTCCACATTCAAGAGCAACTTTCAGAGTCTCTTCTGACATCCATTTTGGTCTTTTCTTTCTTTCTTGTCATTTTAATAACGTTTGTGCTTTCTTCATGCATGATGTCCTTGATGTCATCCCATAAACTCGTCTGGTCTTCAGTCCTTAGCGTTCAGTTTGTCATATCTATTCTTGAGATGGTCTCTAAATTCAGGTGGGATACACTCAATGCTGTATTTGGACTCTCGTGGACTAGTTTTAATGTTCTTCAGCTTCAACTTGAACTTGCATAGATGTTGGTCTATGCAATTGATGGTCTGCTCTGTGTTTGGCCCCTGGCCTTGTTCTGTCTGATGATATCGAACTTCTCTACTACTCGTCTGTCAGTTTGTCATACTGTGATGGCTAGCATGTTGCTGTGATGCTGGAAGCTAAGCCACCAGTATTTCAAATGCCAGCAGGGTGACTCAGGGTATACAGGTTTCAGTGGAGCTTCCACACTCACACAGACTGAGGAGAAGAACCTGGCTATCTCCTTCTGAAAAAAAATTGGCCAGTGGAAACCTTATGAATAGCACAATTGGACTAATAACATGTTTAGTGCCTCTGTTCTACCTCCTAGTTCACTGCATATTGCCTGGGGTCTTAACACTTCTAAGTGGCCATCCAAGACACAACAACTGGCCTCTATTTGCCTAGAACAACAAAGGAAGAAGGAATATCAGGAACAGAAGGAGGATATAGAATGTGTGGCTAACTGCCTCCATGAACAACTGCCTCCTTTGCCATGACAGCAGAAGAACTGGATGGTGTCCAGCTACCATTACTGAACATTTTGATCAAAGCTTCTATAGAAGAATCCTGCTCAAAAGGGGAAAAATGCAGAACAGCATTTCAAATTCTCATGGACTCTAGGTTTCCTGGAGCCATGAAGGTTGGATGAACCCCTGAAACTAATGCCCTGAGATAATCTTTAAACCTTAAACCAAAAATGTCCCCTGAAGTCCTCTTAAAACCAAACAATCGTCTAGCTTAACTAGTAGAAAACATCTGCCTTGTGCATTAAGCTCTTTTAAGAACTATCTATACAGGAACAAATTGCCAACAGCAACTCAAAAGATTAGACAGAAACCTTTGGGGGCAGTGAATTTATTTTGATGGAGAAGAAACTTCCTACCCACTAAAGAGGGTAAGAATGGTTGCACAACCCGAAGAATGTAATCTATGTCCCTAAATGGTAATGTAGATACTACTGAATTGGTGTATTTTTTGCTGTATATATTCTTAGAACAACAATAAAATTAAAAAAAGGACATGGGAGGCAACCAAAAGGGGCCAAATCTGGGACAATTTGAGCAATAAAATAAAAATTATATTGATTATAACCCATGGAATTAAACAAATATCCATGAGTTCATAGTGACATAAATAAACATCTGAATATACGAATAAATGGGAGAATTTCAATTAATAAATACAAAAAGAATGTGGAAATAGAAAAATAACCATTTGACAAACACCGCAGATTAAAGGAGGCAAAAGACAAGAAACAACTAAATGCAATATTTGAGCTTGGATTAGATCCTGGTCTAGAAACAAGATATTTGGAAAAATATGAATAGTCCCTGTAGACTAGTTAATAGCATTGTATCAGTATTACTTTCATGACTTTGATCATTTTACTATGCTTATGGAAGATATTAACTGGGGAAGGTGGATAAAAGGTGTACAAAAAGTGTTTAACATATTTTTCAGCTTTTTTTTTTCCTGAAATTACTTCAAAATGAAAAGTAAAACAAAGAAAGGAATAGACGATATACTGTGAATCAAGGTCTTATAAATCCCAATTCTGGCTTCAGGCCCTTTCTGTCTATGTCAAATATTAAAACTGATATAGTTTGTTATCTAAGAATGATTTATATATAGATAGGGTTTCTATGAGTCGGAATCGATTTGATGGCAACACGTTTGGGGTTCTTTTTGTTTTGTTTTTTTATGTGCAAATGAAAAGCTTGAAAATGTGAACAAATTGGAGGCTGTAAATAAAAAAGGAAACCCTGGTGGCATAGTGGTTAAGAGCAAAAGGTCAGCAGTTCGAATCTACCAGCCGTTCCTCAGAAACCCTGTGGGGCAGTTCTACTGTCCTATAGTGTTGCTGTGAGTTGGAATCAACTCAATGGCAACAAGTGTGGTTTTTTGGTTTGGTAAATAAAAAAAAGAACTGAGAAAGAACCAAATAGAAGTTTAAAAATTAAAAAATATAAAACTGAACTTTTAAAAAATTTCATTAGTTGGTTAAGTTACAGACTGGACAAAAAGGATAAACAGATTAGTGAACTAGAAGACAGACGTAAAAAAGAAAATCTAGAATGCTTCCCAAGTACACAAAGAGATGCAACTATGAAAGAGAGATTAAACAATACAGACAACAGAGTGAATAGGTCTAACATCCGGATGAGTAGTAGAAAAAGATAATGCAGAGAATGGAAAAGAGGCAACCTTTAAAGACGGCTGAGAATATACATACGTACGTGTTTATACACACAGACACTCCACATTCACGGAATTTTCAAGGAACTCGAGAAGCTGATTATATAAAACGTCTACATGAGAAGTCAGAAGCCCAGGAAGAGTCAAGATATTCTGTAAAAGAAATGGTAGTGAGGGACCTTGCCCTAACAATTATCAATTACAACACAGCAGAAATTGTAGCTTAATGCAGAAAGGTCGGACTTGTTAATAACGGCACTTGCACAGATGTCTATCCATGTGTGGGTTGGGGGAATTAAATTCAATCTCTATATATGTAACAATCAATTACAGTTTAACTAAAGACTTGTATGTAAAAGGTGAGATTATAAAACTTTTACTAGCCAATTAAAATGTTTATTTTTATGGCCCAAGAACAAGTTAACAAGATAAAAAAGGAACACCATTAAAAATAGTGACTACATTCTACATTAAATGTAGAACTTCTGTTCACTAAGACACCATAAAGAAAATAAAATAAGCCAAAAAATTTGAAAAAATATAAGTATCTAGAATATATAATGCCTAGAAATCTGTAAGACAGACAATTAATCCAAGAGAAAAGTAGACAAAAGTTATTAAAAAAATACAAAAGGCACATAAATACATGAAATAATGCTCAATTTCTTTAGTAACGAAGGAAATGTAAAGACTACCTTTACACACCTACCAGCTAGACTAAATTTAAAAGTCAGGCAATGTCAAGTGTGTGGCAAGAAAGTGGAGCAATGAAAACGTTCAGACTCTCTGGTGGGAGTATACATTGGTACAACAGTCACACCTGGGCATACCCTACCACCCAGCAATTGCACTCCTGAGTTTAAGTTTGACCAGGAGCCATGTCACTTAGACATACATACAAAAATGTTCACAGAATTGTTCATAAAGATTGCAATCAACCCAAATTCCAATGGCATTAGAGAAAATGTGGTAACTCCACATAGTACAATAAAGCAGCAGAATCAGTGAACTATGGATACATGCATTAATTATAGAAAAATTCAAGGGGAATACTGAATACTTTTTTCAGAAAGAAGTTAGTTATAAACTAAAAAAATTGTTTGATGAAATTACAAGCTCATGAAGGCTGGGTCAATACTATGTAATAGCTGTAAGAGCTTCCCACAATTTTGTACTAGGTATCAAGGATGTTTCCAAGGTGTATACAATTAAATCCTCCAAGAGACAATAACATAATTCCCCATAGCTTTGAACATAATATTGAGCCATGGCAAACACTGTACATCTTCTTTGTTACTTAAATAAAAGAAGGGAATACTTGAATTAAAAAAGTTCAGTTAAAATACTTGAGAAAGCATCATCCACTCTGTGGTTTTTCAAAAGAAAAAAATACTTTAAAAAAGACCAAAAAAAAAGAGTATTATTTTGTTAATCTGTTATGGGGACAGGTGAGATTGCTTCTCTAAGGTGCGTACTAATTCAATTATCCATTTATTTAAATCTCTATAGATATAAAAACTTCCACCCCCACAAAAAAAAAATAAGCAATTTTTCAAGTCAGTACAACCCTAGATTAAAAAACAAAAATACTCATAAGAGCAGAAAGGATGCTCCTGGTAGCAATCAGGACTAGTGACACCATCTGCTAAGTTGACCTGACTGAGGTTATTGCGAGGTGTGCTCAGGAGTCCCTCAAAACAAATGGATTTTTACACTAATGTAAATAAATTTTGACAATTTGAAAAAAATCATAAGCTGCATATTAAATTTAGCAACAAAGATGCAATCTATTTTTCTTAGTTTTAAATGTCATACAATAGTTCTCAGAATTTACACTATTATGCACCAATTTTATAAGGGTGGGAGTACGTACAAAAATCTTTAAAACAGATGGTAAGTTACATAGAGACATCAAGTGACAGTTCTAGCTGATTCAGCTCCAATTCATTTTGTTTGCTTTCTAACAGCAATTCCATAGCCCATAGAAGAGATTTTCATTCTAAGTAGAGGTGACAATCTTTACTTACGTGAGAAGCAGCTATACAGGTTAACAGGAGAAATGAACTGCTACGGAATACACTAGGGATAGGTTTCAGCAAGCCATTAATTTTCATTCTCAAGGGTGTGCTCTAAGTGTATCAGTCTATTTATTAAGCCATAATTTTGCTACACCAAGTCTCCATTCTTCCCTTTGCAGCACACTGAATAAATCAGAAGGCAATGTTTGCTTTCCTCTCGAAGTAACAACTGTGCATTTGGCCTAAATTTTAAATAACCATGTTCTTTATGAAATTTTTGAAATGTAGCCAAAATACAGTCTATTCACTAAAAATAAGCATGAAGAAAACAGGCTCAAATCATAACTGTCACGTTTAACTACTCAAAATGGGGGAGGACAGTCTTCTCAGACAAGTTGGATAAACACGCACAGACCTCACCATCACCATACATGCTCCACTCTCACTATAAACAGAACTGGTTTTAAGAACTTAAAGCAGGAATATTCAGTTGGATTGTGTGATGACATCAGCATCTATGCCCTAAAACCTACTGGCCTAAAACCTACTAATACAATACATAACCAATCAAATAGTGTCTTTCTATACTAGTTAAGCCAGCACGAGGCAAAATGAGAAAACGGACTATGAGTTATAAAGGTTTTTAGATTTAAAGTAAGACAAGAAAAGAGATACTTCAATTCAATTCAACTAGAAGTCTCTGAGGAGTCCCTGGATGGCACAAATGGTTAAGAACGTGGCTGATAATCAAAAGGTTGGAAGTTCGAGTCCACCCAGAGGCACCTCAGAAGAAAGGCCTCAAAACCTAGTACTTCCGAAAGATCAGCCACTGAAAACCCTATTTATTGAGTACAGTTCTACTCGTACACAGTGGGTTTGCCATGAGTTGGATCTGACTGGACAGCAAGTGGTTTTTTAGAAGTCTCTGAGAGTATGTATATAAAGGTACTGTACGCTAAGCATCTGCAGGAAACAAAGGCATCACTCGCCTCCCGAAAGACCGTACCTGGTGAGTAAGATAGTCTCCAACTAAAATAAAAGTAAACTGTGAGAGGTACACTACAGTATCGGTACGAAAAAAATGTTGGGTGGAACAAAGAAGCATTAGCTCTGACTTGAGGTCTAGGAAAGGGGAGAAGGGTGAGAAAGAATTCAGGCAAAGCTAAACAGAGAATGTCATACCTGAGCCGAACTATCAAAGTTAGTACTTATTCATCCACCTTTTTTAGGCTAACAGTGCTTCAGGACTTACTATGTCCCATTTGATCATTCACAATAACATTAAATGGCAGATAATATTATTACCTACAAACCTCAGGTGAAACGGGGGTAGATAAAGATACAGTTCATACAAGATGGCATGGCCACTAAACAATAAACAAACAAACAAAAAAACCCACTGCTGTCAAGTCAATTTCAATTCATAGTAACCCTATAGGACAGAGTAGAACTGCCCCGTAGGGTTTCCAAAGCTGAAAATCTTTACAAAAGCAGACTGTCGCATCTTTCTCCTGTGGAGTGGCTAGTAGGTTTGAACCGCCAGCGTTTCAGTCAGCAGCCAAGTGCTTAACCACTGCAACACCAGGACTCCTGTACTAAATGATACTGGATCCCAAATTTGAATCTAGGCCTTGATTTGTGCTATTGAGCTATGTACTTCCCTAACAGTATTTTCCAGGCAGAGAAGCTGGGCAAAAACATCTCAAACCTAGGAACCTTATGAGCAATATCATAGGTATAGCTAAAGTAAATGGCATATTAATAATTGAGATTTGAACATCCAGAGAGGGAGAAACTATATGGGCTAAAAACAGAAACAGAAATGCAAAACTGTATAAAGGGAAAATATTTCTGGTTCAAAAATTGCTAACACTACCACAAATTTACCTTTTTTCCCTCCTTCCATCTCAATAACATTTAGTTTAAAAAATACAAAAATACAAATGATTGCATAGAAGTACAGGAAATCCCAACACAGATGACACCAGCAAACCAGGAGAATGATACACGTGGAGAGAAGTAAAAGAATGGACTTCCAAATAATTTTCCTAGCAGAACCCAGGAAAAACTAAAAATCAGCGTCAGAGATTCTGCGAGAAGAAGCAGATGTTGGATGGTGAGTCAGTTAATTAAAGAACATGACATCTACATGAGTCCCTCAATCTCTCTCTCTTTGAGAGGCTAAGATGTGGCACAAGCTCCCAGATTAAAGTGAAGAGAAACTCCTACAGTGGACCTCGGGACTGGAGAAGCTTGACAGCGCTCCATAATTTAGGAGTTAACTTCTGTGTACCTGCACTCGGAAGACAAGTAACCCCAACACCTTCTGGGAAAATCCACCCTAGCCACATGGCTTGCCCACCCGCTGTACTTCCTGCAATCAGAGCCCACATGCACTACTAGATAACAGGGTTTCTACAACGACAACAGAATTCAATCTTTCAGTTCCATCATCTGCTACAAACAAATCTGTTGTTGTTAACTGCCACTGAGTCAATTCTGTCTCATGGGGACCCCACATGTGCAGAGTACAACTGTTCTATACAGCTTTCAAGGCCAGGGCTTTTCAGAAGCGATCGTCAGGCCTGTATTCTGAGGCACTTCTGGATGGGTTTGAACCACTAACCTTTTGGCTAGTAGTCAAGTGCTTAACTGTTTGCACCACTCAGGGAGTCCTACAGACAACCAAAATATCACTATGAATCCAGGGAAAATCAGTAGCACTGGAAAAAAAGCATCAAATTCAAGAATACCTAAGAAAAAAGAGTTAATATGGAAAACCAAGGAACATGTTTTTTAAAGTATAATGGCTTTCCCTCAAGAAAGTCAAGACAGCATGACATCTATGAAAAATGAAAATAATTCTTTATGATTAATGGGAAATAAAAATATGAAGGGTAAGTCAGAGTCAGATCACGGAGATGTGACTGGATTCTACACTCAAGATTCCATCCCCAGCAGACATATGCTCTATTCATTATCCATTCTCTCTTTGGCTTCTTTTTTACCTATAAACATGTTCACCTCTCCCTTCATTCACAAAAAGCCTTTCCCTTGACCAAGATCCCTCTCCAAAATAAAGAAATAATGAAGTGTCAATGATTTGGAAATTCCTAGCTCAAAGAACTAGATGCCTGGTTCTAACGTTATATGAGCAAAGAAACAAAAGGGAAGGATGGGACAGCAGGTAGCGATTGATGGCAACGTATAGAATCTGAAGTGCCTTTACAGAAAGAGGTTACAACATTAAGTGACAGATATTATTATTCCACAAAGAGCCGTGGGTGTATTTTTTTGACACAACGTTTTATAAAAATTCAACCCAATCTTTATTTTTATTTTTTAAATAATATTTTATTGAATTTTTGGTGAAAGTTTACACAGCAAGTTAGGTTCTTAGTTGACCATTTCCACACAAATTGTTCAGTGGCATCAGTTACATTTATCACAATGTGTCAACATTCTCTTTAATCGTGTTCTGTTTGTTCTATTTCTAGCACTCCAGCTTCCCTGTCCCTTATCTTTTCATCTTTGCTTTTGAGTGATTACTGGCCTTTTGGTCTAGTACTGACGGTTTTTAAGCAGGGCATCGATCTTACGGGCAATACCTTTTATTTCATGTGCCACTCTGCTAATTCGATAAAAGGTGATCTCAGGAGACAGGCTCAGCTCTAGGTTTAAAGAGTATCTCAGGGTGATAGTCTCCGGGAGTCCTCTGCTCTCTACTGTTCCAGTTTTTATGGCTTTTATCTATTTTTTTAAATAAGAATTTGAGTTCTGCTCTATATTTTTCTCCCATTCTATCCAGGACAACATGATCTTTAAAATCAGGGTATTTAACATGCGAATCTAGAATTACAGCTTCTCTTGAAAGACTAGAAGATCTGATAATTCCCAAATGGCAACAGTGGATGAAGCCAAACAGCCTGCAAGGGGGCCTGCATTCTGCCACTCACCATTGTCCCCAATCCTAACTTCCTGATCCTGAGCCTATGTCAGCAGCCATTTATCACCCCACTTACCTTGTTGTTTTTCTTACAATAGAAAAAGTTTTTTTCTTACACTAAGGCCTGCTTTTATTCATTTACAGTGTCTGCCTGTCTCTTGTAGGCACTTGAGTTTGTGAATCTGCTGCAGGACCACAGAGTCAGGAAAGGAGTTGAAAATACGGGTCTCCAGCTGGTAAAACAAACCAGGGCTAGAAATGTGCTTTAATGAGGGGATGGGCATAGGTTAAAATGGAAGAAGGCTGAGCTCACGAAGAAAAATGTATAAAAGGAGATGGCCACTACGCACTGAACTTTAGAGAATACCCATGATTCTTAAGTCAGTAAAAGAAATGCATTAAATGAATGACAGGAAGTGAAAGGTAACTTCAAGGAAAGGTTCAAAAGGAGTTAAACTGAAGATGCACAGATTACAGCAAACATGCATTCAGTTGTCCGACTGGATCGCTGTAGAAAGAGAGCACAGCTCATTCTAAAGTAATTAACAACAACAAAAATTTCAATTCAAAATTACCCATGAATCTGTACTACATATCAACCGATTAAGGTTATAGCAGGTATGTCTTTTAATTACCGTCAACACAAATGTTTTATTAAATTCTTAAAAGCCACTTTTCCTTCACCAGAATTATCACAGGACATCTGAGTTACTGAAGTTTTATTTTTCATGATGAAAGCATTTGCAAATGAAAAGCAATGGCAGAAAAAAAACTATTAGGCACAATTCAACAACGAATTTTCCTCAAACTGATGCCCATAAGAGAATACCCTGTATTTTCATGGTAACAAAAATGGATGGTTAAAAAAGGGGGGAAAGTTATTGGGTTTTTCTCCAAATTTCTATGTAATGATGAAAGAGAAAAAAGCCATCTGAGAGAAAATTTACATGAAGTGAAAGCATCACACTGGCAAAGGCCATTAGACTATCGAAAAGCAGGCAGAGCGATCTCCGTACACTTGGTTTAAAAGGAAGATAATTTAGGAATTCTACAATCTAAAATAAGTTTCTTTATTACAGCTTTTTAATAGAATATTAGATAGATAAATTGGATAAATAATATGGACAGAATTCATAAGAAAATACGAATTCAGTATTCGACATGTGAAAATGTTCACTCTCATTGACAATCAAGAAATTAACAGTAAGTGAAAATAAAGTAGCCACCGTTATATAACTGTTAAATTAGCAAAATATTTTTATACATTTATAACTATTAAATTATCAAAATAATTTTTTGTACATTTGATACTGGTAAGCTTGAATTTAAACTGCTTGTGGGCTCTATAAACTGGGATAGCACCTTTAAAAATAGGCAACGGTTAGCAAAGTTTAAAAGTAGGTAAATGTTTAACAAAACGCTCGTAACCTTTGGTCACGTAACCTACGGCACTCCTAACAATAAACCCTACATAAATATTACAGAAGCAAAATGTTATATGAATAAAAATAAGCTCTGTAATTTAAAAAAAAAAAAATAAAGAAACTGGAAACAAGTCAACTGTCTAAACAGAAATATTATGTAGAAAATTATGGTACATCAATACTATGACCTGTAATTTATAGTCATTTAACATGATAATAATGAAGACCATAAAGAAACGTGGGAAAATAATTGATATCATGTCAAAATAGAAAATAAAATAATACCTACCAATATTACAACTAAATTAAAAAAGAAACAAACGCATTTGCATGTGGTCAAGCCAAGGAAAGACATACTCAAAAAGCAGAAATAATTTTTATATCAGAGTGACATTCACAGAGCATATTTTTTCATGTTTCAATATTCTTTTAATAATAGACCAGAAGGAAATAGAAAATCTAGCCATAATGGGATTATAAAATAGGTACAGAGAACAACTGTAGCCATGGGGGTAAGAAAAGAGCATAGGGAGTGCTGGGAAGAGCCAAAGATGAGGAAAGATGTTTTAACTAAAAAGAGGTCACCAGCTTTAGAAAATTAGAAAGAAATTGGGGATCTGAGAGAGAGAGAGAGAGAGAGCAGTATCAGCAAAATACCAAAAAAAAAAAAAAAAAACCCAAACCCGTTGCGGTGAGCTGATTCCGACTCATAACGACCCTTAGACAGAGGATTAATATATAACTGAGGTGAGGAATTATCTGTGAGTGACTCACCGCAATGCTGGGAAGGAAGAAATGATATGGTAATTTGGGAGAGGAAAGAAAGGTGATAGTTATAAGGGGAAGAATCAGAGTTGAGAAAAGTTTTTTTAGGCTATAAACTAGAAGGAAGGGTGAATAACCTGTAGAGAGATAAACTGAAAATGCAAAAGAGAAAGGTCATGAGACAGAGGGACCCAAGTTACAGAGAGGAAATTGGCTTTTTATTGTCTGCCCCCACAGAGCACTCAAATTTGTCTATGGAAATGATACGTCAATAAAATCTTATTATAATAACAGATACTAATTATGAATATGTCTCCAACGGTATTTTGGCAAAAAAGCAAGCAACACAGTTCAAATTAATGATTCCTATATTGACTTCTAAAAATAGCTAGGGGCCCTGAGTTAAATCCCAATTTAAAAAAGTGTGCTAGAGTGCTGAGCATTTTGCACAGATCTGAAATTGACATTTTTCCTCATTTTAACATCACTGAAATCAGGATGCATTTTGTTTTAGCACTGTGTCATAGTTTAGAAGGCTGTGCTTTTTTCTTTCTTACTGGTATATAAAATAAGAGTGGGTCTTACAATTAAAGGCATCTTAAATTCAGTAAAATGGGGTATTTTTCCTTAAAACTACTCTCCAATGTAAATATATAAGTACAACAGAAAAGGGAGGAGGAGGAATAACAACGTAGCATATGCAATTTTAATTTTCCTTTATAAAAATATAAAATTGTGAACATCTCAGCAGGCAGATTTCTAATTCTGATTAAATGATCGCCATGGTCCTGATTCAGATGTTTATTCATGCTCATAAATGTAGAACATCAATCCCATATCTACATGTTTACATTTCACAGCTCTTTGTGCAGAAGATGATCATTTTACAGCACAAGAAAGTGACATTTAAGGAAAAAGACAACTTTGACAACATACGTTCACTTAAACATAATATAATTTAAAGCAACAAAAATTGTTCTATGGAATCAAACTCGGAGACAAGGTCATTTTTATTAAAAATATTAACCTTTTAATGTAAATACTAATTAAGTAACTATCACCCACAGCAAGTTAAAGCATAAGTAAACATGTTTGCAACTTGTCTGTAAATCTAAAACTATTCCAAAATAAAAAGTTTACTAAAATAAATAAGTATATGCATACATAATAACAATTTTAACAAACATAATTTCATTGGTATTTTAACCTCAATAAATGGGTTACCTGGAAAGATAAGAAATGCTTAAAGAAAAATACTTAATGAAATATTTACAGCATCAAGCATCTTTGCCAATTACCGTAGTCACAATTAGCCACTCTAACATGGCATGCACTACAAAATTTTTAATGCTTTACAAATAAGAAAACCAAACTTATTAGCCGATAAGTTTATTATACCCCTGCTTACACTAGGGGAAATGCACAAGATAATTAAATCAATAAAATCAACATCTTAAAATAGTTCTTCAGCATAATCAACTTGTAAGAGTGGGCCAGTCACATATTTTGTTAGGCACAGTTTTACCACAATTAAAAAAAAAAAAAAGTGTGGGCCGATGATTTACTCCTAAGGCATTTTAAAATGGTCAAAAATTAGAGACTTCTGGCAACATGGTGCTCTAGGCAGAAGCACCACGCCGTCTCTCCACAGCAAAGATCCAAAAAACTAAGCCAAACAGAGAAAACAGCAATCCTGAAACCCTAAAACATCAAATGAAGAGATAAAGAACTTAGCCAACCACCAAATGGAGTGAGAAAACTGACAAGAGAATGGAGAGCAAGGAGAGATTCATGCAGAGGTCCCCACCAGCTAACACAGCACAGACCCGCCATCTTGGACTCCTATCAGAGACCAGCAAATACAGGGTAAGAGAAAGCAGCTTCACGGAGCTTCCAGCAGGAGATAGAACAACCGATAACTGGCGATATA
>NW_004443946.1:24299336-24301291 GCF_000243295.1 Trichechus manatus latirostris | reverse complement strand
GGGGGGCTTTTCTTGTTCTGTTGTTTTTTTTTTTTTAATTTGTTTTGTTTTCTTTTCCCTCTTTTTCCCTTTCTGTCTTTCTTCATTACTCAGTTTCTTGTCTCCTTCTGCCTTCCTTCTCTTCCTGTCCCCTGAATACCTGGTGCTGAATTCCTCCACACCTTCTAGCCAGGTTGTACTGCAACACCTGGGAACAACTTCCCCAGACCTCGTACCACACCAGTGGGATCTCTAAAAGCTTTGCTATTCTTTTTTCTAATTTTTATTTATCTATTCTTTTCTCTTTTTTTCTTCTTCTTCTTCCTCTTTTTGTTTTTCTCCATTTCATACTCTCTCATCTCTCCACTCCAACGGCAAGCTCCCCTAGCACTCTTTTTTGTTTGCTTGTATGTTTTTGGCTCCTGTTCCTCTCTCCTCTCTCCCATACCCATCTTAGCTCCACACATCACAATCTCCTTCCTCCATCCTGCCTACCTGCACCGTGCGCTTAATATCACACCACCAAGCAGCACAGGCACGGCCTACCAGAACCTGCCCTGCACGGATTACCGACCCACCCTGGTGGCTGTAGTAAGTGCCACAAAACAACCCATCCCAGCAACTCTTCTTCAGCTAGACCTGCCCTGCTGTACCATATCTGAGCGACTGACCCTGCCAACTGGAGAAGGAGGTGAAAAGCAGCGTGCACACAGAGGAGGAACAACAGAGAACACACAGCCCACCTGCTCAGACATAGCAAATTTAAAAAAAAAAGGATGAAACAAACAAATCTACAATCAATAAACGAGAAAAATAACTACTGAATGCCCCGAAGACAGCAGACAATATCAAAACATTTACAAAAACAGGACAGGATGGCTCCAATAGGCATCCAAAATAAAACACCAGATGACTTTCCATTAGAAGAAAAGGCACTAGAACTACCTGATAGGGAATTCAAACCTCTAATACTCAGAATTATCCAAGAGTGGAAGCAAAAAGCAGACAAAAATGAGGAAAAAATAGACAAATTCATGGAAAATACGGACAAAAAATTGGAAGAATTCAGGAAAATAATGCAGGAACAAAGTGCCAAAATAAATTCACAACTAGAAATTATACAAAAACAACTATTAGAAATCCAAAAGATAAACAACAAGATTTCAGAAATGGACAGTGTCACAGAAGGGCTGAGGAGCAGATTTGAAACACTGGAAGACAGGATCAGCAGAATTGAAGACAAACACTTGGATACAACTTGGCGTGAGGAAAAAATCAGAAAAAAGAACAAAGAAAAATGAAGAGACCCTGAGAATTACATGGGCTACAATCGAAAGCAAAAATCTGCAAATGATCAGAGTTCCAGAACAGGGGGAGAAAACAGAAGACACCGAGACAATCATTGAAGAATTGCTGACAGAAAACTTCCCCAATATCATGAAAGGTGAAAAGCTGACCATCCAAGAAGCTCAATGAACCCCATATAGGATAGACCCCAAAAGAAAACCACCAAGGCATATCATAATCACACTCACTAAAACCAAAGACAAACATAGAATCCTGAGAACAGCTCAAGAAAAACAAAAAGTCACATACAGAGGAGAAACAATTAAGACTAAGCTCAGATTATTAGGCAGAAACCATGCAGGCAAGATGGCAATCAGATGACATATATAAAACCTTGAAAGAAAAAAATTGCCAGCCAAGAATAATATATCCTGCAAAACTCTCGTTCAAATATAATAGTGAAATCAGGTCATTTCCAGATAAACAGAAATTAAGGGACTATGTAAAAACCAAACCAAACTTACGAGACTTATTAAAGGAAGTCTTTCGATCTGAGAACAAACAATATCAGACCACAGGCTGAATACAGGACTCAGGATTATACTAGCCAGATACCAACCTAGGAAATGAACTCTTAAGGACTATGCAAAACCAAAAGAATTACAACAAGGAACCAGAGAGGTTAATCT
>NW_004443946.1:24288359-24298665 GCF_000243295.1 Trichechus manatus latirostris | reverse complement strand
TGGGAAGCCTAGAGGACAGTGAGTTGAAGATAATGGTGATGGAATAATTTGGAAAAGGATAGTGAGAATAGCAGCACAACTGGAAGAATGTAATCAATGTCACTGAATTGTACATGTAGAAACTTTCAAAATTGGTGTAACTTTGGCTATATATATTTGCACCAAAAAAAAGTTCCTCAAGGTCGGGAAGGGAGAGTGTTGACATGTCATGGGGTTGTTAACCAATGTCATAAACCAATATGTGTACTGACTGTTTAATGAGAAACTACTTGTTCTGTAAACCTTCATCTAAAGTACAATGAAAAAATTTAAAAAAAAAAAAAAGATCAAAAATTAATCTAAAGCGAAGATGTGAAGGTAAGGACGCAGGGAAACTAGAGTGCTGGGAATGGTACAACCAGAATGGAACGACTGAGAATAATGACACTGTGAAAAATGTAACCAATACCACTGTATAATTTGTGCAGAGATTCTTAAATAGGAACTTAATTTGCTGTGTAAACTTTCACTTTAAACACGATAAAATACTTTGAAAAAATTTCTGGAACTAGATATTGGTGATGGTTATACAACATTAAGAATGTACTTAATGCTAATAAATTGTCACTGTAAAAAAGAATAAAATACATCTTAAGTCCCTACTGATACTTGAAATAATAATAATAATAAAAATAAAGTGTTCTGAGTATACACACAGGTTAAATATCAAAGCCATAACGGGTACCATGCCAGAAAATCTTATCATGATTTTTGAGTTGTATTTGTAATTTACAAAGCAAGTAGAGGGTCAGTGAAAAGAGGAAGACCCTCAATGAGATGGACTGACACTGTGGCTGCAACAATGGGTTCAAGCATAACAACAATTGTGAGGATGGCACAGGATCGAGCAGTGTTTCATTCTGTTGTACATAGGGTCACTATGAGTTGGAACCTACAACATACATATAAGTATGCAACTCCTAAGTGTACATCTTTAAGAATTTTCACAAATCAAACTCACCTGTGTACTACCATCTAAGTCAAAAAAGAGAACATTGCAAACACCCCATAATCTACTCTCGGTCCTCTTTCCAGTAACACCCTTCAAAGGTAACCACAGTGACTTCTAGTGACAAAAGATTAGTTTTGTCTTTTGAAGTTTATATAAATGAAGTCAAACAGTTTCACTCTCATATCTGCCTTCTTTCACTCAACACTGGTTTGTGAGCATCATCTATGTTGTTACAGGAGGCAATAGTACCTTTATAGGAACATAACCAAACACTAAACTCACCGCCTCCTGAGTCAATTCCGACTCATAGTGACCCTGTAGGGTAGAGCTGAACTGCCCCGTAGGGTTTCCAAGGCTGTAATCTTTACAGAAGCAGACTGCCACATCTTTCCCCTGTGGAATGGCTGGTAGATTTGAACCATCAACCTTTCATTTAGTAGCCGAGCACTTTAACCACTGTGCTACCAGGCCACTATATATTTCTCCATTTACTATTCATGGACATTTGGGTTATTTGTAGTTTGGCACAAGTACAAATAATGCTGCTATGAATATGCATGCATATATATTTTAGGGCACATATGTGTGAATTTCTGTGAGGTCTGTATAATTAGAAGTGGAATTGCTAGGTCAAAGGTTGTGCCAATTTATATTATCACCAGCAGTGTATGTGAGTTCCAGTTGTTCTATACTTGGTATTATAGTCTTTTTCATTTCAGTCATCCTGGTGGGAATACAATGGTATCTCAATGTGGTTTTCATTTGCCTTTCTCTTATAAGAAATGATTTTGAGAACCTTTAAAAGACTTATGAGCCAACTGAGCATCTTCTTTTGTGAACTGCCTACTCCATTATTGTGCCTTTGAGAGAGGAAGAGAGAGTAAGGTGTCTGGCTTTTACTTACTTTGCAGTTCTTTGTATATTCTGGGTATGAGTTATCTGTTAGATATATATGTTGCAGGTATCTCCTCACTCTTGGTGGCTTGCTTTTCCATTCTCTTTTGATGAAGAGAAGTTCTTAATTTTACTGTAGTTCAATTTATCAATTTCCTCCTTTATGGTTACCCATTGCTGTCCAGTTGATTTCGACTCATAGTGACCTGGCAGGACAAAGGAGAACTGTCCCAAGGGGTTTCCAAGGCTGTAAATCTTTACAGAAGCAGACTGCCACGTCTTTTTCCCGTGGAGTGGCTGGTGGGTTCGAACCGCTAACCTTTCGGTTAGCAGCCAAGTGGTTAACCACTGCGCCACCAGGGCTCCTTCCCTTATGGCTAGTCTCTATGAAATTCAAAAAGCACCCTCCAAATGTAAAAAACAAAAAGAGACATTTAGACTACTTGCAATTACAGTAACAATGGTATGTTTATAACAGAAAGTCAATCATTTTAAACAAGTTTATATGAAGGTTTTTAAATTCCTAATAAACCTAATATAGACAATTCTTCAATAAAAAACCTTAGTGTGAAATGATTAGGAACTGGGTCCCTGGTGTCTGGTGAGGCACATCTCACATTAATGAGCTCTACCCAGTCACTAACTAAAAAGTCTCATTCATATAATTTTGAAAAGGTGACTTGTAATAAAGATAGGTTTTGCTTGCATATCCATTAACAAATGTGGGGATCTAAGAAAATTTGATAAAGAGGGCTTGCAAGATAAATTACAGTCCCAAATATCTCAGGACTAAAATTAGGGTATTCATAATTTAGTACATCAACCACCTTTTTTGGGGGGATAGCGGTAGTTTTGCTAAGATAGTTTCTATTAACATGGAAGGAATGAGTATCCTGAAATCAGAACCAAAAATAACTGAGGAAAATAAAGCTGTTAGATTGATAATTTAAGATATGGTATTTGCATAAGAAATTACCATATTATGATATAATTACATATTCTTTGAACAAGAACTTGCTTGACAGTATGAGACATGGAAAGCCAACGAAGCACTTTAGAGACTTAAGAATTTGATCAAGAATACACAAGCAGACATTGAGCTTATATAAATTACACACATAGGAACAGTCTTCTTTTCTATTTTTACAATTGTTTTATTAAATCACCAAGCCACCAATCAAATTTTATATATAACAAATGTATCAAAATGACATGGTGAATATGGGAAAAGAACCAGTTCTGGAACCTATGATTTAAACACTTCTTTTATGCAACAATGACTTAAAGAATACACTTTTTCTTGTCACTTTTTAGGTTAGTATTAATAATAATTCATATCGTAGTTGCATGCTGTCAAGTTGATTCTGAGTCATAGTGACCCTGTAAGACAGAGCAGAACTGACCCATGAGGTTTCTAGGCTGTAATCTTTATGGGAGCCGATTGCCAGGTCTTTTCTCCTGTGTAGTAGCTGGGGGGGTTCAATCCACCAACCTTTCAGTTGGCAGCCGAGCACTTAAACACTGCACCACCATAATTCACAGAGGTCCTCTCATTCGAGGAATTCAAAGAGCTTGCAAATATCCCAAATTTCACAAAAGACTTTTCAACAAAAATATGCCATACTCCAGCATCAAAAATTGATGCAAGCCTTTTAAACAGCATTTGATTAACTATCAACCTACAGTTAAACAGCACAAACTAAACAACCTACTTCATCTGCCTGCCCTGGTTAGTCATGAACAGCAATACATCGCTTATCAGGAAAGCTCTATCTGACAACCTCTACTCACCATGCCATGGCCAAGGAAAAGGAAGCATGCGTAAAAGCTCAGAGATATTATATAAAGAAAAAGACTATTATAAGAAATTCAGGGTTGCTTTTAAATGACATTTTACCTTATAAATCACAGCAGCACCCACATACGGTTGAAAAACAGGAGAGTATATATTGCAAGGCATATTGTTTATTCAGCCTATAAACAATGTTAGGTGCACACACAGATAACATTCCTGTTGTTGTTGTTGTTAGATGCCCTCGAGTCAGTTCCGACTTGTAGTGACCCTACATACAACCGAACGAAACACTGCATGGTCCTGCACCCTCCTCACAGTCGTTGCTATGTCTGAGCCCATTGTTGCAGCCACTGTGTCAATCCATCTCATTGAGGGTCTTGCTCTTTTTCGCTGACCCTCTACTTTACCAAGCATGATGTCATTCGCTAGGGGCTGGTCCCCGCTGATAACATGTCCAAAGTCTCATCATTCTCTCTTCTAAGAAGCATTCTGGTTGTACTTCTTCTAAGACAAATTTGTTCATTCTTCTGGCAGTTCACAGTATATTCAATATTTTTCACCAATACCATAATTCAAAGGCATCAGTTCTTCTTCCGTCTTCTTTATTCATTGTCCAGCTTCCACATGCATAGGAGGCAACTGAAAATACCATGGCTTTGGTGAGGTGCACCTTAGTCCTCAAAATGACATCTTGCTTTTTAACACTCTAAAGAGGTCTTTTGCAGCAGATTTGCCCAATGCAGTATGTCGCTTGATTTCTTGACTGCTGCTTCCATGGGCGTTGATTGTGGATCCAAGTAAAATGAAACCCTTGACAACTATTTTCTCCGTTTATCATGATGTTGCTTACTGGTCCAGTTGGGAGGATTTTGGCTTTCTTATGTTGAGTTATAATCCATACTGAAGGCTGTAGACTTCATCTTCATCTTCATCCGTAAGTGCTTCAAGTCCTCTTTGCTTTCAGCAAGCAAGGCTGGGTCATCTGTATAGTGCAGGTTGTTAATAAGTCTTCCTCCAAACCTGATGTTGCCTTCTTCTTCATATGCATATAGTCCAGCCTCACAGATTATTTGCTCAGCATACACACTGAATAAGTATGATGGAAGGATACAACCCTGATGCATCCCTTTCCTGATTTTAAACCATGCAGTATCCCCTTGTTCTACTAGAACAACTGCTTCTTGGCACATTCTTAGACCTCTCACATCAATTTCCTGACCCTAGAGTTTGAGAAGCACTAAAATAGATGTTACAGAGCTTATGTACTTTACTTAGAGAAGACCTCCTAGGGCATTTACTGAGAGGCACTTCACTATTTTTTTTCAAACACAGTTCTAATAAGCTTATTCATGATCATTTCATAAATGCAGTAACCAGAAATGAAATGGGAAATAGGACTGCTGCTAGAATCAAGCACACCAGTAGCAGAAAAGTAATGCCTGAAAGAGACATGAACATCCTTGTATAATTCAAAAGTCCTCAAAAGCTTCCCTGTAATTTCGAACCCATTTAATAATTATAGTTCATAGCAACGACCTCCATTATGAAGAAAAGATTACATTTAGTGTGGTTAAAATAATTTCCCCCAGAAATGGTTAACATAGAAAATTTAAAGCTAGAGAACACTTCACCAAAGAGGCTATCAGGATGGCAAATAAGCACATCAAACGTGTTCAATATCATTAGCCATTAGGAAAATGCAAAGCCATCATGCGACACTGCTACACACCTATTAGAATGACTAAAATAAAAAGTACTGGCAATACATGTGTTGCTAAGGATGGGGAGCAACCAGAACTTTCAAACATTGCTGGTGGAAATGCAAATTGGCACAATTACTTTCAAAAACTGTTTGGCAGTTTGTTATAAAGTCAAACATATATTTACTATATGACACAGAAATCACACACCTGGGTATCTACTTTAAAGAAATGAAAAGCTTATGTCCACAGAAAAACCTGACCATAAATGTATATTTATAGCAGCTCTATTCATAATTGCCCCAAACAGGAAACAACCCAAGGGTCTTTCAGCAAGTAAGTGGATAAACAAACTGGTACATCCATAAAAGACAATACTTAGAAATAAACAGCAACAGGCTACTGATAATATGCAAAAACTTTGATGAATCTCAAAGGCACTGGGCTAAGTGAAAGGAGCCAGTGTCAAAAGATTACATACTGTATGATTCCATCTATATGGCATTCCAATTCATTAAATTAAACAACATTCTCGATAAGATAAAACTATAGGGGTAGAAAATAGATCAACAGTTACCAGGAGTTATAGGTGGGAGGAGGCGTTGACTATAAAGGGGACAGCACAAGAGAGTTTTCTGGAATAATGAAACTGTTCTGCATCCCAGTTGTGGTGGTAGTTACAAGAATCTATATATGTGTTAAAATTCATAGAACTGTATATATGTATGGTAGCCTAAAACTATTAACTTTTAAAGGATTCCTCTTTTGTTTTAACTTACCATCATCATGGACCAGTGGTCCCTGGTGGGGCAGTGGTTAAAGCACTTGGCTATCAACTGAAAGGTCGGCAGTTCAAACCTACCAGCCGTTCCACTGGAGAGAGATGTGGCAGTCTGCTTCCGTAAAGATTTACAGCCTTGGAAACCCTGTAAGGCAGTTCTACTCTGTCCTATAGGGTCGCTATGATTCGGGATTGACTCGATGGCAGTGGGTTTGGTTTTTTTTTGTTTATCATTATGGATATAAATAAAATGCTATGAAAATGTGGGAGATTTGAAAAAAATGTACAAAGGACTACATATTGTAATATTCTGAAATTGACACGACTGATTCTGATAGCCTTTCAAAGATGTGAAAACACCTACCATACCAACAGTAACCATAAGGAGCTGGGGCAGCTCTACTATTATTAGCCAAAATAGACAAATAGACTTTAGGACCAAAATATTACTGGAGACAAGGAAGGGCAGTTTATACTGTCAATTCATCAGAAAAATATAACAATTATAAATGTATACGCAATCAAACAACAGAATTCCAAAACAAATGAAGCAAAAGCAGAGAGAACTGAAAGGAAGAGACAATTCAACAATAATTGGAGACTTCAATACACTGCTGCCAATAATTGGTAGAACAACTAGACAAATCAGCAAGGATATAAAATACTTGAACATCTTAACCGAACTGACATCTATAAAACACTTCAACAACAGTAGAATACACATTCTTGTCAAGGCAGGATAGACCACTTGCAATGCTACAAAACCTCAATAAATTTAAAAGGATTGGAATCATACACAGTATGCTCACAGACCACAAAGGAATTAAATCAACAATTGAAAGAAATTCGAGTAATCTCCAAATATTTAGAAAGTAACACTCTTATAAAATCAAAGAAAGTTCAGTATTTTGAACTGAATAAAAATAAAAACACAGCATATCAAAACTTACTAGATGCAGCTACAGCAGTGATAAAAGGGAAATTTACAGCTTTAAACATATATATTAGCAAGTAAAAGGATCTCAACTCATTTGTACCTTAAAAAACTACAAAAAGAGTAAACTAAACCCAAAAGAAGCAGAAGGAAGGAAAGAATAAAGATGAGAGCAAAAATCAATGGAATTGAAAATAGAGAAAATCAAGGAAATCAAAAGCTGATTCTTTGAAAAGAGCAACAAATCAAAAAAAAACCTTTAGCTAGACTGACCAAGAAAAAAAGAAAGATACCAATTACCAAAACCAGGGATGAACGACCCTATAGAAATTAAAATATTATAAGGGAATACTATAATAAAATAGACAAAAAGATATAAATGATCAAAACTGACTCAAGAAGAAACAGAAAATATGAACTGACTTATAACAAGTAAAGAAATTGTATTACTAATTTAAAATCTTTCCAGAATGGAAATCTCATGCCCAGATGGCTTCACTGGTGAACTTTATCACCTATTAAATAATACTAATCATGCCAATTTTTGACAAATTCTCCTAGAAAATAGAGAACACTTCCCAACTCATTCTATGAGGCCAATATTACCCTAACATCAAAGCTAGACAAATACATCACAAGAAAACAACAGATCGATATCCCCCATGAACACATACACACGAAAAAAATCCTCAATCAGCAAACCACATCTAGCAAAATATAACAAGGATTATACACTTTGACAAAGTGGGATTCATCCTAGGAATATAAGCTTGGTTCAACATCTGAAAATCAACTAATATAATACAATACGTTAATAAAGAACAAAAAACTCACATGTTCCTATCAACATATGCAGAAAACATATCTGACAAAATTCAACAACTATTCATGATTTTAAAAAAGAACCTTAGCAAACTAGGAATAGAAGGGACCTTCCTCAACCTGAAAAAGGGCATCTGTGAAAAACTTACAGCTAACATCATACTCGAAACCCTGGTGACACAGTGGTTAAGAGCTTTGCTGCTAACCAAAAGGTCAGCAGTTCAAATCCACCCCAGCCACTCCCTGGAAACTCTATGAGGCAGTTTTACTCTGTCCTATAGGGTCACTATGAGTCAAATCAACTCGATGGCAATGGGTTGGTTTATTTGTTTTGAACATCACACTTAAAGGTGAAAGACTGGAAGTTTTCCTCCTAACGTAAGTAACAAGACAGGGATATCATTTCTATTCAACATTGCTCTGGAGATTCTAGCTGTGTAATAAGGCCAAAAAGTGGGGGATGGAGGGACATCCAACACTGAAAGGAAGAAATTAAACTGACAGCCTTCAAAGCCCTAATTTTTTAGATTTTCAATTATCTCCTTCTCTTCCCTTCAAATCCCATAAAACCAGATAATTCATGTTTAACGACAAGAGTTAATGTGCCTTCGGGATGGTAAATATTAAACCATGGATTTCATTCAACCTGGTCTATAAACATTATCAGTTATCAGGGTATAAAAGTTCAGTAGAATAACAGACACAAACAAAAAGCTGAATATGATTTTTACAGGAGAAAATATTTGAAGTAGAATTTATTCATCTTAAAATACTGGACATTTTCCAAATGTAGACACAGTTTAATTTTTGCTTCATCAATTTCAATCAAATTAAATAGACTTTAGGATATTACCTAGCTTCATGTCTGACATAATATGCATAACCTTTTTTCCAATGCCTATTTAGAGGGGAAACAATAACCCGAGTTTCCAATGTGAACTGAAGTTACATATTCTGATGAGGGCTACTTTCGTGGTGATACATTACCAAAATTCTCTTGACCACTTTTTGGTTAATGCTATGACCTTATAATAAAGGTTTCCTCAGTCACCTTGGTCAATCACTTTAATTATTACACTAGTCCCTAGTCACATACACAAAATATATGACTTGGTTGTATTCACAGACATAGCGCTAGAACAATACCTACTACCTACCCAAGTAGTTGTTCAATAACTACTTTTGTGGGAAGCGGTAGAGAGGTACACTGAAAAAAGTGCTCCTTTGATGGAAATCTAGTTGGAAATTGGAGAATAACACACAAGTAAGTAAAATAATCTTGGATACTGCCTTCCAGAACAAAAAAGTTGAGGTCAATGTATAAAACAACCACTTCTAAAAATTTGCCGCTGAAAACCTATGAATAGCAGCGAACATTGTCTGGTATAGTGCCAGAAGATGAGGCCCTCAGGTGGAAAAGCATTCAAGATATGAATGGGGAAGAGCTGCCTCCTTAAAATACAGTCAACCTTAATGATATGGATGTAGTAAAGCTTTCCGGATCTTCATTTGCTGATGTGGTGCGACTCAAAATGCGAAGAAACAGCTGCAAAACATCCATTAATAATCTGAAAGTGGAACATACGAAGTATGAATCAAGGAAAATGAGAAGTCATCAGCAATGAAATGGAATGCATAAACATCAATATCCTAGGCATTAGTGAGTTGAAATGGACTAGTATTGGCCATTTTGAATCTTACAATCATATGGTTTGATACGCCAGGAATGACAAATTGAAGAGGAATGGAGTCACATACACTGTCAAAAAGAACATTTCAAGATCTATCTATCCTAAAGTACAATGCTATCAGTGACAGGATAATATCCATACACCTACGAAGAATATCAGATAATAGGACTATTATTCAAAGTTACACACCAACCACTAATGCCAAAGGTGAAGAAATTGAAGATTTCTACCAACTTCTGCAGTGTGAAATTCATCAAATATACAATCAAGATGCATTGACAATTACCAGTGAATGGAAAGCAAAAGTTGGAAACAAAGAAGAAGGATCACTAGTTGGAAAATAATGAACTTGGTGATAGAAACAACTCTGAAGACTGCATGATGGAATTTTGCAAAACCAACAACTTCTTCATTGCAACTACCTTTTTTCTTTTTCGTTTATTGTTGTAGTTTAAATAAAGTTTTACATTTCAAGTTAGTCTCCCATACAAAAATTTACACACACATTGCTATGTGACCCCAACTGCTCTCCCCATACTGTGACAGCACACTCCTCCGTTCCATCTCTGATTCCCCATGTCCATCCAAACAGCTCCTAACACCCTCTGCCTTCCCATCTCACCTCCAGACAGAAGCTGCCCGTTTAGTCTCTTGTATCTACTTGAGCTAAGAGGCACACTCCTCATGAGTATCACTTT
>NW_004443946.1:24268268-24286555 GCF_000243295.1 Trichechus manatus latirostris | reverse complement strand
TCTTTTCCCCAGTTAACGGATTTTGGGCCTTTGTCAAATATCAGCTGCTCATAGGTGGATGAATTTATGTCTGGATTCTCAATTCTGTTCCACTGATCTATGTATCTGCTATTTTGACCACAGTGGCAGTATAATAGGTTCTAAAATCAGGTAGTGTGAGGCCTCCCACTTTGTTCTTATTCTTGGGTAATGCTTTACTTATCTGGGGCCTCTTCCCTTTCCATATGAAGTTGGTGATTCGTTTCTCCATCTCATTAAAAAATGTCATTGGAATTTGGATTGGGATGGCATTGTATCTGTAGATTGCTTTGGGCAACTACCTTTTGTCAACAACATAAATGGTGACTACACAGGTGCACCTCACCAGATGGAATATACAGGAATCAAATCGATTACAGTTGTGGAAAGAGATAATGGAGAAGCTCAATATCATTAGTCGGAACAAGGCCAGGGGCCGACTGCGAGATAGGCCATCAACTGCTCATATGCAAGTTCAAGTTGAAGCTTAAGAAAATTAAAACAAATCCATGAAAGCCAAAGTACAACCTCAAGTATATCCTACCTGAATTTAGAGGCCATCTCAAGAATAGATTTGATGCCCTGAACACTAATGACTGAAGACCAGCCAAGCTGTGGGATGACACCAAGGACATCATACATGCAGAAAGCAAAAGGTCATTAAAAATACAGGCAAGAAAGAAAAGACCAAAATGGATGTCAGAAGAAACTCTGAAACTTGCTCTTGAACCTAGAGTTGCTAAAGTGAATAGTAGAAATGATGAAGTAAAAGAACTGAACAGAACATTTCAAAGGGCAGCTTTAGAAGACAAAAGTATTATAATGACATATGCAAAGACCTGGAGTTAGAAAACTAAAAGGGAAGAACACGCTTAACACTTCTCAAGCTGAAAGAATTGAAGAAAAAATGCAAGCCTCAAGTTGCAATATTGAGGGATTCTACAGGCAAAATATTAAATGATGCAGGAAGCATCAAAGAAAACAGAAGGAATATACAGAGTCACTGTCCCAAAAAGAACTGGTTGATGTTCAGTCATTTCAGGAGGTAGCATATGATCAAGAACCAATGATACTGAAGCAAGAAGTCCAAGCTGTACTGAAGGCATTGGCAAAAGACAAGGCTCCAGGAATTGATGGAATACCAAATGAAATGTTTCAACAAATGGATGCAACACTGGAAGCACTCACTCGTCTATATCAAGAAATCTGGAAGAGAGCTACCTGCCCAACCAACTGGAAGAAATCCATATCTGTGCCCATTGCAAAGAAATGTTCTCCAAGAAAATGCAGAAATTATCAAACAATATCATTAATATCACATGCAAGTAAAATTTTATTAAAGATAATTCAAAAATGTTTGCTGTAGTACATCAACAGGGAACGGCCAGAAATTCAAGTTATACTTAGAGAAGGATGTGGAATAAGGGATACCATTGTTGATGTAAGACAGATCTTGGCTGAAAGCAGAGAATACCAGAAAGATGTTTACTTGCGTTTTATTGACTATGCAAAGACATTCGACTGTGTGGATCATAACAAATTGTGGATAACACTGCAAAGAGTGGGAATTCCAGGATACTTAATCGTGCTCATGAGGAACCTGTACATAGACCAAGAGGGAGTCATTTGAATAGAACAATGGGATACTGCACGGTTTAAAATCAGGAAAGGTATGTGTCAGGGTTGTATCCTTTCACCATACCTGTTCAATCTGTATGCTCAGCAAATAATCCGAGAAGCTTGACTATATGAAGAATATGGCATCAGGATTGGAGAAAGACTTATTAACAACCTGTGAGATGCAGATGACACAACCTTGCTTGCTAACAGTGAAGAGGACTTGAAGCACTTACTGATGAAGACCAAAGACTACAACCTTCTGTATGAATTACACCTTAGCATAAAGAAAACAAAAATCTTCACAACTGGATGAATAAGTAACATCATGATAAATGGAAAAATTGAGTTGTCAAGGATTTCATTTTACTTGGATTCACAATCAACACCCATGGAAGCAGCAGTGAAGAAATCAAAGATGCACTGCATTTGGCAAATCTGCTGCAAAAGACCTCTTTAAAGTGTTAAAAAGCAAAGATGTCACTTTAAGGACTAGGGTGCACCTGACCCAAGCCAGGGTGCTTTCAATAGCGTCATATGCATGTGAAAGCTGGATAATGAATAAGAAAGACCAAAGAAGAATTGCCGCCTCTGAATTACAGTGTTGGCAAAGAATTTTGAATATACCATTGACTGTGAAAAGAACAAACAAATCTGTCTTGGAAGAAGTACAGCTACAATGCTCTTTAGAAGGGAGGATGGTGAGACTTCATCTCAAGTACTTTGGACATATTATGGAGGAATCAGTCCCTGGGGAAGGACATCATGTTTGGTAAAGAGTCAGTGAAAAAGAAGAAGACCCTCACTGAGATGGACCGACACAGTGGCTGCAACAATGGGCTCAAACACAGCAACGATTGTGAGGATGGCGCAGGACCAGGCAATGTTTCATTCTGTTGGTCACAGGGTGGCTATGAGTCAGAAATGATGCAATAGCACCTCACAACAATGTATGAAAATGTCATTTACGGACCCTCAAAGAGAAAATGAAAAATCTATCTTAAGCCTGATAAATGCCACTTTCAGACCCATTTATGAGCAAGTAACCATCTTAGTGAAGTTTTGTAACCAAAGCAAGGAAAAGCATATGCCAGCATTTACCCACAATTCCTGCTCACTAGGGCAAATAATTAATTGGTTCCTCAAGTGCTTCCCTTTGAAGGCCGGCTTTTATACACAAACTTTTAGACCATTAGAGAGCTCATCTGTGAACCTCATCCTGTCACACAGTCTTCAAGTCTGAACCACAGAACAGAAATTGTTTATATTTAGAGTTTATATTAACATGATTCATATCCAAGAACAAAACTGCTATCTTCCTCAGTAGATCTTCACTCTATGCACAGCTTTACCCAGCAAGCTTTTTCTAGGTCAAAGATTCATCTCAACTAAAAGGAACCCTCAATAACACACTGAAAATGTACCCCAACAACCCTACCTCTTGCTTGATATATTTTTTTTAATAAAGCATCAGCTTATCCTTTATACTATTGGACAAACATGGTTATACTGAAATTTCAAACCTCTAAACTCCTAATAAAACTAATGCCATGTTCCTAAATTCTGGCCTGCTGTACCTCTGCTTGAAACTTCAAGCAATCCACACTTGCTCCTTGCTGCCAAGCCCTTTTTGTAGCTGTGCCATCAGCCTGCTAACACAAAAAAATTAAGCTAATAAACTACTTCTTTGCACTGCAGCCCAGCTAGTAGCCAATATTTACCAAAGTAACCAAACAAAGACCTTGTTGTCACAGACAAGAGCTTGTGCCGATGCTGGCTGCCTCAGTCCCTCACTGTCAAGCAGTCAGACCACTGGGTGGCAGGGGGAGGGGCCGACTGACACAGATTAATAGAAAACACAAGAGTATTCTTCTCAAACAATCAGTTGGTCAATTCATAAATACTTATTAAGCAGTTTCTCTTTGCCAGGCTGTGGTCAAGGTCACGGGCATATCCTATAGCAGTGAATAAACCAAAGCTCTAGGCCCTCAAGGAACCTACATTCTACTTGAGGAAGAGTACCTAAGCTCATCTAAAATGGAAACACTAAACACCCTAGCTCTAATATAAAAAAAAAAAAAAAAAAAAAAAGGTAGCCACTCCTTTATACCCCACAATAACATCAGGAAAAGATTTCCTAATTGATCTTCCCACTTCTACTCTTGTCACCTTCCAATATATTCTCCATACAGCACTGGAATATTGTGAAACACAATATTTCCATGCCTAAAGCCATTCATTACACTTAGCATAAAATCAAAAATCCTGGACATGGCCTAAAAGCCCCTGTGTAATTTCTCCTCAGCCATTCTTTCTTACTTTTAAGCACTCATACCCTCAATTACTCTGGTCCAGCCACACTAACCTTTAAGCTCATCAAACTCACACAACATTCCTGTCTGTGGTGGGAGTTCACCTTAAACATTTTTACACATTCTAAGTCCCAACTTGGTTAATTCCCACTCACCTTTGTAGGAAGCGCGTTCTCCCATCCCTCACCCCACATGCACCCAGAACTAAATTAGGACATCAGCTACGTTCTCACTGTTACAGATAATTTGTCTTCTTGTATAATTTGCTGAAAATGTGCCCACATAGCCTATCTCTTGCTTCTTGCATTTTTTTTTTTTAATAAAACATAAGGTTGATCCTTTATATCGCTGGGAAAACGTGGTTACATTGCTTCCAGAGCACTTATTACTGTTTGCATGGATCTATTTATTTGGGTGGCCATACTTTTTATTTCCTGTCTCTTCCACTAAGCCACAGGTTCCATGAGGACAAGTACAGTATCCATTTTGGGAAGGACAATACCTCTAAGAGTCTCGGATTGTGCCTGATACATAGACGGGGCTCAAGGAAAAAACCAAATGAATGAATGATGATCACCACTAAAGGGAACAACTGTAATTTAAACCTCAGAGAACTATGCTCAAAGATAGCTCAGTTTCCAAAAGCCACATCCAACTGTGCTAGACCCTTTTGTTGTAAGGAAAGCTTTCCTGGGAAAACAACAAAATCCAGATTGTTGAATATCTGCTAGTAGCTGACACTTTCTTTCCAAGGAGCTAGCAATGTATCTAAGCTATGGATTTGGTTTCTTTTGTTTTTAAATGGGAACGCACCACCTATTTCAAGGGAGGGCTCTGAGGATCAAACGATAATAACTACTTAAGAAATAAGCAATCAATAAAGCATTATACAGTATTAACGTATTATAAATATTATTGTTATTAACACAAATGAATTAACTTCTCAGTATCAGAAACAAGCATCTTCATTCCTATTAAAACACTAAATTTGAAAATGTTCTCTATAATTTATGTACATCAGTAGGTAGCTACTCAATACCTCACATATTTTTAAAGAAAATTCTACTTTTTATAAATTCAGCTTTTATGTTACAATGAAAATTGACTATTTGTAGGCAAGTATTTTGCTTTTGTCCAAAGAGGTATTGAACAATAATAAGAAATTGTAAATGCTCCCACAAATGTTTCACTGTATGACATTCCAATTCATGCTAGCACAGCACGATAATCTTGGAGATGTCCCAACACTACTTTGCAATGCAAAAATATTCACAGTGGCCTTTTATTAGAACCACATCAGTTCTTACAATAACATGGACAATATACATATTTAGACCTCTAATAAACAAAAACTTTATTTTTATCTTTTAAAAAGATATTTGTTTTGATGTAAAAAAGTATCACAGATATCCAAACTAAACCAAACCAAACCAAACCTGTGGCTGTGGAGTCGATTCTGACTCATAGCAACCCTACAGGACAGAGTAGAACAGCCCCATAGGGTTTCCAAAGAGCAGCTGGTGGATTTGAACCACTGGCCTTTTGGTTAGCAGCTGTAGCTCATAACCACTGCACCACCAGGGTTCCATTACATATACAGCTAGGTGAAAATATACAATTTTCTGTTGCCAAATGTGCCAGAAAAACGTAATGTTAATACTAACACTGTACAGGTACCCCCACTTTTCAAAAGTTCGCTTTATGCCACTACACTTTTATGAAAGACCTACATTAGTACCTGTTTTCAAAAACTGAAAGAAATCTGAAGAGGATCTTCCCTCTTCCAAAAAAAGGCGAAAAGCGGAAATAACGTTCAGCATTTGTTTTGCAGCAAGCCGTTCAAAAGCATGCACCGCAAGCAAACTGTGTATCATGTTATTCGTGCTTTTACTATATATACGTTAGTGTTATTTTAGGTTTTATGTGTTATTTGGTATAATTTGGTAGGTTATTTTCTGGGTCTGGGAACGCTCAAAAAATTTTCCCATATAAATTAATGGTAATTGCTTCTTCCCTTTATGCCCACTTCAGTTTATGAAAGGTTTCACAGTAATGCTCTGTCTTTGTATAGAAGGGGAAACCTGTATCAGCTTCAGGGAAACTGTTATACAAACCTTAGGCTTGGCTGTGATAATTGATACTTGAAAGAATTAGTTCATATTTTTATAATGAATTATTCACATATTATAAATGTTACATCATTTGATAAATGAGCTGGTAAGAGCTGCCTGTAGTTTTATCTTTCTCAAATTTAGGGTTAATTCCAACATTTCAGGTTACCATCATTTAGGCTGCGCTCTGAGAACACAAAATAAAACTAAAGAATCTATCATACTATGATCTTGTTGTCATTGTTTTGTGCCATAAATCTTCACAGAAGCAGATTGCCAGGTCTTTTATCCTGCAAAGCAGCTGGTGGGTTCCAACCAGTGACCTTTCCATTAGCAGCCCAGTGCTTAATCACTGCACCACCAGGGCTCTTTCACTATGATCTTACCAAAAACCCACCGCTGTCAAGTTGATTCCAATTCATAGCGACCCTACAGACAGAGCAGAACTGTCCCATTGGGTTTCCAAGGCTGTAAATCTTTACGGAAACAGACTGCCACATCTTTCTCCCACAAAGCAGCTCGTGGGTTCAAACTACTAACCTTTCAGTTAGCAACTGAGTGCTTTAACCACTGCTCTACCAAGCCTCCTTCACTATGATCTTAGTACCTTAAAATTAATCTACTGGGTTTTCTTTCCATGTTTTCCAATCTTTCTAGTCAAACTCGAAAAATCCAATGAAATTAGTACACAAAAATCAGATTCTATTTTATGATGAATAAACTCTCATCTTGCCACAGATTCAGTGAAATAATGAGTATGGACTCAGGTAGACCAGGCTCCAAGTTACAAGGGCACTGGCTTTATCTAGAGTGAAATGTACTGCCTTACAGAGTATAAAACAAAACGTGAATTACAAGAGTAGCCTAACAGATCCTTAAGACCCAAATATACCAGGTCAGTTTTCTAAAGGCACTCTATTTTTAAACTAATATAAGTTGGGTTCTAAATTTGACCTGCATTTAAATTATCATCTGGAGAGGAATGTCCGGCTGGATTCTTACGCAGTTTAAATTGCTTGAGGGAGGTCCAAACAAAGTTCATTTTATACGCAACAGACAAAGCCTTCTCTTAGCAACTGGCATCTGCCACAAAGGAAGGAACAGCAGCTGTGAAGAAGAAGCCACCCCGCAGCTGAGGGTCCCTGGAATATACTTTTTCACAGAACTAATAAAAGCAGGCCATTCTTCACAGTTAGATGGTTTGGGAAAACCAACTTCCGATTGCTCTGCACAACAGAGTGAAGTAATAAGGCATATTTTCAAAGGAGTACTTGGTACATGAATATTATCCCAAAGAAGATGCCAACAAAAACCTATTTTTAAGCTTCCTCACAATACACTTCTCTTCAGAAAGTACAAGTTCACAGGGCCACACTGGCCAAAACAGTCTCACTGACAATGAAGAAAGAGTTTTCCTTTTAATTTTGTGTTCAGAATCTGGAAGATAAAAGAATATAATGAATTTCCGATTACATCATCAGTTAAATAATTACAGCACCAATTGATGATACTTTTGGAAATTGTTATCATACTTAATTTTGAGGAAGCCTCAAAACCTGAGGACATTTACAATTTATAAAAAACTATTTTTCGAGAGTTGTGTATGGTTGGTGGCAGCACATTGTACTACTTAGGAAATTACAGCCTATTAACTTTAGCACCCACATTGGGAAAATCACTATCAGGACAGAGGTAGAAAAAATAAATAAATAAATCTCTGGGAAGAGTCTACAAATATAAAACTACATATCTATTTCTATAAATCCAAATGTCAGGAATTCAGTAAAGCCCATTTAAATAAATTAAATTGTTAATAATTAGAAATAAAAGTAAAAACACCAGATGTGTCCAAATGTACATGTCCACACACAAAGCCAATCCTCTCTCATTAGCTTACAATTCCGGTCCAATCCACCATGCCTAAAGATAGACAAATACCTTGATCCAAAGGACACAGCAAATCCAAACATTTTCTAGATACCTGAAAGATCCATCTGATTTTAAGATTCTAAAAGTCTAGACCAGGAAATATAAAAGCACAGCATCTGCACTAAGACCCCAATTCAATCATGCCTCATTCATTCCAAGACCATTTATTGAGCACTGTGCCTGAGGCTTCATGTTGCTACCTGGTATCCATTTTCAACACATGAGAATCACAAGTCCCTCCTCTGTTCATACCCTTAATCTATTGCTAAAGCACTTACACACTGAGGATAGGGAATATGTATATCTATCAGTCTGTCCATCTCCCCCAACCACAGATCAACTATTCTTTTTTTTTTTTTAATATTTTATTGTACTTCAGGTGAAGGCTTACAGAACAAATAGTTTCTCATGAAACAGTAGTACACATGTTGTTTTATGACATTGGTTAACAACCCCACAACATATTAACCCTCTAACTTCTCAACCCCCCTTTTTTTTTTTTTTGGTGAAAATACACATAGCCAAAGATACACTGTTTCAAAAATTTCTACATGCACAGTTCAGTGACATTGACTACGCTCTTCCAATTGTGCTGTTATTCTCACTTAAGATGAAGGCTTACAGAACAAAACAGTTTCACATTTAACAGTTACTACAAATGTTGCCCTATGACAATGGTTAACAATCCCACAACACATCAACAATATCCTTACTCAATCTTGGGTTCCCTATCACCAGCTTCCTTGTCCCCTTCTGCCTTCTGGCCCGTGTCACTGGACTCCTGTACCTCGTTAGTCTCATTTGGTTTTACGGGGCTGTCCACTCCCAGGCTGAACAGTGAACCTCAGAGGTAACTTCACCACTGAGCTAAAAGGGTGTCTGGGGGCCATACTCTCGGGGTTTCCCCAGTCTCCTTTAGGCCAGTAAATCTGGTCTTTTTTTTTTGTGAGTTAGAATTATGCTCTACATCCTTCTCCAGCTCTGTCCAGAACCCTCTGTTGTGATCCCGGTCAGAGCAGTCAGTGGTGGTAGCCGGGCACCATCTAGCTGTACTGGACTCAGTCCGGTGGAGGCCTTGGTAGCTGTGGACAATTAGTCCTTCGGAATAATCTTTTCCTTGTATCCTGTTCTCTTCATTCTCCCTTGCTCCAGAAGGGATGAGACCAGTGGAGAATCTTAGATGGCCGCTCACAGGCTTTTAAGACCCCAGACACTACTCACCAAAGTAGAATGTAGAGCATTGTCTTTATAAGCTGTGTCATGCCAATTGAGCTAGATGTTCCCCGAGACCATGGTCCCCACAGCCCTCCGCCCAGCAATTCAGTCCCTCAGGGAGTTTGGATGTGTCTGTGGGGCTTCCATGACTTTTCCTTGTACAAGTTGTGCTAGTTTCCCCTGTATTGTGTACTGTCTCACCCTTCACCCAAGATACCACTTACCTATTGCCTATTTAGTATTCCCCCCCACCCCAGAAGAACTATTCTTGTTCACTTCTGCAGCTCTAGAACCCAGCTCATAACAGATATTCAATAAGTGTTAAATGGACAACTTGAGACAAATGAATACCAAAACAAACAAACAAACAAACAAAAAGACTAAATCCGTTGCTGCCGAGTTGATTCCAACCCATAGTGACCCTACAGGACAGAGTAGAACTGCCCCATACGCTTTCCAAGGAGCGCCTGGTGGATTCAAACTGCCAACCTTTTGGTTAGCAGCCATAGCTCTTAACCACACGCCCCCAGGGCATAACAGATATTCAGTAAGCGTTAAATGGACAACTTGAGACAGATGAATACAGAACTCTAAATTAAGAGTCTTCAGATGACAGTTTGATAGTTCTGAATTGTGCTGTGGTACCTGCACAAGGGCAGCTCATTCAATCAGACAAGCAAGGTGGAGAAACTGTTACTCCCTGCCAAGCTTGGGTGGCTTGCCCTTAACCTCCCTCCAGGATGTACAGACATTACCTCGTGTCCCCATAGACTGAGTATGGGTGAAAGCAGACACTAGAAAGTTCCAATCATCCTTGCTCCTCTTCCTACTCACCCCCTCACACTCACTCATTCAGCATTTACTAGGCACCTACTATGTGGCACACACTGCACACCAATGCCAGGAATAGGTGTAACAAACAAAACAGGGCAACTGCCCTCAATGAATCTGTCATCCAGAAAAGTGAGAGAAAAACATAGAAGCAACTGCAAATTCAGTGTGAAGAAACGATTGATACACAAGATGTGTGCTCCCTATAGGGAGGCTAAGCACTGTTCTAAGGGCTTTACAAAGACTATCTCACTTACACCATGGCATCACTGCTGTGCTTCCTCTCTTTGATGTTGTTAGCACAGGGGCCAAGAAAACATTCATTAGGGGCAGCTAAGCCACTAAACCTATCAGGAGGTGATGGGGAAGGCAGGGAAGATGGCATGTATGACAAGGAACACTAACCAGAGAAAAAGAAACTTGAAGACTCAACAGAATTTTCCCAGGTTGAAGGAGACAGGACCTTTCCGTGCAGGGAACTTAGAAGGCAGGAAACTCTTGGAGGCATGAGAGACCATCGTGCATCAGAAGAGCATGGCAGAATTCGGTACTAGATCAGTAAGTATATGTACCTACCCAGAGTTACTCTGTAACCTGAGGGATTGCGTTTCTAGAGTAATACCTAAACGAGGGCTCTGTGAGAAAGGAAGACCTGATGATTTTTCATAAATGTTTCTAAAAAATGTGTCTTTAGGAGAGACTTGAAAGAATTTCTTAATCTGAAGCATATAATATCAATCCTGATCTATCTTTAGGCCCAGATTATTTATATTTATTAAAATTACTTATTGGAGAATAATAAAAATACATTAAGAATTTTACAAAAGCATTGACAATGGACTAAAAAAAAAACTTTTAAACGCTGAAATATTTCTTTAAAATATCCTTAAATAACATAGTATTTGCCTTTAAACTTTGAAATAATGGCTGGGCAGATTCAGGACTTGAAAATATTTTTCACATGTTGTGGCAGAGAGTCAATTCTTTCAAACTCAATTTCCATCACCACGTCCCTCTTCTTCTATACAAATAAAAATTTGATTTTATTTGGGCTAACAGTGTGCTCACTTCAACACCACATTTCAGCTTCCCTTGAAGACCACGGTGGTCAAGGAGTTTCAAGTAGCAGTCACTGGGTGGGGCTTCTGGAACATCCCTTTTGCCCTTTTTTCCTTTCCCCTTCTCTTGCAGACATCTTGGCTGGAGTTCCAACAGTTTCCTGTGGTTTTGAGGACTAATGTCTTACGCTAAGGATACTGAAACCTGGAAGACGTCTGACTCCCTGATGACTTGGTGGAACCACCACCCTGTAAAGCTTCCCTACACACATTTTACATGAGAAAATCAAACCTCGTTTAGTCAGATCCCTGTTCCTACTAGTCAAACAAAAATTTCATTGCAGATGCTAGAGGAGATTTAAACTGTACATGGTAAGATCTGGCAAAAAGAAATCTCAAATAAATTGAGAAGTTTAAAACATTTCAGGATTCACTATCTTCTTTTGACTCACATCCACGTGATTACTAAACATCTTTTTCAATCAAAATAAACTGTTTTCCCATTTTTTCATTGGGCACAAGCTCACTCAAGCTCTTAGCAGGTTTTCTAAGGAATTACAACTAAGCTCATTTTTGAGTCATGCCAAATCAGCAAATGAAGTTCCCAAAAGTTTACTCCATCCACGTCATTAAGGTGGACTCTACTTTAAGAAGGCAGCTCTTCCCCAGTCTTATTTTGAGGGCCTTCCAATTTGAGGGGCTCATCTTCCAGCACTACATCAGACAATGTTCCAATGCTATCCATAAGGTTTTCACTGGCCAAATTTTTTCAAAAGCAGATCCCCAGGTCCTTCTTACCAGTCTGTCTTAGACTGAAAGCTCCACTAAAACCTGTCCACCATGGGTCACCTTGCTGATACTTAAAATACTGGCAGCACAGCTTCCAGCATCACAGCAACACAAAAGCCACCACAGTACAACAATCTTACCGACGACTCAAAATGAGAAGAAACAGCTACAAACATCCAATAATCAGAACATGGAGTGTACAAAGTATTAATCAAGGAAAATTGGAAGTTGTGAAAAAGGAAATAGAACACTTGAACATCAATATCCTCGGCATTAGTGAGCTGAAATGGACTGGTATTGGCCATTTTGAATCAGACAATCATATGCTCTACTACGCCAGGAATGACAACTTGAAGAGAAAAAGGGTCGCATTCATCATCAGAAAGCACATTTCAAGATTTATCCTGAAATACAATGCTGTCAGTGACAGGATAATATCTATATGCCTACAAGGAAGATCAGTTAATACAACTATTATTCAAATTTACGTGCCAACCAGTAATGCCAAAGATGAAGAAATTAAAGATTTTTATCAACTTCTGCAGTCTGAAATTCATCAAAGCATGCAATCAAGATGCATTGATAATTACTGGTGATTGGTATCTGAAAGTTGGAAACAAAGAAGAAGGATCAGTAGTTGGAAAAGGTGGCCTTCATGATAGAAACGACATGAGAGATTACATGACAGTATTTTGCAAGACCAACGTCTTATTCATTAGAATTATCTTTTATCAACAACATATAAAGTGACTATACATGTGGAGCTCGCCAGATGGAATAAAAAGAAATCAAATCGACTACGTTTGCAGAAAGAGATGATGAAGAAGCTCAATATCATCAGTCAGAACAAGGCCAGGGGCCGACTGCAGGACAGACCATCAATTGCTCATATGCAAGTTCAAGCTGAAGATATGGAAAATTAAAACAAGTCCAAGAGAGCCAAAGTACAAACCTGAGTATATTCCACCTGAATTTGGAGACCAGCTCAAGAACAGATTTGACACATTGAACACTAATGACCAAAGACCGGATGAGTTGTGGATGACATTAAGGACATCACCCATGAAGAAAGAAAAAGGTCACTAAAAAGATAGATAGAAAAGAAAAAAAAAGACCAAAATGGATGTCAGAAGAGACTCTAAAACTTGTTCTTGAATGTAAAAGTAGCTAAACCGAACAGAAGAAATGATGAAGTAAAAGAGCTGAACAGAAGCTTTCAAAGGGTGGCTTGAGAAGACAAAGTAAAGTATTATAATGAAATGTGCAAAGACCTGGAGTTAGAAAACCAAAAGGGAAGAACATGCTCGGCATTTCTCAAGTTGTTAAAAACTGAAGAAAAAATCCAAGCCTCGAGTTGCAATACTGGGCAAAAAATTGAACAACGCAGGAAGCATTAAAAGAAGATGGAATATACAGAGTCACTGTACCAAAAAGAACTGGTCAACATTTAACCATTTGAGAAGGCAGCATATGATCAAGAACCAATAGTGCTGAAGGAAGAAGCCCAAGCCACACTGAAGACATTGGTGAAAACAAGACTCCAGGAATTGACAGAATACCAAACCAATTGAATGTTTCAACAAACAGATGCAACACTGTTGCAGAAATGCTCGCTCGTCTATGCCAAGAAATTTGGAAGACAACTAGCTGGTTGTTATGGATTGAACTGTATCCCCCAAATACATGTGTTGTAAATCCTAACCTCTATGTCTATGGTTACAATTCCATTTGGAGTTATCTTTGTTATGTCAATGAGACAGGATTAGTGTAGGGTGTATCTTGAGTCAATCTCTTTTGAGATATGAAAGAGATTAAATGCAAGCCAGCAAGCAGAGATGGGGGAAGAGAGATGCCAAACCACATGAAGATCACCCAGGAGTAGAAGCTCAAAGAGACAAGGAACTTCCTCCAGAGCTGGCAGAGACAGAAAGCCTTCTTTAGAGCTGGAACCCTGAATTTAGACATCTAGCCTCTTAAACTAAGAGAAAACAAATTCATTTGTTAAAGTCACACACTTGTGGTATTTCTGTTATGGCAGCACTACATAGCTAAGACACCGGCCAACCACCTGAAAGAGATCCATATATGTGCCTATTCCAAAGAAATGTAACCCAACAAAATGTGGAAATTACAGAACAATACCATTAATATCATCAAGCCCAAAACCCACTGCTGTCTGGTCGATTCCAACTCAATGCGACCCTATAGGACAGAGAACTGCCTCACCGGGTTTAGAAGGCTGTATATCTTTATGGAAGCAGACTGCTACAACTTTCGCCTGTGGAGTGGCTGGTGGTTTCAAACCACCAGCCTTTTGATTAGCAGCCACGCACGTTAACTACTGCACCACCAGGGCTCTTCAGTAACATCAGATGCAAGTAAAATTATGCTCAAACCCATTGCCAGCAAGTGGATTTTGATTCATAAAGGCCCTATAGGACAGTGCAGAACCACCCCATAGGGTTTCCAAGGAGCATCTGGTGGATCTGAACTGCCAGCCTTTTGGTTAGCAGCCAAATTCTTAACCACTGCACCACCTTAAGATAATTCAAAAACGTTGCACTAGTACACTGACAGGGAACTGCCCAATATTCAAGCTAGATTCAGAAGAGGACGTGGAATGAAGGATATCATTGCTGACGTCAGATGGATCTTGGCTGAAAGCAGAGAATGCCATAAAGATGTTTATCTGTGTTTTACTGACTATGCCAAGGCATTCGACTGTGTGGATCATAACTATGGATAACATTGCGAAGAATGGGAATTCCGGAACACTTAATTGTGCTCACGTGGAACTGTACATGGACTAAGAGACAGTCGTTCGAACAGAACAAGCAGATACTGTATAATTTAAAATCAGGAAAGGTGTGCTCCGGGGTTGAATCTTTTCATCATACTTATTCAATCTGTATGGTGAGCAAATAATCCGAGAAGCTGGACTATACGAAGAAGACTGCAGAATCAGGATTGGAGGAAAATCCATTAACAACCTGCATTATGCAGATGACACAATATTGCTTGCTGAAAGTTAAGAGGACTTGAAGCACTTACTGACGAAAATCAAAGACTATAGCCTTTAGTATGGATTATACCTCAACATAAAGAAAACAAAAATCCTCAAAGCTGGGCAAATAAGCAACATCATGATAAATGGAGAAAATTCTGAAGTTGTCAAGGATTTCATTTTACTTGGATCCACAATCAACACCCATGGAAGCAGTAGTCAAGAAATCAAAAGACATATTACGTTGGCCAAATGTGCTGCAAAAGACCTCTTTAAAGTGTTAAAAAGCAAAGATGTCACCCTGAGGACTAAGGTGCTGACCCAAGCCATGATATTTTCAATTGTTTCATATGTATGCAAAAACTGGACAATGAATAAGGAAGACCGAAGAAGAACTGATACATTTGAATTACGGTGTTGATGAAGAATATTGAGTATACCATGGATTGCCAGAAGAATGAACAACTTGTGTCTTGGAAGAAGTACAGCCAGATCATTCCTTAGAAGCATACATGTACTGTGGACATGCTATCAGGAGGGACCAGTCCCTGGAGAAGGACATCGTAGGACCAGTCCCTGGAAAAGGACATCATCCTTGGTAAAGCTGAGGGTCAGCGAAAAAAAAAAATGGTGCAGGACCCGGCAGTGTTTTGCTCCTTTGTACATAGGGCTGCTATGAGTTGGAACTGATGCGATAGCACCTAACAACAACAATTAAGCTAGGTCCATTATCAATGGTTCCAGAAGAATAGAATCAAGAGGTCTGTTTAAATTCTCACTAACTGTGGTACAATGTTACACAAAGTTGTCAATGAAAGGTGAAATCGGAGACATTTTCCCAAAAAAAATTTCACCCTAAGATATCACAGAGCACATTCCCCATTACTGGGTTCACACCCAAATGCCTCTATTAATAGAAAGTAAAACTGAATCTCAAACACTTATCATTTGTCTCTGCGATGTGAAGGAACTACGACCTAAAATAAGTATTTAGATTTAGGTAAAGAACAACATTTCAACAGCCCTTAAATATGGGCCACTTTTTAAGCTTCTCCCCAAAAGACTTTAATACGTCCTTGCCTACAACTATGAAGTCACTTATTAAAAAACAGCAAAACAGCTCTGTGGGCATCGAAAGTGATCTTATCTGTGCTTAGCTATCGCTGGAGATAGTTGATATAAAGGAAGAATACCACACAAGTTGTCTGGCTGACTGCACTGGCTGCTGGCTTACATTCACAAAGAAATATACATGAACGTCCAAGCACAAATATCCATCTGGGCAGGATGTTAACACCATTCCTCAATTCCTTAAGGGTTCTATTCTCTCTTAGAAGCAGAAAATCAACCAACTGGTTTAAGAGAGCTTTAATTAATTTAGGTGAAAGACAGGGAGAAAGGAGTCATCTCTTTTGAACACAAACAAGGACTCATCTCAGTAAGATCATCTGGGAAGTTTAAAAGATTAAATGTATCAGCATCCTAAATTATCTCTATGAAAAACATACCAAAATCTTCTCTCCTTGAAGTGAAACTGGTCTGAGTCTTCCTTTGGATTTGGTCTTCAGGCATGGAATAATGAAGCTCATTTGTGGCACAGTTGTTTTGAGTGAGATGTACTCAGGAAAAGAATGGCGATAAAATGTGGTTACTTAAAACAAGCTGACATGTAGAAAATGTTCTGATGACACAATGAGTCATAAGACTGAGACTGTTCCATCCTCTCTTTGGCTTAAACTGGACAATTAATTACCAAACCTAGCACTTATTTCTATGTACCTAGTCAAAATACACTTTACTTTTATAAAATGCACAGTTGATTTTTAGTATTTAATTGGTCTTCCCAATCAATCCCTTCCCTCCCTGAATTTTTCCCTATTCGACTAGGTGATAGTTTAGTATCCCTGTGTGCCCGTTTCTTTTCCTGTCAAACAAGACTAGCCTCGCAGGGTTGTTGACAGGATGACGTGAGATAATCCACATGAGGTGCTCAGCACAAGGTCCACCACAAGAGCTCCATAAATGTTCCCAATTATTATCAGTCCTAAATACTAAAAGCATGACAAGTACTAACAAAGCTTAAAGTAGTGTTTAAACCTTCAAGAAACCATTTTTTGGAAAATAGGCACTAAGAGCATAAAAACACCAATAATTAATTACCATATAGATACATCTATTAAAGGGTATCATAGAGTCATACAACTATCTTCTGTATTTATATTTTAAAGTCACTTTCTATAATTCAAATGCCAAGTGAGTTGTTCTTAATTACCCTAATCTCAGGGCCTTCCTAATTGTATACCCGTATATCCTGCTGTGACTCCATTAACATGGCCTCCTGAGGTTATCAAGAGATTTACGATCACCTATAGCTGGATTTCCCCCTCACTAATTTTTAATGGTTTTCCACTGATAATTACTTAAAACAAATTGGCTAATCTCTAGACGATGTAGCTGTTTCCACTAGGAATTCAATGAGCTATATTTGTTTTTTACCAGCTGTCTAGATAATTACATTTAGTCCACATTTATCAAACTCAGTAGAGAATTAATATATTAATCATTAGCCTCTCTCTTTCAGACTTCCCAAAGATCTCTAATTTTCCTTACAACTTATGCAACGGGTTCAGAATGAAAACTAATCAACTCATACATTTCAGAGGCAATTCAATAATTGGATATTGCGGGTTTAAAATCACACATTTCTTGATGTAACAAAAGATGAGAACCACAAAGCAAACAGAACAGTGAATGCCTTCAGATTTCCCAGGTGCATTTCTACAGGAAAATCAAATGACACTAAATACAAATCTGCATATGGTATTAAAATGCTTACCTTAAATTGGTTTTGTTACTGTTTAAGAAAAGCAAGAAAAAGAGCACACTGCAATCTTACCACAACATTTCCACAAAACTGGGTGGGAATTCCGGCAAAATGGCGCTCTAAACAGAGGCATCACGCCGTCCCTCCACAGCAAAGATCCGAAAAACTAAGCCGAACAGAGAATACAACAATCCTGAAAACCTAAAACACCAAATGAAGAGATAAAGAATTCAGCCAAGCACCAAATGGAGTGAGAAAACTGACAGAGAACGGAGGGCGAGTAGAGATTGAAGAGAGGTCCCCTACCAGCTAACGCAGCGCGGATCCGCCATCTCGGACTCCTATCAGAGACCAGCAAACAGGGGGTACGAGAAAGCAGCCTCATGGAGCCTCCAGCAGCAGACAAAACAACCGGTAATTGGCGATATATGCTTTCCCACTCCCCACCCTTCTTCACCCCGACTCGGCCTCCTCTGCTTCCCACAGCCACAGTCTCTTGACCGGGAAACAGCGGCTGCTTGGATTCCACACATCCGAACGGGTGACTCTCTGAGTGTCATTTGTTGGCTGCTGGTGTTG
>NW_004443946.1:24253944-24261133 GCF_000243295.1 Trichechus manatus latirostris | reverse complement strand
GGGCCAGAAGGCAGAAGGGGACAAGGAAGCTGGTGATAGGGAACCCAAGGGTAAGGATATTGTTGATGTGTTGTGAGATTGTTAACCGTTGTCATAGGGCAACATTTGTGGTAACTGTTAAATGAGAAACTGTTTTGTTCTGTAAGCCTTCATCTTAGGTGAGAATAACAGCACAATTCGAAGAGCGCAGTCAACGTCACTGAACTGTGCATGTAGAAATTATTGAAATGGTGTATCTTTGGCTATGTGTACTTTCACCAAAAAAAAAAAAGGTGGAGAAGTTAAGAGTGTTGGTATGTTGTGGGGTTGTTAACCAATGTCATAAAACAACATGTGTACTAGTGTTTCATGAGAAACTATTTGCTCTGTAAGCCTTCACCTGAAGTACAATAAAAAATAAATAAATAAAAGATTTCCACAAAACTGAAAGATTTCCGTTTTGTTCACATATTTTATGTGATATAAATGAATTTAACCAAAATAAGATGCCTTAAAAAAAAAAAAGTTTGGGTTGAACAACATATTTAATGTCACTGAACTGTACGTTAAGATTGTTGAAATGGCAAGTTTTTTTTACCTATATATTTACCACAATAAAAAAAAAGTTTAATAGAAATAGCTATTCACAGAATACCAATTGTTGCAAGACTGATACAATTCACTCAAAGCATTTCTCTAAAATTTTGAACTTAAAAAACAACATTGAGGGGTTCCAGTTCCGGATAAGATTTAAGAAATGCACTCTACCTTGTCTCTCCACTGAAGGCCCCTAACAAACTGGGATGGATCCATGAAGCAGTGATTTGAGAGATTTGCATGTAAATGAGAGCAGGCTGATTGGGGAAGAAGATCTGAAGTCAAAGCAGCAAGTGAGTGCCAGTTTTTCTCTGGCATCCCCAGTCTGAACTCGGGTACCAGGTGCCCCAGTCTGGACTTGGGTACCAGGTGCAGACAGAGTGTAAATCCTTTAAGTTCTAGCTCAGGGAGCAGGAAAGGGGATTCCCAAGACTGGGGAGAATGAGGGAAATTTCTATTTTTCTTTTTTTCCCTGTTCTCTGCTCCACAGCCCAAACCAATCCTAAGGCAGAGGTGGTAGCAGCAACAGCAGTGGCACTGGGATCACAGTCCCCTAACACTCAAGGGAGAGGACTTTCCTCTCCCATCAGAGGAGCTATGATCTCAAGATGCAGGGGCAATGTTTGCTGCTTTTTCTGTCTTCCTGCTGCTTGGCCTCAAATGTGAGCAGTCATGGGAAGCGTGCTGCCCTATCATAAAGCCCCATCTTCATGACTGCAGGACTGAACAGGAGAGCCCCACAGAAACAGAATGTATCGGGAAATTGATCCACGCAAATACTGTCAACTGATTTTAGACCAAGGTGCAAAGACAATTCAGGGGAGAAATGATTGCCTTTAAAACAAATGGTGTTTGAACAACTGGGCATTCATGTGCAAAAAAAAAAATGAACTTTGGCCTAAACCTTACCCATTATACAAATATTAATTTAAAATGGATCACTGATCTAACGTAAAACTACAAAACTTTTAGAAGAAAACATAAAAGAAAATCTTTAAGACCCAGGATTAGGGAAAGAGTTCTTAGGCATGACTCCAAAAACATGATCCATTAAAAAAAAAAAAATTTATAAATTGGACATCTTCAAAATTGTTGCTCTAAGAAAGATACCATAGAGAATGGAAAAAATAAAAGGTGCAGACTAAGAAAAATTATTTGCAAATCACATATACAACAAGGGATTTGTATCCAGAATATATATTTTTTGAAAACTCTCAAAACTCAACCAAGAAAAGAAAGAATCCAATTTAAAAAATAGGGAAAAGGCTTCAACAGATACGTCACCAAAGAGGATACACTAATGACAAGCACATGAAAAGATATTCAACATCATTAGCCACCATGGTAATGCAAAATAAAACCACAATGAGATACCATTACACATCTACTAGAATATACCATGGACTGCTATACCAACAAAAGTAGTAAAAAGTACAGCCAGAATGTTCCTTAGAAGCGAGGATGGCAAGACTTCATCTCATGTACTTTGGGCATGCTATCAGGAACGACCAGTTGCTGGAGAAGAACATCATGCTTGGTAAAGCAGAGGTCCACAAAAAAGAGGAAGACCCTTAACAAGATGGACTGACACAAGGGCTGCAACAATCGGCTCAAACATAGCAACGATTTTGAGGATTGTGCAGGACTGGGCAGTGTTTTGCTCTGTTGTACATAGGGTCACTATGAGTCAGAACCGATTCGATGGCACCTAACAATACAATCATAACAGAATGGTTAAAATTAAACTATACTGACAATGCCAAGTGCTGATTAGGACGCCAAGCACCTGAAACTCTCATACATTGCCGGTGGGAATGCAAAATGATATAGGCACTCTGGAAAATGGTTTGAAAGTTCCTTTAAAAATTAAATGTACACCTGCTATATAATGCAGCTATTCGACTCCTAGGTAGTTACCCAAGAGATAGGAAAGCATATGTCCATACAAAAGACTGGTACACAAATGTTCATAGTAGCTCTATTTGTAATACCCAAAAAGCAGAAACCCAAATATACTTTAATGAATTAATGGATAAACTGTGATATATCCATACAACGAGATTCTACTCAGCAATTAAGAGGAAAGAATTATCAATACCCACAACCACTTGGATGACTCTCAAAGGCATTACCTTGAGTGAAAAAAGTCTGAAAAAGTTACATACTATATGCTTCCACTTATATGACAATCTCACAAAGTCAAAACTATATGGATGGAGAACAGATCGGTGGTTGCCAAGAGCTGGGGGGTAGGGGTGGAGGGATGTAGCATAAAGGAATTTGGGGGACGGGGGATGGAATGGTTGTGGTGGTAGCTACACAAACCAATACAAATGTTAAAACTCATCCAACAATATAAAGATACCTCAAATTCACAGTAACATTTTGCGTAACTAAATTACATAAATATGAAAACAAAATATTGCAGCAGAAACAGGTTATAAAGATGGTAGAACAATGCAGTATTAAGTATTATTTAAACCAAGTTTATTTATAAATATTTTAAAACAGGCACCATAAAATAGTTTCTTTCTAAATTTCACCCGCTCAGCACAAAAATGTGACTGTTTAATAGCAAGAATGTCAATATTCAACAGAGACCAACAGTTCCATTCATTTTGGCACCTGGCCTTTCAGATGTTGATGTTACAAAGCAGAAGAATCTTCAGGAAAACAGCTGCATGAACTCGGAGTCAGGCAAAGTTTATCTACTACAATCCAGTCACATCTCTATCCTCATGGGGTTTCACACACCTCCCCCCATTTCCTCCACAGAAAGAATCCAATGCATATACAGTTTGTTTTAAAACTTGAAGAGTATGTACACAAAAGGAAAAGGTCAAAGAAACCAGCTTCATTGAGAACTTCTGCACTATGCCATCACTACCACCAACCTACTATTGGTGCCTCTACAATGTATCAGAAACTGGACCCTAATTTCTACAAGCTTCTCATTCGAACTGATGCTCCACTCAACAGGAAGTGAAGAGGAACAACCGCTCTCGATCACACTGCTGAACTGAAAAAGAGCCAATCCACGTTTAAAATGCTATGATAACATCATTGCCCAAGACATGTCAGCTATCTCTGTCAAAATACTGTTAGTCTTCCACTTCCCCTGAAGCATTTTCATGGAGTCATTTTTACCTCTTATGAAAGAAAAACAGTATAACCATCACAAAAAGGATAACAGACACCAGCATCATCCCACTTGTATGTGCTTTTCTTTTTTCAAGTATGTTCTGCATGACTTAGCACTGGTCACTGACTGAACTGCCAAAAATAATTGCAAAGATGTCACTTTAAAAAGATTTAAAATATAATTTTTTTATTTTAATAGACATGCTATGGATAGTTTTATTCTTTGGTTTTACCAATTTTCTGAAGGCTCCCAACACTTAATTATCAAGATAGTGGCAGAATTTCCTTTCCTCTACTACTGAAAGAAAAATTTGAAAACTACCAGACAGAAGCTGGCATCCTGCCAATTGAGACCCTTATTGCTCAGCTTACACATATTGCTAAATTTCCTCAGAGACCTATAAATCAACACATCATAGTAAAAGTCAGGTGCTGGGCACTGAATCTATTATCCAGCAGTAAGTCACTCTTTTGAAAAAAAGAAAAAACAAAAAGTTGTATTAAAATCACCTCTTCTTGAATTATTCAGTACGCTCTCTTAAAATGTACGATTTTAGTAATATACACTATATCCCCAGGAAAAGTAAGTTATCAAAGAAAGAAAAAAAAAATTATGTCAACAGAAATTCTAAAGCTGACCACATATACATGTATTCCAACAAGTCATAAAGGCATCAGAACTTCTCTTAGATTCTTTTGTCTCAAAAACTGACATAATTTGCTAAAAATTATGACTGTGGATATTATATTTTCATTTTTAATACTCTTGAGAAAATTCTTTTTTAAAGAATTTTAAAGTTGAAATTCATGTAACATAAAATTAATCATTTTAAATTGTACAATTCAGTGGCATTTAGTACATTCACAACGTTGTACAATTAACACTTCCATCTCGTTCCAAACTTGCCTGCAAACAGTGCACAGGAACAGATGAGCATTTAATAAGCCTGCTTTGATTATAATATTTCAAGCCTAAAGTATATGCCACATCATCCTTTATAGAGAGTGATACTTCTTGGTGTTCTTTCAGACATGTACTTAAAAATAATCACCTGCCTGAACATAACTGAACCTTGACTCATGTATACAAGAAATGCTGCTCCTTTTGCTAGATGTCAGAAGTGAAGGTGATGTCACGTGTCGCCACCATAGCAGTGCCTAGGATGCTATTATTTCTATTATTCTTAGTGGCCAGCAAAGACATTCTGCATCCAAAGTAAAATTAACACGCAAAATTTCACACTTACAAAATAAAAAAATATTGTTTAAAAAAAGTACTCATTCCCGTTACTGACTTAGAGCCTCAAATGTAAGGGTTTTTTCCAGGCTGGAATATATTAGCAATGCCTAGTGGGGCCCCGGTGGAGCGGCAGTTAAGAGCTCGGCTGCTAACCCAAAGGTTGGCAGTTCGAATCCACCAGCCGCTCCTTGGAAACCCTATGGGGCAGTTCTACTGTGTCCTATAGGTTCCCTATGAGTCGGAATCAACTCAGTGGCAACGGGTTTGGTTTTGATTTTTTATTGGCAGAAATGCAAGTTAGAAATCAGGACTATGAGTGAAACTATAAACAGCCAAACAAAAAAAGGAAAAACCCGGATGCTATCATGTGAAGCCTGGTGAAACTGAGAGAGGGGAGGAAATCCTACAGTTCATGGGTACTGACAGAAGGGAATGATCAGCAGGGTGGTGAATGGGAGAGAAGTCCTTGACTATACAGTAATGGAGTTGGGCAGAGGTTACCCCACAAATCCCTTACAACTAAAAATTCTCATTCTATAACTTTAACACATGCTATAATTTTAGACTGTGAGCTTCTTGAAAGCTTTGCTTCTTCATTAACCTAGCACAGTGCCTGGTACATAAGACATACAAAAATAAATGGCTGCTGAATAGAATGAATAAAAAGAGAAGGTGAACTACATGAAAAGGACTATAACTCTCAGTGAACATTATGAATCTGCCGATCCACTGAAACACTCAACACACGCCCTGTGTTGGCCATCAGCACCATCTCCTCCACTTTGGAGGATTCTTGTAACTATGTAATGATTCCAAAAAGAAAAACAGAATTTTCTCAGGCAAAACTACTTTTCAGCAAACTTCATAATGGGTAATAGTTTGTAATGGGAGAAGTCTCAGCTCTGCCAAGTTTTTAGGGATCCTTTGTCTTTGTATTATCAATATTACCTTCAACCCATGATTCCTGCAGAAATGTTTTTAAACCAAGTGGCAATTCTGTGGGTTTTTTTGTTTGTTTGTTTGTTTGTTTTTAACTAATCTGTAAGTCTATTGGATATACCCAACCTGTCACCATAGGCTGAAAGCAGACAAGGAAATGTGGGCCCCTCTGCACCCTCTGGTTGTAGACATCCCAAACAGTTCCCAAAATAGCTTGTGTTCCAAATAGGACACATGGCATCCGACCCAGAATCCAAGCAAGGGCCCCAGTTTCAATGTTCTCAGAAAAGCTTAACAGGAGCTCTAGTATTTTCCTTCTGCACTCCAACCCATGCACCCATTTTGGGAAAACACAGCTATGGGTTCCTTCTGATAACATTTCTTCTCCCAAGTTATTTTTTCTTCCATCCCTTTGACTGCATCCCTCAACTCCTTAGGATTTTAAAATTACCATTACTCAAAATAGCAAACAGAATTATCTTCCTGTATCAAAGAGAGACTTGTACCTCATCTCGTTTAACTTATTTTCTATCCAAAAGTAGTTTGCTAGTTCAGGGTGGCTATGGATTGAGTTACTTCCCCCTAAAAGATATGTTCTAGTCCTAACTCTAATACCTGTGAATGCGACCCTGTTTGGAAATAGTTTTTCTTTTGTTGTATTTATGAGGTCATAGAGGAGTAGGGTGGGTCCTAAACCTAATCCCTTCTGAGCAGTCTTATTAAGGGGAGTACAGACACAGAGTCACATACGGGGGGAAGACAGCAAGTAAGGATCTGTCTACATGCCAAGGAATGTCAAGAAATGCCTGAGGCTGCCAGAAGCTGGAAGAGACAAGGACTTTCCCCTAGAGCCAACAGAAACAAAGCATAGCCTGCCGATACCCTGAATTTAGTCTTTTAGCCTCCATAAGTGCAAGAAAATAAATTTCTATTCTTAAAAGTCATCCACTTTGTGGTATTTTGTTATGGCAATCCTAGGAAACTAAGAGAAGGTCTTTTAAGCGAGTGCTCACTACCTGTTCTTTCCACATCTAGTTTTACTGAGGAAAAGACTGGAAAGCAGTACTAGGAGCAGAAAGACCAGTGGATTTAGAATCAGGAAATTTATGTTCAAATTCTGCAATTATCAGCTACACAACTTGTGGGGGGGTGGAGGAAGCATCCTTTCTGAGATTCTGTTATTTCATTTCTAAAATGAGAAAAATTCTATTTTGTTTAACTCGGTTGGTTATTATAAAGATTAACAACTATTGTAAACAATCAAAAATTATTATAAAAATGAAAAGTTAATTT
>NW_004443946.1:24237083-24253844 GCF_000243295.1 Trichechus manatus latirostris | reverse complement strand
ATTTTATTATAAACAATTAGGTATTCTAAAGATTAAAAGTAATATTTACTGTTTTCATTCATGTTCTCCCAGTAAGTGATTCTATGAAGCACCAACCCTCAACAGAAAACAAATTCAAAAGGCCTCTTTTTAGAGTTTCAACTTATCCATTACTGTAATAAAGTTATTACATGGTTACAAAAATACTATCTGATTAAAGTAGAGAAACAGAACATTTTAGAAACGTATACAAACTCAAAAGTCATTCATAATCCCACAACCCAGAAATAAACCCTATTAAAATTGTGGTATACTTTTAAAAACTGAGATCATACTATATAAAATCTTTTGTATCTTTCTCCAATTTAATATTATACTGTACACATTTCTCTATGACATTAGTCTTCAAAAATAAGATGTTTAATCACTGTATCACTGTTCTCTATATGTATATGTCACAACTTAACCATTTTCAGCACTGTTTGACATGTAAGATACACCCAATTTTTATGCTACAAATATTAAAGTGATAGACATCCTTGGACATAAATCTTTCTGAATGTTTAAAAATTATTTCCATAGAATAGAATCCTACAAGTGGTGTATCAGGACATAAACATTTTGCTGGTTCTTGGCATATACTACAAAATGCTTTTTAAAGTTTGTACAGTAGAAACCCACTTAACTAAGGTAACAGAATGATAGTTGGCTCAGACGTTGAAAAGGCTAGCTTAAGCAGAGAACCATAAACATTGACACATATGCATCTTAGACATTTTACTTGGAATTAACATAAAGCAGATTCGTTTACCAGTTTTCTGGTGCAGGTCAAGACCTTTTCTCAGAACAGTCTCCAGACTGACTGTTAAGCTAGTAATTCTTACACAAACCACACCCAAAAAAGCATCACACACAACTTTCAATTTCCCTTTTTTATCAGAGTGGAGTACAAACTTAATTAAAGACTCTCGAGAAGCAATCTGAGAATCCTTACAGAAATTATTTCCCCCAATCTTTTATAGCTGTTATGACCATATCTAACTTAACAGCAATTTTTTTGGAGGCCTACCTTTGGAGGCTGTCTTAGTTATCTAGTGCTGCTATAACAGATACCACAAGTGGACGGCTTTAACAAACAACAATTTATTTTCTCACAGTTTAGGAGGCTAGAAGTCCTAATTCAGAGCGCTGGCTCTTGGGGAAGGCTTTCTCTCTCTGTCAGCTCTGGAGGAAGGTCCTTGTCTCTTTAGCTTCTGCTTCTTGGTTCCTTGGAGATCTCCACTGTGACTTGACATGTGTCTTCCCGCATCTCTGCTTCTTTCACTTGCTTGTTTAATCTCTTTTATATCACAAAAGTGACTGATTTAAGACACACCCTATACTAATCCTGTCGCATTAACATAGCAAAGACAACTCATTCCCAAATGGGATAATAACCACAGCCATAGAGGTTAGAATTTACAACACATATTTTTGTGGGACACAATTCAATCCATTTACTTACTTTTGTAGAAAAAGAATACTCGTATTTAATCAGAGTGCATAAAATTCAAACTATGTAATTACAACAAGAACTACTGACAAGAACAGGCTTTGTTACAAACAAAACCAACTCGTGATCAATATTGAACCCAACCAACCAACTCAGAGAACATGAAAGTACATACAGAGAGTGGCTGCCTGACCGCAACTGTCCAGGGTCATGGGCATCAGTGTGCTTGACAGGAGGAGAAAGTGAGTAAAGTGGAGGTCAGTGAAGAGGGCTCTCATCTCTCAGCACCTTTCAAGTATTGAGTATTATTGTTTTAAAAGACATTTATTAATCTTTAATAATAGTAACAAAAACCAAACCAAACCCATTGCCATTGAGTCAATTCCAACTCACCGCAACCCTATACGATAGAGTAGAGCTGTCTCATAAGGTTTCCAAGGCTGTAAATTGTTACAGAAGCCGACTGCCACATCTTTCACTCAGGGAGTGGCTGGTAGGTTCGAAGCGCCGACCTTTCGGTTAGCAGCCGAACGTTTAACCACTGCGCCACCAGGGTTCCTTAATAATAGTAAGTGCAGTATAAGCTTAAACTAACATAGGCAGTCTATGAACTTAAAGGAAGAGCAGGCCCCATATACTTGCTGAAAAGGAGCCAAGGACAACCAACCAAGATCTCTATCCTCTTTTCTTTCTCCAACCACATGGTGCAAACTGTTAATGCGCTTGGCTACTAACTGAAAGGTTGGTGGCTCGGAGTCTACCCAGAGGCACACTGGAAGAAAAGTCTGGTGATCTACTTCCAAACAACCAGCTATTGAAAACCCTATGGATCACAGTTCCACTCTGATACACATGGGGTCACCATGAGTTGGAACTGACTCGACAGCAACTGGTTTTAGCCAACCTCTAAATGTTGGACCCAGGGCTTGGTCCTCAGCCCTCCTCTCTTTTCTGTCAATTGTCAGCTGGTCTCATCCAGTCCAATAGTTGCAAAGGTCAACTATATATCAAAGACTCTCAAATTTAAAACTCTAGACAACCTCTCTCTCAAGCATGTCACTACCATCACTATCCACACAGCCACTCAAGCCAAAAGGCTAAGCAGTCCTTGCTTTTTCTCATTCATAATTCCATACCCAATCCAAGAGTAATCCCTGTCAGCCACCCCTCCCTCTCCTTTTTTTTTTTTCTTTCTGTTTAATCCCTGTCTCCTCTCCTTAAACTGTAAGCATCTAGAGGGCAGGGACCTTATCTTGTTCACGGCAGTATCTCCAACTCCCCAAACTATAAGGGCATACAGTAGGCTCCTAATAAAATCTGTTAAGTAAAAAGAGCTCCTAAAAAAGTTCAGATTCCTCTGCGAAGCTTTCCACGTATAATTAGAACACTCACAGAAAATTGTCTAACTCCCTTTAAAATAGGCAATATTCACAGCTTGGGAATAACAACAGACCGCTACCTCAACACCCTCATTTACAGATGTGGACCCTAAGACCAGGAAGTTTATATAATTTACCCAGCATTACACAGCTGACTAGTAGCAGAGTCAGGGCAAGAATGCAGAGCTAAAGTAAACCTCTAATAACATACAAGCAACTCCGCCCTGCACCTTTTGTTATATACAACATACCTCCTGTTAAGTGTTTGGAGAAATGACCCCCATTACTATCATAGATGTGTATTTTTTCACTTTGGGTACGTAAGAAAATATGTGGCAAAGGACTTCCTGCCATGTCCCCAATCATACAGCTGCTTGAAAAGCCTGGGACCAGTTGGGAGGCTACTGAAGTGCCACAGACAGCAGGCAGACAAAGTATACGTCAAACCGCTCAGATTCAAAATCCCAAAGTCATTGGAGGAAACTTGCTAAATTTGCTTCCTTCTTTTACAAACTCTTCCCTATCAGAATCTACTGTAAATTTCCAGTATGGACAGAGAGCAGATGGGTGTCTATAACTTAGTAATTATCATTCAGTTTCATGCTTACTATTCAGAGGTTCTTTGTAAAATACAGTAACATAAAGGCCCCACCCAGAAAGCTCCCCAAGGTAACCTCCCACAGGTGTGAAGAAATGTCACCTCACAGATTTTATCATTTCCCTACCCCAATCAGAATAGCGACAGCTATCTTATCTCTTCATTAAGCTTCCCTGGACAGCTATCTTATCTCTTCATTAAGCTTCCCTGACACACCGTAAAGGGCCTCCCACCCCGCCCCCAACCTGGGCGGCAGCCACCTGCTCAGGACCAGACCTGGCTGAAGCAGTCAGCACAAGCCAGGTATCCCCTCAGCTCTCGCCCCCCTGCTCACTGAGCTCATCCTCCTCCTGGCTTGGCAGGCTTAGGAACTTCTCCAATGCTCAATCAGAAGTTCTGTCCAGCATTTTTTATTAGAAACAACTAAGAAGCACTTTAAAATTAACAAACGTTTTTCTACAATATCACTTCATCTACTCCTCACAAACACCACCCCATGAAGTACACCATTTTCCACAGTAGAGTGTGGATGGCCAAACAGGTAACAAAGGGGACCAATGTCTAACTGTGGTAAAGTCACACCTGAACCCAGGTCCTTCGAAACAGAAACTCTTACTCTGTCGCCTACACCAGACTACACGACCTCTGTGGGGGAGCTGGATCAGCATCCATCTTACATGCCTTTGGCAAACATGGCAAAGCATCAGTAGGTTCACTCAGTCATTCATTATAGTTCCATACTCCCTTGATTTATCTTTTTTTTGCAGGCAGGGTGGGTTAAAAAATATACAGTTTTTTATATCTGGAGCCCTCAGCTAATATGTGTGTATTAGGGGACAGGGAGTGACAAGATAAGCACAAACCAGGTAAAAAGTAATGCAAGAACGACATGGCAATGTTGGCCCCTCACATTTGTATTGCACTGCATAGTCTGCAAGAGCTTTCATGTAGATTTAATACCCTGGGAATAACAACTAAGCACTAAGTTCAACGCTAGGGAAGCCAGGGCTCAGTGTGGGTGGCTGAGGAAGGCATCTTTTTTTTTTTTTAATTGTACTTCAGGTGAAGGCTTACAGAAAAATAGTTTCTCATGAAACAGAAGTACACGTTGTTTTATGACATTGGTTAACAACCCCACAACATATCAACCCTCTAACTTCTCAACCTTTTTTTTTTTGGTGAAAATACACATAGTCAAAGATACACCATTTCAAAAATTTCTACATGCACACTTCAGTGACATTGACTACACTGTTCCAATTGTGCTGTTATTCTCACTTAAGATGAAGGCTTACAGAACAAAACAGTTTCTCATTTAACAGTTACTACAAATGTTGCCCTATAACAATGGTTAACAATCTCACATCAACAACATCCTTACTCAACCTTGGGTTCCCTATCACCAGCTTCCTTGTCCCCTTCTGCTTTCTGGCCCTTGTCACTGGACTCGTGTACCTCGTTAGTCTCATTTGGTTTTACAGGGCTGTCCACTCCCAGGCTGAAACAGTGAACCTCGGAAGTAACTTCACCACTGAGCTAAAAGGGTGTCTGGGGGCCATATTCTTGGGGTTTCTCCCGTCTCCTTTAGGCCAGTAAATCTGGTCTTTTTTCTGTGGGTTAGAATTATGCTCTACATCCTTCTCCAGCTCTGTCCAGAACCCTCTGTTATGATCCTGGTCAGAGCAGTCAGTGGTGGTAGCCAGGCACCATCTATCTGTACTGGACTCAGTCCGGTGGAGGCCTTGGTAGCTGTGGACAATTAGTCAGAGGAAGGCATCTTGAAGGTGAGCCTCGGTGGACGCTGAAGGATGGTGGTGTGAGGGCTCAGACAGGTCAAGAGAGGGACATGGGCATTCCAGAATCAACAAATGCTACAATGTCTTGGAAATGAGAACAGACCTGGAAAGTCAGGGAACTCTGGGCTGGAGCACTTAGTTTCTACTGAGGAGTAACAAGAGCTACAGATGAAAACAGGGGAGATCCACAGTGTGCTGAGGTTAAATAAAAACTGGGGGCTTGGAACTGTCCTCATCTAAAATGAATGGCTAGCCCTGCAAAAGGACAATGAACTTAATGAGTTTTCTTTGATATTCGGTTCTCATGGACACAAAGATGAGACTCTTTCATTGATTTTATTACTTCCGGTTCCCCAAGATCAAATTCACCTCTTACACTTCTTTATCCCCTCTGCTTCTACTGCAAGATTCTCATCTTTTCACTTAAAACCCACTGCCATCGAGTCGATTTTGACTCATAGCAACCCTACAGGACAGAGTAGAACTGCCCCATTGGGTTTCCCAGGCTGTAAATCTTTACAGAAGCTGACTGCCCATCTTTCTCCCTCGGAGTGGCTGGTGGGTTCCAGCTGCCTACCTTTCGGGTAGCAGCCGAGCGGTTTAGCCACTGCATCAACATGGCTCCTTTCTTTTCACTTTCATTTGTATCATCTCCGTTTGGATACCTACTTAAATATGGCTCAGCTTTCAAAGGAGGGATCATGCCTTTCATTTCTTTTGTATGCCCCGGAGAACCTAAAACAATAGTTACCACAAAAGCCACACTACAAATACCTACTGGCAGACCAGGAAACCGTATTTTAGAAGAACCAGAACTGATTATAAGAGAAGGCCCCGTAACACGCACACCTATCTGTTTCACCCTTTATAATCTTGTTTATTCATCCTTACTATGTGCCAGGCACTATTCTAAGCACTTTATTTACACTAATTTCTATGAACCTCATAACAAACCCCATAAGGTACATACTATTATCACTATTATTACCATTTTATAAAGGTGTAAATTAAAGCACAGAGAGGTTGCATAACTTACCCCAGGTCACAAGGCTGGTGAGTGATAGAAGCAAAATTTGAACCCAGGGAGTCTGGTTCCAGAGTTAAGTGCTAAACCTCTAACCATGACATTGTTTTTCAAATTAACACATCATACTTGAAAACATAAGGGCAAAATTTTGTTTCATTGGTTTTTAAGCTATGGTAGCAATCACGTACTTTTTTGAAAATGTGACACAATGCAAACTGCAATTACTTTCTTTTTAAAATTTTACTGGGGTAAAATATACATAACAAAAAGTTTGCCATTTTAACCATTTTTAAGTGTACAATTCAGAGTTATTAATCACATTCACCGCAATGTGCTACCATCACCACTATCCACGTCCAAAAGTTTTTTAATCACCCTAAATACACAATTACTTTTTAAAATAACACAGAGATTTTAGTATAGTTCTAAATAATGCATTTAGATTTGGGCTTTGTGTACTGTTACATTACAAAGTGCATCTGCTCTTGGCACTAAACACGACCAAATTAGCTATTTTATGAAGACACAATAAGAACGTCAGTGCCATCATCTGATCACATAAATTGTGAATGATTAATGCTTTCTCATAGAGAAATTTCTTTTTAAACATATTAACGTATAAATAGCCAAGTAAATATTACTTGATTCAAATAATCTGATATCTATAAAAACAAGACAGTTCTTTACCTGTAAATTATAGTCAACACTAACTTGGACAATGCAACATCCAATGGTACATCTGTAAAAACCCACACATGTACAGTGTTGGCTCAAAGAATCCCCCACTGATAACCAACAGTAATTAATGCCGATATAAATCTGGTCCCTGAAATGGCAATGAGAGGAACTGCTAGTTTCACATTGCAATTAAAGGGTGTTGTTGCAAGCAGTTAGGAAAATTTTTTCTGTAGAAATGTTCTCAAACTCTGTCTATGTGTTAGGAGACAGAGCTATTTTGCCCTAAAATCATTACACACTACACATATTAACTGATTTATAGACCAAAATCACACACTGCATGACTTATTTCAAATTAAATAGCGAAGATAACTAATATAAAAGAGAAAATTGTTTCCAAAATATAGTGAAAGAACAGATAACTAGACGATTAAATTTGGTTCTTGTGCACAAGACATAACAGTTCATAAAAGCTAACCAGTCGACATACTTGAAACTATAAACATCCATTTTAATCCATCTTGATCAGAAATAGTGGCAAACACTGAGCATTTAATTTAGTTTATAATGCACATAAAATCTCAACTTTAGGCACAGTTTTTAGGTTAAAAAATAAATGTAACATAACCCTACTAAGAGGATACAATTAGAACACAGTGAATTTTATTACTGTTGCTTGGTTCTAGTAATGCTGTTGTTTATCTATACAAATGAAGAGCAGCCTGGGAACTGTCCTAGAATTATCAACTACAGCAAATGTTTCCTTAGTGAGAATTCCACTTCAAAAGGGTACCATGAACCTGGTGAGCTTTCTCTGTATTTACACAGACACACGCACAATTTGCAGCATGGACAATGATGGCTTTGCGATGGAATTTGAGTATCCTCAAGTGATCTCTCAGTAGTCCTCACTGGGTTTGTTCATTTGCTCAGCCAAAGAAGGGTAGGCCTTTTCCGCAACAAATGGCAAGTTGAAAATGAGTTTAATAATAACATCTAATGATGGCAGCCCAACAGCAAAGTGAAGCTCCCTCTGGGAGTAACATTAGCTTCTTTCTGTCCTGCTCCTCTCTGAATATCCCTATAGTACAGTGTCTTGGATATACTCGCATTCAGCATATGCCAAACCCCTCCACTCTCCCTTAACGTGCTCAACGCATATCTCCGAACTGACTGGCTTACCAGCAGATTGCAGTATTATCTATTTCAACTTAGCCACTTGTAAGAACTTATGAGAAGCCACATTCAGAAGATTTACTAGAGAACTGTAGTTTCCCACACAAATCACCCCGAGTGTGTTACTGTGAAAATATTTCTTAACTTCTGCTTTAAAATGGGATTTTTGTGATAAACACAATGCTTGCAGCAGGTAACACCCAAAACATATGCCATCAACTAGTGTTAAGAATTCTCTTTAGCCTCAGATGCTGGTACTGGTGATGTTACTGCAATGTCAGGGGGGCAGATCTGAAATGCTAGGAATAAGGAATAACGATGGTAGAACTAAAAATTGATATCTATGTTGAGCCCCATAATTTACCTAGCAAAAACAATTAATTAGGGCAGGTTAACACAACTGAATCAATTTCATTCTTTCACTGCAACTTCTTATTGCAATATAATTAAGCCTCTTGACTCAACAGGCAAATCTTAGCAGGTCAGTTTCCTAGAACATCTGTACAGAAACACAACATCTCTGTCTGATAAAGTATACGCACACTAAGGTTGCAGTCTTGTTCTGCAGCTAATACCACTGGTCTTCTTATGGGGATGAACCCAGTTACCAAAAATGCATTCATTTGTTAATGACAATATTTTTGTTACAATCATGGAGGTATGTCTCAAAAATGTTTTGACCAAAATGCTATAGACAGGTATGACCTAACATACATCTTCATCGTGATCCTCCCTCAACAGGTTCTAAAATTCCAAATCAAAGGCACTATTACACATAATATTTAGAACGGAACAATCGCAAATTCTCAGACTGCCAAGATCCTTGTTTATAAAATGGAGGTAATCTCTCTCTTAAAGGACTGTCAATAATACAGCATGTGAAAAAAATTAATTCAAGAAGGATCACAGACCTAAACATAAAAGCTAAAGCCATGAAGCTTCCAGAAGAAAACATAGGAGAGTACGTGCAGGATTGGGGGGGAGATAACAGTTACTTAAGACATAGAAAGTAATACCTATAAAAGAAAAAAATTGAAAAATTAGATTTCATTATCTGAAAAACTTCTGCTCATCAAATGACACTGCTAAAAAGAAAATAGGCAGGCCACAAACTGAAAGAAAATAGTTGCAAAACCTAAGTTTAAAAAAAGGAGGTCTGGTATCCAGGATATACGCAGAACTTCTAAACTCAGTGATAAAATGTTCACTGCAGCTTGATTACAATAGCCCACTTGGAAGAGGATAGGTCAGTAATGGAAGAAGAAATGTTGGCAATTTCTCGCCTGTGAAGAATTGAGATTTGGTAGCTGGAGGAGAATATATTGTCTAGAAGACTGCTTGAGGGGAAAGGCAGAAGATAAAAATTAGATGCTAGAACAGTGTGAACTGTTTTAAAAAATGTACACAATGCCAGTTAGTCTCCATTTAAAAGAAATTTGGATTTAAGGTGGCACTTTTGATGTCCTATTAAGTTGGCTTCAAAAAGCTTCTGGCTAAATTTAATGTTGGAAGCAATAATTCTCATTTAGGCTTATTCAATTCTCCAGATCAAGAAACATAAGGTTTTGAATGGAAAATACATTTTACTTATAAAACTGGCTTTGTATGATAACACATTTTAGACATTCTCTGTTTTGTCTAAAATTAAACTTTAACTCTTCAACAATAATAGCCTAACTCAATAAGGATCCTAACAAAGAAATATAAAATGGCATGGAGTTGCCAGTAACTATTAAAGTTTTTCAGTCATAATTCCTAAGCTGTGATTTTACATAATTACACATTTGGTTCTGTCTAGACATGTTATTCAGTTGGATTCATAAAGCATACCACCCACCCACAAGTGCTGGCAGACCAATATATAATAAACAGTCATCCACTGCAGTATTAAAGAGTGTGAAATTGATAGGGTTATGCTTTTAATATATAGATGTTAACTATCTTTAACAGTAAGAATTTTTTTTTACATTTATTCCAAGTTTTTCAAATGCAAATATAAACATATGATGAATGACAATCAGTTAACATGCAGCTGCACTTTCTCATTTAAGATTCTTTGCTTGTTGACCGTAAGTGTAAATGGGTTGCTTTGTTGCTATCCATGCACTGTGCTCTTGCAGTTATACCACACACCACCACCAACCTGAGATACTGTCTTTCACAAATTAGTAAAAGAAACATCAAACTCCAGGGTTCTGCCCAGAGAGAATCTGTTTAGACTGAAATGCCAGTTTGAAAAAAATACCACATGTGAAAACAAAATAATCTACTCCCCTTCCCACAGCTGTTTAAAAAAAATTCTAAGTGCCGTTAACACAACAGTAAATGAAAAGTTTTCACCTGAGTAGCTGTTAAACCATAGAGAAAGGATAAACGACACACAAAAGCATGTTATTTTAAGCAAAAACAAGAATGCATCCTACTATCATAATATGGATGCAGAGAGGCATAAATACATGGCAAAACAAGAAAGAACGATTTAGCATAATGGCTGAGGCATCAAACAGGTGTGGGTTCAATCATAATGCAGTCACTTAAGAGCTGTGTGACCTTGTAGAAACCATTTAGCCTTAGCTGTTGTTATCAGGTGCCGTCTAGGAGATTCCAGCTCATGAAGACCCCATGTATGCAGAGGAGAACTGCTGTATAAGGTATTCAAGGCTGTGATCTTTCGGAAGCAGATCACCAGGCCTATCTTCTGAGGTACCTCAGGGTGGGTCTGAACCACCAACTTTTTAGCTAGTAGTCAAGTGCTTAACCATTTGTACCACTCAGGGACTCCCTAGCCTTAGTAGTAACATGAGGATATCTATCAACATTTCACAGGATTACTATGAAGATTAAATGAAATAATGGATGCAAAAGTCTTTGCAATCTGCCAGACAAAAATTAAATACCCAATAATGGTGATTACTACTGCTATTATTATTATAGTTAATTTAAACTTCTCTCCATAAGGATTTTGAATTACCAGAAGGCCATATTCTAAGAGAAACAAATTTAATCACAAAAGCACACCAATTAAAGATTTCTGGTTTAGGATTTTTGTCTCATGATCACAACAGCATTGTTAAAAAAAAAAAAAAAAAGCAGACTTTTCATTTTAAACAAGCAGTTTAGGCGGCGGGAGTAAGGCATTCTTCTTCCTTTCCCCTGTTATAAACAATTTAAGAAAAGGGATGAGAAAAAAAAAATCATTTGGAATCAACCATTATAGGCAATCACTCACTCAGTTGATCAAACCATCGCATACATGCCATCATCACCAAAGATACTATTAAACAATTTTCAAGTAAAATTACAAAGCTGCAAACTTAACCTTCTCTTACCTGTAAACCAACAGGTTGCAATTACACTAGAGTGATTTTTCTGGGACGAGCTGCAACTATCCAAACAGGTACCTGTGCAAGATAAAAATATCCCATTCAATCCTTTGTTTGCACATTCACCCGCAAATGATCTATCCAGTTCTTACTCTGTGCCACGTCCTATCAAATAATAAAATGGTCACCAGGGCAATCCTGCAGGGAGAAGAGCACCCATGAAGGTGTGAAGATGTGAGATGTGACATGGACTGGCCTGTCTTATACAGCACATGCTTCTGAACCTCCAGAGTAAAAGAGCAGGTAAGGGGAGTAACTGGGGGTGACACCAGGTAGATGAGGCCCAAGCTAAAAGGGCTCATATGATGTGTGCTTTGCCTGATCTTCATCTTGAAAGCTACGGTTTTACAACACACACAATCTTGTTTTTGGTGCAATGTTTTATATAACAAAAACATGAGTTTTTTTTTTTTTTGGTAACAATATAACTTGCTTTGATAAAGACAGATAAAAGAAATTTTTACTGAATGAGAGATTCCTCATCCTCTTAGCAATTTTTTTGTGTGGCATCAGTACTTCAAATATACTGAATACTAAGGGCTAGCCACTTTGTATTGCATAATTTAATCATGCAATATGCTACTTAATCATCATAGCAACTCTGTGATTATCTCCATTTTTAGCCCAAGATTGAGGCTAAAAGAGGTTAAAGTTACTTGTCGATGATCACACAATAAATTATCAAACATTTAAAAAAATTCATTTGTTACAATATAGTGCTCAAAAAATATTTACTCAAAGATAGAAAAGGTAGGAGGGAAGAAGCTGCCACTTCTGTTCTGCCACCAACTCAAAACGTGCTGCTTTTGAGCAAGACAGTTAACTACCCAAAGTCTCAGATTCCTCCTACCTCCAAAAATCACTTCAGATTATAGCTACGATCACATCCAGCAGTGAGTCGATACTTTGTATATACCTATATCTGACTTGGTGTGGATATTCTGTATTTTTTTAAAAATACATTAGGAATCCTCATATTAAATCACGGGCCATCCATATTTGGGAAACAGTACATGGAATATATAAACATCCTTAAAGACAGTCAGAGATGTAACAGAGATATAAAAGATCCAGAAAGAGGGAAACTCATGAAGAGTATGGGATCACTTCCTCATGGTAATAAATGCAGGTAAGAATCTCCCTTACTGAAAGGTAAAAACACAAAAGAAATTCATTTAAATTTTTTTTTGAAATCAGAAAGGGTAAATATTAATACTAAGTTCTACAACAAAGAATCCAGGAAGCTGAACTTCCTGAAGTTACAGCAAATCAAATAAATAAAAAGGAAAGAGCATAAAACCTCACAAAGTAAGATCTCTTAAGGCAATCAGAAAACATCAATATTATGGCCTTTTACATTTTACTGTAGGGTTTTGGTTTATTCTTTTTTTCTCCCAAGCCCATTAAATAACTATCTCAGTTAAACAAGTATTGCCTAGTAAAAGTATGCTTTAATGAAAGAGGAAATAGATAGATACGCCACACCTTGAGGGGCTCCTGCAGGGCTAGCCAAATGCCCAACACAGCAGGCAGTAACCAAGAAGAGGAGGCAAGGCAGGAGGTGGGAGTGCTTCAGATTCAGGGTTTAGGGACTGTCTTTCCTCACTGTGGAGTGGAGTGGCATAAAAGAAGAGGAAAGGACACTGGAAGCCACAAAAGGAGCCCGCATTTTATTTTCAGGGCCTAGGGAAGCCCCTGGAAAGTTTAAACTAAAAACATGATCTGACTTAGGTTTTTGATTATCACTCCAGTTGCTTTATTCTTAGGTAGAGTATAGGGCAGCAAGAGATACAGTATGAGGTACTGAAGTAGTCTAGGTGAAAAATGCAGCAGCCTGGGCTAGGACGGAGGCAGTGGACATGGAGAAAAGGGGCAATTACAATAAGACAATTAAGAACATGTTTTGGAGGCAAAATCTATAGGACCTGCCGACAGACTGGATGAGGAGTGGGAAGAGAGAATCAAAGACTACGCCTAGGTTTTTAGCTTGATCCAACTGGGTATATAGTGGTGCCATACACTGAGATAAGATATGAGAAGGACAGACAAGGACAGGGAGACAGATACGGTGCATGTACGCAGGTGTGCATGAATACCTGCGACATGGTGCACGTACTCAAATGTACATGAATACCTGCGCTGTATGGGGAAAGAATGAAATGAAAAGATCCTTTCAAACATGTTAATTTTGAGATTCTAGGGGATCTCAAGGGAATCTGAGAAGAGATACCAAGTAGAAATGAGTCTAGAGCTCAAGAGATCTGACATATAAAGCTGAGGACATGGATGAGATGACCTAAGGAGATGTGCAGACAAAGAAGAGACACAAAATTCAAAGCCAGGTAGAAGGAAAGCCGGCAAGAGACACAGACTGACACTGGAAACCCAGGAGAGCTGGTGCAGTGGAAGGTAAGAGACTATAGTGACCACAGCTGCTTCTCAAGTGCCCAGGGACTTCCGGGTGAGTGAGCTTGTCCTTAAATTCTATCTACAGAAGTCATTTATTTGATTAGTACAGAGTTCTTGAGAGTTATAAAAAGATAAACTCAAGAGTGCCTTTGCCCCCAGCCATACACCAATTTCAAGTGTCCACATTCTATCCATCTTTCAAGGACAGTTCCAAGGCCACCAACTCCAGAAGGCATTTCTTGATAAGCTTTAGATGACTTCAAGTCTCTTTTGTTGATGTGAATTCCCATGGCAGTTTGCCTGCACCTACCTCCTGCACTTTCCCTTTCTATCTTGTACTGAGGTTATCTTCCCATAGATCTTAGATCTCTGTAACTCTGAGGTGCCTTGACGGGCAGGCTCTGTGTCTGATTCATGTACGACCATGCACCGTAGGAGCTGCAAGGCTCAACATACACATTAATGAATGCATGCTTTTTTTTTTTTCTTAAGGCTGAAGGTGGGCCATCGGTTTCTCTAACTTCATCACTACTGCTGTTGGTATTATACTTACTGATACATGCATCTTTAAGCAGCATGCATGCTTGAAACCTTTGCAAAATAAGAGAAAGACTTCGGGCAAAATGGAGCTCTAGGCAGAAGCACCACGTCGTCCCTCCATAGCAAAGATCCGAAAAACTAAGCCAAAAAGAGAAAACAACAATCCTGAAACCCTAAAACATCAAATGCAGAAATAAAGAACTCAGCCAAGCACCAAATGGAGAGAGAAAACTGACAGAGAATGGAGAGCGAGGAGAGATTCATGCAGAGGTCCCCTACCAGCTAACGCAGCGTGGATCCGCCATCTCGGACTCCTATCAGAGACCAGCAAACGGTGTACGAGAAAGCAGCCTCAAGGAGCTTCCAGTGGGAGACAAAACAACCGGTAATTGGCGATATACGATTTCCCACCCCCAACCCTTCTTCACCCCGAATCGGCCTCCTCTGCTTCCCGCGGCCACAATCTCTTGTACAGGAAACACCGGCAGCCTGGATTACACACACCTGAACGGGCCGGCTCTCTGAGTGCCTTTTGTTGGCTGCTGGTGTTGCTTCTATCTGCTTCTTTTGATTTCTTCCTTACCTCTCACCACCTCCCCCTCCTTTCGCTCAAATACCTGGCTCGTGTGCCATCTTTGCTTCTTCCTGAGGGGCTGCAGAGCTACGGTAATTTGTGATACATACTTTCCCACTACCTACCCTTCTTCACCCACACTCAGACCCCTCTGCTTCCCACAGACACACCTCACCAAGGAACACGGGCTGCTTGGAATCCACCAGCCTGCACTAGCTGGGTCTCTGAGTGCCATCTGTTGGCTGCTGGTGTTGCATTTTTTTCTGCTTCTTTTGATTTCCTCCTTACCTCTCACCACCTCCCGCTCCTGTCGCTCAAACACCTGACTCCGCGCGCTATCTTTGCTTCGTCCTGAGGGGCTGTGGAGCTCCGTTCAAGTGTGGAGCTCTTTCCCGGTCTGCGCCGCCACGCTGGTGGGATCCCGGGGCTTTTGTTCGTTTGTTTGTTTTGAAATGTTTGCTTGTTTTCTTTTCCTTTTCTTGAGTTGGGAGCCCTTTCTGGCCAGGCTGAGCTGCGTGGCAGGGAGACTCCCCTTCGGCTTCCACAGTCGTGCAGAGGGATCCCTGAGAGCATTTCTTTTTACGTTGTTTTTTTTTTTTTTCCCCGTTTCTTTGGCGGCTCTTCTTTTTTTTTTTTAATTTCTTTTCCCTCTATTTCCCTTTTTGTCTTTCTTCACTATTCAGTTTCTCATCTCTCTATATCTTCCTTCTCTTTCTGTTCCCTGAATACCTGGCATTGTATACCTCTAGGCCTTCTAGCCAGGCTGTACTGCAACCTGACAGCGACTTCCCCAGACCTCATAGCTGCACCAGTGGGATCCCTAGGAACTTTGTGGTTCTTTAACCTTTCCGATTTTTATTTATTCATTCTTTTCTTTTTGTCCTCTTCCCCTTTCTGTTTTTCTCCATTTCATACTCTCTCATCTCTCCACTCCAACGGCAAGCTCCCCTAGCATTCTTTTTTCTTTGTTTGTATGTTTTTGGCTCCTCTTCCTCTCTCCCATATCCATCTTAGCTCAACACGTAACAATCTCCCCGCTACATACTGCAAACATACACTGTGAGCTTAACATCACACCACCAAGCAGCACAGGCACAGCCTACTGGAACCTGCCCTGCACTGATTACCGACCCACCCTGGTGGCTCTAGTAAGGGCCACAAACAACCCGTCCCAGTAACTCCTTTTCAGCAAGACCTGCCCTGCCGTACCATATCTGAGTGACTGACCCTGCCAATTGGAGAAGGAGGCGAAAAGTATTTCATCCACAGATGAGCAAACAACAGAGAACACACAGTCCGCCTGCTCAGACACAGTCAAATTTTTACAAAAAAAGGGATGAAACAAATCTACAATCAGTAAACGAGAAAAATAACTACTGAATGCCCCGAAGACAGCAGACAATATCAAAACATTTACAAAAACAGGACAGGATGGTTCCAGTAGGCGTCCAAAATAAAACACCAGAGGACTCTCCTCTGAAACAAAATACACTAGAACTACCTGATAGGGAATTCAAATCTCTAATACTCAGAATTCTCCGGGAACTGAGGCAAAAAGCTGACAAACATGAGGAAAAAATACACAAATCCATGGAAAATACAGACAAAAAATTGGAAGAATTCAGGAAAATAATGCAGGAACAAAATGCCAAAATAAATGCACAACTAGAAATTATACAAAGACAACAATTAGAAATCCAAAACATAAACAACAAGATTTCAGAAATGGA
>NW_004443946.1:24123039-24232243 GCF_000243295.1 Trichechus manatus latirostris | reverse complement strand
CTCCGAGGTTCACCGTTCAGCCTGGGAGTGGACAGCCCCCTAAAACCCAATGGGACTAATGAGGTACAGCAGTCCAGTGACAAGGGCCAGAAGGCAGAAGGGGACAAGGAAGCTGGTGATAGGGAAGCCAAGGTTGATTAAGGATATTGATCTGTTGTGAGATTATTAACCATTGCCATAGGGAAACATGTGTAGTAACTGTTCAATGAGAAACTATTTTGTTCTGTAAGACTTCATCTTAAGTGAGAACAGCAGCACAATTGGAAGAGCGTAGTCAATGTCACTGAACTGTGCATGTAGAAATTTTTGAAATGATGTATCTTTGGCTATGTTTATTTTCTCCAAAAAAAAGATTGAGAAGTTAGAGGGTTGACATGTTGTGGGGTTGCTAACCAAGGTTGTAAAACAATATGTGTACTATTGTTTCATGAGAAATTATGTGTTCTGTAAGCCTTCCCCTGAAGTACAATAAAAAAAGAGGGCAGCAAAATATGGTATAAAGAGTAATGGCATATAAATAAACCATTAAATACTTTTAAATTTCATTTATAAATCAAATAAAATAAATTCACTAATTTATTATTTTAAAAATGTTAATAGTAACCTGAAAATAAAATACCAGAAGAATTCAATAAGGGAGGTTGCTGGAGCTATAGGGAATTTGGAACATTTGAGAAAAAGGAGAACAGAGATGAAAGAAGACTAATATTCTTGCCTTATTTGGGGGAGGGAACTCTAGAATTAATAGAAAATGTGGGTGTAAGCTTTTGTTAAAATTATGCACTAGTTTAATATCCTTACTAGTAGAACACATATAATAAGCTGAAGGATTAAATCCAAGCAGAGTAATATTCACAATATGTTGGAATGACTCAAATTATTCTATTAATGGCTTTTTAGAGCAGGTTAAGTACCATCAGTTAAATGTTTCCAAAGAAAGATGTTAAAAAATAACTCTTTATATAGGAAATTTGGGAAGAGACATAGTGTGTGTATATGTGACAAAAAATAGAAAACAGATGTGTTAAGATTAACACTATTCAAAATAAAACTCAAGGCAAAAAGTAGGAGTTGCTTCAATGAGGGATATCATATCACTTCCCCAGACCTTCATCTAAGAGAAGAATATTTGTCTGTGTTTTCTTTTTCACTTTTGGCGGAAATTATTGTGATTTCAGATTGTAAGGGATAGAATCAATTATTGTATTTAGTGGTTGTAGCATTGTGTATCCAAATATTTTCTGATAAATAAATTTCAAATGGAATAAAAAAAAAATAAGAGAAAGAACAAATCTAGAACATCTCTCTCCATACAATTCTCTATTTGTCCTTCATCTGGAATTCAACAACTACTACTCCATTTTTATGTATTACTAGTGGCCCCCAGGACATCTACGGCATAGACAGAGGTTATTTAATTTGAATCAAAGGTTCTAAATACTATAATTTTCCATCAGTATAATCATAAAATCAGAGTTTGGGAATTCCCACCTCTTATACTTACTAATTACTTGACCTCAATTCACCTTTTTCAGCCTCAATTGCCTCATATATAAAATGGGTATACCATTGCCTTTCTCACAGTATTGTTGAGGATTACAAAAACACATGTGCCAATACCTAGTACGAAGTCTGGGTATACAAGTCTTACACAGTATCTATATTATTTCAAGATGGCAGAATGAAGTTCTCCTATGAAGTCTTCCTGATCCAAGACCTATAATTCAATAATTCAAGGATCTCTTAGTTTCATTTCATGATCAGAGAAAGCAAAACCAAACCAAATCCACTGCCATCAAGTCAATTCCGACTCATAGCAACCCCATAGGGTTTCCAAGGCTGTAAATCTCTATGAAAGCAGACTGCCACATCTTTCTCCTTCGGAGCCACTGGTGGTTTCGAACCACTGTCCTTTTGGTTAGCAGCTCATTGTTAACCAAAGAAAACATGATATTCAAAACTAGGAACTGAACTCCAGGATTATAATTATAGGATTATAATTCTCCCGAAAAAATTCTATATAGCTATTAGACTTAAGTCTAAAATGCACTTGCTATCTGCATTAAATTTAAATAAAATTTATAATTTTCTATTGTAGAGTAAGAAAGATGCTTTTCAATCAAAGTTCCTCTGAATAAAACAGGAGATGAGTCATTCTCAGCATAATGGTCTAAAGAAAATTACTGCACTAAAGCCAGAAATGGCTTTTCCTTTTGGATTTCTTAAGTCAATTAATCAATCACAACGTAAAATGGACAGATAACTTGAAATATTTTCAGAATTCAAACATTCACTATGGAATAGAGTCACATTAAATGGGATCATCAAGCAGCAAAAGTCAGACACATGACAAGTTGTATGCATTAGTGACTGCCACACTTAATTTATACAGAAAAATCAATGTTGGGTCTGGCAGTTTGAAGGTAACAGTTTCTGTTAATATTGAAATAAAGTCAAACTAGCACATATCAGTTACAAAGCATAAGATTTAATATATATTGCCATAATACTACCAAATGTATCTGAAAAAAAAAAAGTTCTTCAGTTCAAAGTGCTAAACCTCGTTAGTCATCAGGGAAATGCAATCTAAATGACAATAAGTTCGGATATCACTCCATACCAACCTGAATGCATAAAATTAAAGACTAGAAGTACCAAGAGTTAATGAAGATATGGAGCCACTGGAACTCTCACATACTGTTAGTAAGAGTGTACACCGGTACAACTACTTTAGTAAAAGGTTTTGCAGTATCTACTAAAGCTGAACAAACACATCCTGTGATTCTGTAATCCTATTCTTAAATACATATCCAACAGAAATGTACACATATGTGCTCCAAAAGACAAGGAAAAGTACAAGAATGATCATAAAAGCATTCACTGTAATGGCCAAAAACTGCAAACAAAAGAGGCAAAAAAATATAAATATTCAATAGTACGGCAGATAAGTTGTGATATATTCATATGATAAAATACTATGGGGGGGGGAGGGACCCTGCTATATGCAAGAACATAAGTAACTATTAAAAAACAAAATACTGAGCAAAAGAAGCCGAACTGAAGAGCACCCACTACATTACTGCATTTTCATAAAATCAGGCAAAACTAATCTACGATGATACAAGCCAGAATTAGTGGTAACCCTGGGCAGCATTGGGAAAGGGAGGTAGTGAAATGGAAGAGGACATGAGGCGGATTCTGGGATTCTGGTAGCACTATAATTTTTAATTTAGGTGATGATTATACATTTATCATTTATCAAAGGTAAAAGTTTATGAAAGGTGAAAATGTAACATGTATGTGCTTTCCTGTATGCATGTTATACTTTAAAGGAGTGCTGGAGGCACAACAGTTAAGCACTCAGCTGCTAACCAAAAGGTTGGCAGTTTGAATCCACCTAACGGCTCTTTGGGAGAAAGACCTGGAGATCTGCTTTTGTAAAGATTATAGCCATGAAAACCCTATGGGATAGTTGCACACTGTCACATGAGGTCGCTATGAGTGAAACTGACTTAATGGCATTTAATAACAATAATTTTGTATTCTGAGAAAAAACTTCAAGTTCTTTACAAGTGTATGTATCTATACATTTTATAAAAGTATAAACCCGTTGCCGTCAAGTCAACTCTGACTCCAGGTGACCCTACAGGACAGAGGAGAACTGCCCCATAGGATTTCCAAGGCTGCAATTTTTATGGGAGCTGATGGCTAGGTCTTTTCTCCTGTGGAGCCACTGATGAGTTTCAATTGCCAACGTTTTGGTTACTCAGCTGAGCACTTAACCATTGCACCACCAGGGGTCCTTAAGTTAGGCATAAACCCATTGCCACTGAGTTGATTTTGACTCATAGCGACCCTACAGGACAGAGCAGAACTGCCCCATAGGGTTTCCAAGGAGTGGCTGGTAGATTTGAACTGCCGACCTTTTGGTTAGCAGCCATAGCTCTTAACCACTGTGCCACCAGAGCTAGGGTAGATATACTTTGGAATTATGGAGAAGTGTTGGCGGGTACTTAATGCAGATGAATAGATAAGGAAAGGCATGGAAAAAAAGTAAAGAGCGTGTTCAGAGACAATTGTTCAGTCTACCCGGAGTGACAGATGTGTGAAGAGGTATACAGGAAAATGAGTTTGAAAAGTTAGGTTGGAAATTAATTTATCTAGGGCTAAGAAGGTCTAGTTAAAGAATTTAGACCCTTTTTATGTAGGTAATGAGAAACCAGTGATGGTTTGGGGGTGAGTAACAGTGACTGATAAGATTTCTTTTTCATACTGAATTTGAATTTTATTTTCATGAATTTTATTTTTAACTATGTTTGCATGGAATTGAAATTGTTTCAAAATTCTTTAAAAGATATGACTATACTCTGGTTAACATGCTCGACTGCTAACTAAAAGGTCAGAAGTTCAAGTCCACTCAGAGGCACCTCAGAAGAAAGACTTGGCAATCTACTTCTGAAAAATCAGCCACTGAAAACCCTATGGGGCATGGTTCTACTCTGACACACATGGGGTCCATGAGTTGGAACTGACTCACCAGCAACTGTTGTTTTTTAAAAAGAACATTAAGATCCAGTATAAAGAAAAAACATATTAAAAAAAATTATGAACCATAATTCTGATTGGATAAATTTTCTGAATCTTGTCAACTTGGTGAGTTCATGGTTGTGAAATGAGCATGGTATTCTCATAAAAATACGTGAATAATGGTATTTCTGCGGCTTACCTTACATACACAGCCCCTAAATCGGTTATTTGTGGTTATTTGTGGGTCTGTTTCAGATCCAAAGTCTTGCATAGAAAGTCTTTCCCATGGGGTTAGGGCCAGCCAGAGTATTTAGATGGGACCCTGTGTGGCCTTGCCTGGCCAGACTTCTTGGTGGCCTCTGTCCTTGTATTATTGCCCAGAAGTTCCCAAAGGGTTCTGGTTGAGCCTTTAGCCATCTTGATTACTTATAAAAATACAGCCATCATACTACTATTTGGAGAGGACTGAACTTTTGTATTTCTTAATAAAAATTTTCCAGTTATTAATATCAACGTAAGGAGAAGATTTATTCAAAACTAGTCAGGACTGATTCTGAAGCATGTCTTTTGGTTGAACTCAGAGGTGGTGGTGTAAGATTCCTTGGGTCAGGTACTATGTCTGTCTTGCTCACCATTGTCTCTCCATGGCTGAGTATAGTGCCTGGGACATAGTAAGTGCCAAATGAATGCTTGTTGAATAAGCACTGGATGAATCTTGGGCACATGTTCCTGTGGCAAAGCTACTGTAGTTGATGGAAAAAGTGTTTAAGTTTTTAATTAAAACATTTTTCTGCCAGTTCTACAGGTTTTGGTGATAAAGATCTGAAAATTATTTTTCAGTGTGTTGCTTCAAAATGTTAATAACACTTTAAAATTCTTTTTAGATAAAATAACTAAATAGAACACAAGTATCCAAAAATGTAAAATTCTGTGTGCTGTTTTAAAAAATGTAGAACATGTAGTATTGGCATTCTCTTTCCTTCTCTTTAGAAAGGGTCACTATGCTAAATTAAGATATCGCCTTTCTAGCCAAGATTTTACTTACTTGACTCAAAGCCCGGAATATAGATGGAAGTACAAGAAGGTTTGCCAAAGCACGGAACAGTAATGAAATTTTTTCCCAGCAACTTGGAATTTTTGTGTGTGTGTGTGTGTGTGTGTGTGCGCGCGCGCGCAATTCTAGTAATTAAGTATGAAAAGGTGGTATTTTTAACATTTAATAAAGAAAACAAATCTGAAATAAATGGAGAAATTTACTATAAAATTAAATACGATTATTTTTTCTGATAGGGAGATAGCAAAACAAAAAGAAAAGATGACGATTTCATCGTTTTAATAGAGCCTGTGTTCCTGACTCCTTAAATTTTATTCTTACATTTTCTTGAAGGTTATGTGGCATCATAGTATAGCATGTTGCACACTGAGGTGCTTATTGGAACAGCCTTTAGAAGCTTCTGGATCTCATTTGTCTGGGAGCGAGTTTACAGTGGGTTGGGAGATAAATTTTGTGCTTATGGCTTTTGAGTTCAAAAATTCGCAAGATTTGGCTTTTATACTATAAGAAATTTCACAGAGTCATTCTGTCTCTGAAAATATTTAACAGTTCACAATTCTATTTTACAGTTTTGCAGCTCGTTGTCTAGTGGGGAGGAAGTATTTGATGCATTAAATACAAGACTAGCGGTATTTTGGGTACTATCTGTAGATTTTCGTATTTTTTTAATAAGCATTTGTTGTTAGGATTCTCTTATCAACGCATAAATTGTGAAAACTGGTCAAATTTAATCAACAAACAATTTTACTTTTTTTACACTTGTTTGCAAATCTTTCTAATCCTTCTGATGATGGGCTTTTAAATGAGTATATGGACGAAACTGATTTTCACATGGAAGCCAATCATCAAGTCGGAGGGGATTTGCCAGTGCTTAATGTATTTGAGATGACTTATACGACAAGACCCTTGGAAAACCAACAAATACACTTATTGGAGCCCTTCCCTGACACCTTCGGTCATGACTAAATGATTTTTCTTGATGGTATGAGCTTGTTATGCTAAGCAAGTTAAACAGAGTAATTTCTACTATGTACAATTTAGATTCCTAAGACCAAACTGAACTCAAAAATATTAAAGGGCATATACATATATCTGTAGTCCATAGTTGAAACAACCCTTTTCTGAGAAACAAAAGAAGTCATTAAGGGCAACTTCCATAAAAAAAGGTGCCACACTCTGCCAACAAGGTCCCATTCTCATACTCCTGTTGCTAAAAACAATTGCACAGAAATCCCCTTCTCTGTGAGTGCTATGGTAGGAGGGAGAGGAAGAGCCTAGAGTCACATATTTTATCTCTTGGATTCATAAAAGATAAATAATATGTGAAATCCAGACAGTCTTGGACACATTTTTGTTTGTTTTTCTTTGGTTATCAGTTTCTGTCCCGGTCAATCCTATTACAGTCATTAAAACAAAACAGGACATGATATTTTGAAGGTTAGATGGCAGTGGTATTAGGACATTCATTTTTTATGTTCAGATACTCTGAACTGGGGTCTAGTTTCTGTGTATATTTAACAAGTGTATTAGGAACAGAGCCAGGCAATTCATGTCCTGAAAGTAATACCCACTGCCACCTCTTAGGTGCCCTGAGCCTTTACAAATAGTGGGGAGCTACAGCCCTTCCCAGTTGTGTGTGGACACAAAGAACGACTTCATCTACTTCAATGCGACCCATATAAAATTCTCATTCAACTCAGTATTCATTCTGCAAAAATAAACGTATGCCATTCTGTACTTCTCCCTGGGGTTACAGGAGAGTATTTTGAAATCAGAGCAACTTCAGAAGACAAAAGCTTACAAAATTTCCAGACTTTCCTGATCCGTGGTTCTTAGACTAGGGAATGAATGTGCATCAGATTTTTCAGTGCCTGAGGCTATTTTACATCCATGGTTCCCAGGTTGGTACTTCTCTTGGTCATCCTGGAAAACTTGATTGTGATTTATTTTTTGCAAATAATTCATGTACTGATAGCAACTCTGAGAAACAGATTTGCCTGTTTTTTGTTGTTTTGTTTTTTGTCTTTTAAGTTTCTGGACCATCTTTGGGCTGAAGCCCTGGAGGTGTTCGCTGCTCACTCCCTTGTTTGTGCTGAGAGAACATAGTTGAACTCTTCGGACTTTACCCCCACATGCTGTTGGGTTGGAGTTTTTGTATCATATGAGGGAATCATGAATGATACTCAGTGCTTTAGGAGATTCTTCAAAAAGTTGATGATGTGGCCCTCACCACTAAAGCCTGGTATGGGGGAGCTCCCCGGCTCTTATTCTGTGCCCATAAGAGCCAGTTACTAAACATGTGGGGACACCTTCACCCCAGGACCAGGTGGTACCCAAAGTTAGAAGTCAGAGTGAAAACTAGCAGATGTCAAGTTTAATTATAAAATATTTACAATGTGAACTTTAAAAATGGGCTTACCTTCTATTTGGGAAGAGAAATCTTGTTTATACGAAATCACTGCAATTATGGAAGACAACATACAATCTAACTGCTTCATTGGGTTTTTACTCATCCCAAGAGTACAAAAAAAAATCCAGTTAGCAAACTGAAAATCTGAGTAGGAACTTCTAGTTCTGACTTTGATCAGATGAATGAGGAAAGAAGAGAAGGGCAACTTTTCTTTCAAAAATTGTGACAACCTCCACATTCCCTGATAAATAGAGTATTCTCAGTTGCCTTAGGTCTTTATGGAAGCCTAGAATTAGAATCAAATTACATTTCCCCCCTCTGGAGAATATAATTTGTTGATGAGTGTCCACCCCATATATTAAGGGAGATAAGTAGTTTTCCTCTGTCTCTTGTCTTGAGATAAGAGAAGATATCAGCCAGAGCTAAAACTTAATCCTGTTTACCTACATTGATCATGGCTTCTTCCTTGAGAATTTAAAAAAAAAAAAAACCCGAAGTCTGATTTTAGCCTGGCAGAATCTGTCTGAACTCGGCTGTGAATGGGGGGAGGGGAGGGCTGGACAATTTCTCTCAGATTGCTTGTACTGGTGGTTAACTATTTACATGCATACGTACTACAGGGTGACAGTACATATACATTTGATGTTAATATTGTTTAACAGAATTATCTCTTATTTAAATGTTTTACATTTAAGTCTCCAACATTTGTTGACTGTAACAGTTTGATGATAAATATTTCTCACCTGAATTAATGTTGCAAAGTATGTTTCCCTTCTGTTATTGTGGTCATTGCACCAAACAACCAACAAAAAAAAAAAAAAAAAAACAAAACCTGTTGCTATTCCGACTCATAGCAACCCTATAGGACAGAGTAGAACTGCAGCATAGGGTTTCCAAGGAGCGGCTGATGGATTTGAATTGCTGATCTTTTGGTTAGCAGTCAAGCTCTCAAGCACTGCACCACCAGTCCTCCAAACAAAATAAGTAATTTGGATACGAGATAACAGAACTGGCAATTACAATCAGTAAATTTTATTATTTGATTTTGTTTTCCATGTCTTTATTTGTTTTAACATGATTATTTTTCCTTAACTAGATAATAGATGCTAATTTGGAAAACAGAAAGGGATTTAAAAAAAAAATTCTCATTATGTTTCTAATATTAATATTTTATTATATTTACTTTTTTTCCTATACTAGTATATATTTTCTAAAAAAAAATTAGGATCATATTGCATATCTGTTTTGTATCTAGCTTTATCTGTTAGCATATTTTTATTAATATTTTCCATCTATTTAATTTTTGGAAATACCATTTCCAGTTGCTCTATAATATTCTATCACATCATATGATATTCTATCACATCATATGTTTAGTCACGTATTACAAACAGAGCCTCAATGAATTCACTGTAATTTTTTTGAACATGAATTTTTACCTGAGTGCTTGATTATTTTCTTAGGATAATTATCTAGAACAAGAATCAGTGGGTCAAAACATTTGAATGATTTTTCTTTAGCTTCCTCAAACTCTCCTTTTGACACACTAAGGGATAAAGCTGTTACCTTTTCCTCTTCTCATCGTGACAAATCATATTTGAAAGTACACTGCCAATTAATTAACGTGTTGAGTAGATCCTGCAGATCAAGAGGGATGACTTCTTTTCAGAAAATCGCACAGGACAAAAGAGTCATCTGTTTGGTGTCTGTGATCTTATAAGACTGACCAGAAGATTAAACAGTGCCAGAAGCGTGTGTGTGTGTGTGCGCGCGTGCGCGCGCGTGTGTGTGTATCTGTGTCTGTGTGTGTATGTGTGTGTGTGTTTGACGCTGTGGAAGCTTTAATTGGAAACTTTACCTTCTAGAGTAACTTTTACATTAGTACTGTAGTGAAAGGAAACTTTGTAAAACATAATTAAGTATAAACCTTGAAAATTACTTTCCAATGTGTGTAACTTAAATAAAATGTACTTTATATCTGCTATGCTGTATTTGTTTGTGGTCCCCAAAATGAGCAGACCTCTCAGCTCATGTAGGTTTGCCATCTGGCTACTGTGGGATTAAAAAAAAAAAAGTACATCCTGTTAATTGAGTTTTTATTAGAGTGCGGTCCAGAATATTTATTTAATGTCCACAGTTATCTGACTTATGGCTTACTGTTAAAGATCATTATTTTCCAAGGTTTCTGGGGTGTGACATTAGCATTATGAAAGTGGTACAGCAGGTGATGTCCTCTCCATTTAACAGTTGAGGAAACTGACAGAACCTGTCTAACGTCCCTTGCCTATTATATGGCAGCTGCCATTCTTTCTCTTAGCACTCTCTCCATTATTTCACACTTTTTCTCTACACCTCCATCATTTTCTTGGTTGTCCTTCCAGTGGTAATAACATCACCTACATTGATGATGATGATGATGACAGCAACTATTACTGATCAACTGCCACATGCCAGGCAGTGTTCTAAGTGCTGTACCACGTTTTAACCCTGATCCCAATCCTATGAAATAGGTGTCATCTCCTTTTTCAGAGGTGAGGAAACTGGAGACCTGAGAGGTTAAGTAACTTGCCCAAGATTTGTGCCATAGGGTAACTGACAATCTTATGAAATAATTTATGTAAAATTTCAAGCAGATACTAAGCTTTCCGTAAATGGTAGTGGTTACTATAGTGCATATCCGGTTATAATATCTGCTTATATGTGGTCTTTGAGGGTATATGTGGCCAGTGAGCTCATTGAGGGCAGCAGCTGTGACTTGCCGGCTGCCGCAGCCCCAGGGCTGGGTACCTAGTTGGTGCTGTGTTAGTGTTTGTTAAATGTCCATTGAATGTATGTGCAGTTGTACTCTGCCGTTTAGGATGTGAGACTATTTATGTTCTCCAGCATGTGGTTTATCACCTGGTGAATTAGGTTGTCTGTCATGCTTAGTCTGTATGGGGGTCTTTACTGTGGTCACTTAGCTCCCTGGACTCCTTGTCATGCCTGGGGCACATGAAACTGGTGTTCTTCTGAGGCAGTGACCCACTTAGTCTTTGAACTAATTCTCGAAACTGGAATTCGGTATTCCAAAAACCTTCTGACATTTAGATATAACATGAGTTTTTCAATTTGGGGTAAAGAGGATGTTTTCTGAAACTGGCTGAAAGAAGCGGAGTTTGGGAAAATTGAAAATGTTTTTGCTTTCGGATGTTCTTTTTTCCTAAGAGTCTAGACACAGTTCATAATAGTCTGTGTTTGCAACCCAATTAATTAAAAAAAAAAAAGTTACAATAGCATAAATGCAGCTGCATACTCTCTTACTTTTCTCTTTTTTTCAAGTGAAGCTGGGAGAGTAAGATATAAGAGCATCAGTGGGATGTTTGCTCTTTGAGTCAGTTTACTTCTTCCAATGCAGGAGAGCTTCTGGATGATGCAGGACTGTCATGAGGGACCTTCACAGTGGTTGAAGCCAAAGGGAAGCCAAAAGGCTGCTGCTGTTTTGATTCTAGGATTCCTCTTTGGCTTGCTAAGGGCCCTGTTTTAAATTAACTAATTAGTAACGCATTACATTGAAGAAAGGCATCTGGAAATTTAGATTCTAATTCTGGTTTTAATTCTAGAGCTCAGTATGGATGGCTTGATTGGCTGGGAGAGTAAACCCCACTTAGCTTTTGTTTCTCTCTCTGAACAAATGAAACTGAAGTTAGTTCTTTGAGACGGGTAATTGAGATAATGGATAAAATTTTATCTGGTAATTTACTCCTGAGCTCGTTTGTTGCTAGGTGCTGACTCACAGTGACCCCATGTGACAGAGCAGAACTGCCTCATATGATTTTCTTGGCTGTAATCTTTATGGAAGCAGATTGCCAGGTCTTTCTCCCTCAGAGTGGGTGGCTGAATTCAATTCACCAACCGTTTTGTTGGCAGCCGAGCACATAATCATTACACCACCAAGCCTCTTGAGCTCCTAAAGAGCTAGCTGAATTAACCTCTTCGGGTCTGTAGGATATAACTAAAATTAGTCATGAGGCTACAACCCTGGCGACAGGTCTCGAAGTCTTTATTTTTGTTCAGATAAGAGCACCTGAAAGTCATGGTGATTTTAATGAAAACCATGAAATACTGATATACTTAATTCCATGTTAGGAAATAAGAATGATTTTGCTAGCGGGAAAGGACTATAGTCATATACATGTGATATAAAATCATAATCACTGGGCTCAGGTTTGGAGGTGGAGTGAAAGAACTGTCTCATCTAAGCATGATTTCTTCCTGTTTTTTGGGTCATTTGCCTGCTACTGTTCTTTTCATTTTGTTCTCCTGTATGTGCTTTGTTGGTATTTGCTAGCAGATAACCTGTGGCAGATGTCAAAAGATTGAAGAAAAACATGTAAGATAAAAATCTAAAAATCTAGAAAATTCTCTCTTACCAATTAACTTTGGCTTGGAAGAAGTACAACCAGAATGCTCCTTAGAAGGAAGGAAGGCGAGACTACGTCTTACATACTTTGGACATGTTGTCAGGAGGCATCAGTCCCTGGAGAAGGACATCATGCTTGGTAAAGTACAGGGTCAGTGAAAAAGAGAAAGACCCTCAATGAGATGGACTGACGCAGTGGCTGCAACAATGGGCTCAAGCATAACAGTGATCGTGAGCATGGCGCGGGACCAGGCAGTGTTTCGTTCTGCGGTGCATAGGGTCACTATGAGTCGGAACCAACTTGACGGCACCTAACAACAAAAACAACAACTCATTTTTTGAACTGGGAAGAAGACGTCCATTGTTTTATTTTTTAACCAGTGACTACAGGCAGTCCTTGGGTTGGGAACGCGATCCATTCCTGTGTCTTTAAGTCGAATTTGTAGGTAATTTGGAACAGGTGCATATGGTTCTTATTTAGCCTTACTTTAGTGTAAGAGAAGCCCTGGTTGCTCCGTGGTTAAAGTGCTTGGCCATTAACCCCAAGGTTGGTGGTTCGAACTCACCAACCACTCCGCAGGTAAAGGATGTGGCAGTCTGCTTTCGTAAAGATTTACAGCCTTAGAAACTCTGTGGGGGTAATTCTATTCTGTCTTACAGGGTTGCTAAGAGTTGGAATTAACTCACAGCACACAACAACATGCCTAACTTAAGTGCCCCCTCTTCCTCAAGACTTTTCGAGTGCCCCCTCTGCTGAATTTCCATAGGGTCCTCTATGTGGAAAGTGCATGGGCTTTGGAAACAAACATCATTCACATCACAACTCCGCCCATACTAGTTAGGCCTTGAGCAAAGTAGGTAACCTCACTAATTTCAAACTGAACAACACAGGGCCGTAATAACTACTCTGTAAGGCTTGTGGGGATGAAGAGCAACATTTACCACCCAGGGTTCAAGTCTCAGTGCTAACAATTGCAGATGATCCGATCTTGAACAAGAACTGAAACACCATAAGCCTGTTTTCTCACTCGCAAACTGGGAGGAGCTGCATCAATTTCACAGCAGAATAACAAATGGGGCCAGTTAGCGCAGAACTCTGACTGTCATGCCCTGTGTGTCCACAGCCTCTACGTCCCCACCTTGGTGGGGGCCCTTCCTCTGGGCTCCTACAGCACCCAGGGCTTCCCTCTATCACGGTATTATCTATCTCCTCCATCTGACAGGCTAGTCCCTGAGAGCACTCCAGACTCCCTAGCATTCTACAGACACCCTGATGAATAAATACATCAGACAAAAAATATTTTTAGGTTTGAGGTGCTTCAGAGTTATAAATTAAAGCTCAACAAATAAAAATCAGAGCACTTAAAGAGACTGAGAGTAACACGCAAATGAAAACACTTGCTGAAATGTTTATTCTTTAAGATCCAGTTCAAATAATAATAGCTGCGACTTGCAAGAGCCTACTACGGGTAAGGCATCGTCCCAGACACTCCACTGCTGCCTCCCCATGATAGCTCCTGTCGCATCTCCAAGAAGGTTGCATAACCTTGCAGCCACCACCACACTTCATCAGTTCACCTCTAACAGAACATTCTTCCCTGTATTTTAATTTTGTTTCATCATCTCACACTTCCTACAAGATCAGAAACTGGAGGAGGGCAAGGCATGTGTGTAACAGGCCTTTCTTTCCCACCTTTGGCCCCAACAGAACAGGAATTAAATTAATTAAAAGGGACAGTGTTAAAGCTTCCACAAATAATCACCAGTAGTTTAGCTTATGGTTCCTCTGTCAAGTGATGTATCACCTTCACCTCTAAGACTCCAAAGTTAAAGTAGACCTAGACAGCTTTTTCACATTTAGACAAGGAATTCAATAATTTCTCAAAGTCACAAGAAAAAGTTTTCCCCGAATAAGGTTTGCATTAGGGTGAAAAAAATCAGAAACAACAGAAAACAGTGAACTGAAACCAAAAATGTAAGGAGGAAAAACCTCTTTCTGTCATATTGAATTTACAATGTCCATGATCCTTTAATATTCTTTTCTCCTCGAGCCAAATGCTTTTTTTAGAAAAACAAATCAATGCTTTACAGTTCATACTCATAAGTACTTAAAAAGATAAATTAGCAGACACTATGGTAGAGGATTTTAGTTATTGATTAGATTAATAAAGTTCATGACAGTTGGCTTGTAAAATATATTTAACTATTTTCCAACATGGCTAGCATCTCACTAAAACATGTTTTCTCCATCTCCAACATTTCAGAATCAGTAAACCTACAACAGAAACTGAACTGAATGCTCTCTAACCTCTCTCATTTTTATTATTATTTTATCAGTATTGTTTTGTGCATGTGGGGCATGGTGGTAGAGAAGAAGACAGAAAGGTTATGATTCTGGAATTAAATATTGACTTTCCCCCTCCAGTGTGCAGCACATCCCTTGGAAGTGTAAAAAGAAACAGAGTTTGAGTTTAATTGTGAGTTCACTGAAGTCTAAGAAGCCAATTGTTAAAACAGAAATTCACCTGGTAAACTAGTTCATTTCTCCTCATTCTCTGAAGCCTTGCTGGGAGACGATTATTTAATCCCTCCTTTAGCAGAAGGAGCCTTGGCAGCACAGTGGTTAAGCAAGTGCTCAGCTGCTAACTGAAAGTTCAGCTGTTCGAATCTACCAGCTTCTCCGCAGGAGAAAAATGTGGCAGTCGGCTTCCATAAAGATTACAGCCTTGGAAGCCCGATGGGGCAGTTCTACTCTGTCCTGTAGGGTCGCTATGAGTCGTAACCAACTCAACAGCAGTGCATTTGGTTTTTGGTTTTGGTCAGGTACCAGAAGTGAGCTATTGGAAAAGCTCTCCAAGCTAACATCAAGATAGTTGTCAAAAAAAAGCAGTAAGGAGGGAAGCTAGAGAGGGGAAAAGAAAAAACAGCTCTGCTCTGCCATGATTTCTGAATCAGTTCCAAGAACTTTCCTTCTCCCACTGCCAGCAGCACCCACCAATTCCCATAGTAACCAGCTCATTAATTTCCAACTTGTCCAAGAGGGAGGCATGTTTGCTAAAGACAGAGCACAAGAGAGCAACACCCAAAGCCCCAGCCACCAATCCAAGAGTCTTAAACATTCCAATTGTACCTCCTTGCTTCCCTTAATCCCCGGGTTACCAGATGGTTCTCTCCTTTCCCCCTTCAACTTGACACTGAGATAACAAATAGGACTTTCTTCTAGTACTTGGCACAAAATAATTTTCTGTTTTCCAGGGCACTTTAGGCTCAAGTGTCTTTGGTATTAAAACAATCATGTCCACTCAAACCCACACACTCCACCCTATCCCCACCACCATATATGTTTAAATAATGAGAGCATCTGGTATAAAAATACAGATTTCAATGACATGTTTGGGGCAAGGGTGGGGGGCAAATTTGAGATCCAAGAGATGGACAAAGAGGTTGTATTCCCAAAGGAATGATGAGTAGATAAACGTGTGCTGAAGTGAATGGAGACAGTTATCTTTATAAAGAACAAGATACCTTATGTGGTTGAGCAGGAGCAGGGAGAGGAGGAAGAAGTGCACAGCTCCTCAGCAGAATGAGAGTATTTCTGTCCCCAACACACTCATCAGGGACACTGCAATCAGGAACCATGGCTCATTATGGTGATTTTCAGCAGGGAAAAAGAGAATTATCAGAATTGAGAGGAGATGTGGGGTAATGATTTCAGAAGTTTGAGAGGAAAATAAGCCTAGTTAATTCTAACATGTTTACCTCAAGAATGAATATGCTGAAGAGATTTTTTAAACAAAAAAGATACAGAATCAAAGTAAAAGTGCCCAGCATGGGCTATGACCAGTTCTGAAAGGTTTCACATCTTCAACAGAATTTAATGGCTAAAAGGAAAGGAGACAGTAAGGTGCTACAAAAAAAAAAAGGTATTTGAGTCATTGCCCACGGAAACTATGCCTCACTGGTAAGAGGCACATGCTTCTCTTAGGGTAGATGCTGACTAATGCAACTACAGGAATGTGCACATTTTAATTATGAATAAATCCCAAATTACCTTCCAGTGAAGCTCCCATCAGGAGTATGCATGAGTTCTTTAAACTCTACCTCTGTATGTATGGCACTGTGCTAATTACAGCATATATAGTAATAAAATTAAGGACCTTAAAATATGACTCAGCATCACCAAAAGTGCAGGGGAAAGTGAAAGGAAACACAGAACACAGTAATATTTGTTGTGATAAGAAGGCGGCATTCTGAGGAACGGCTTCTCTCCTCTATATTATCAGTAATGAATGTTTTTAAAATAAACTTTAAAAAAATGCAGAAGCTGGGGAATATTTGAGCTATACAAATTCCTAGAAAATCAATGCTTAAAAGAAAACCAACTAAATTAATATGTCAGTTTACAGCAACTCTAATACAAGTAATAGGATATTCTTTGGGAATGCAGAAGCTAAATCTACAGTTCACAGGGGAAAACAAATGAGCAAGAATAACAAGGACAATTATGAAAAGGAAGCATAGTGCAGGCAGGGGACTAGTCTTAATATTTGCCTGACAGTAAAACATGTTATAAATATATAATAATTAAAAACGTGTGAAATGGGTTCATAAACAGAACATCATATCAAAGGATAAAATAGAAATTCTAAACATGCTTTGGAAAATTTGATACAAAAGGTAGCATTTAAAAATCAATGGATAAAAAGCAAATTATTCAATAACTAGTATTGGCACAACTAGATAGCCACACGGGAAACAGTATGGGATACCTAACTCACACCAAAATAAATCCCAATTCGATCAAAAAAATTTAAACATAAAAAAAAAAAAAAGTACTAAAAGAAAACAGGATATATTTTTCATACTCTTGAGGAGGGGAAGGCTTTCCTGAATAGGACACAAAATCCAAAAACAATAAAAGATTAATAAATTGGATTATCCAAAAATAAATTTATTCATGGCAAAAGTTACCCTAAAAATAAAATACAAGCACAATGGAAAAAGTTAGCAGCTCATATCACAAAGTGTCAATTTCCTTTATACGTAAAGAGTTTATCTCAATAGATAAATGGGCAAAGGCTAAGAAGAGTCAATTCACAAAAAGAGAAACTGCTTTTAAATACATGAAGTATGTTCATCCTCACTTCTAACAAGGGAAATGCACAGAAAAATAACAAGATTTCATTTTTCACCTACAAAATTGGCAAAGATCAAAAGGTTCGATCACATACACTACAGGCCAGGGAAAGGAAAAGATACACATACATTGTTGATGAGAGTGTAATTTGTACAATGCCTGTGGAGGGCAGTTTATCGATATTTATCGAAGATACAAAGATACGTATTCTCTAACCCTGAAATTCCTCTATATAGACAAACTGCAGACTTGAAAGTTCAAGGATAATCACTGTAGTACTGTTAATAATATCAAAAGATCAAAAACAATTTAAAGGTCTACCATTAAGAGTTTGGATAAATAAAGTACAACCATAAACTGGAATGAAGGCACAGAAAAACAGGTTATAAATTTATAATAATTTAAAAGGTGTAAAACTGGCATGCTACCATTTGTGTAAAAATAAACTTTTAAAAAGCTACAGTGTGATGGATCGCTTTTATATGGCCTTTCTCACCATGGTCTTGTAACTCCCACCAAAAGACTGGGTGGAACCATGCAAATGAGGTGCTTGTGGCCCACCAAGGGGATTGGATAGCTTACTAATAATGTAAATAAGCTGCATGGCACCCCTGTAGGGATGGGACCATGCAAAGAAGGTATATGGAAACTTAATGAGGAGACTGGTCAGTTTTGCCATCTCACTAGGCTTAAAGGGAGACATGGAGAGAGAGAAGCTGTAACACGGAAGACAGCGAGAGATGGCAGCACAGCAGGAGCAAAAGTGAGAAGCAGCGACAGAAGACATAGCAAAATTAGGAGACCAGCAGGAGATGGCACAGTGGGCTTCCCAGACCATGGAGTGAGAGAGCTAAGCGCCTTCAGGCTGAGGCTTACTGACGGAGTGGGGAGCCCCCGAGCACTTATTGGCGGAGCTAAAGAGCTTTGTAACACTTGCCAGAGTAGGGCAGAGGCCAGGCTGAGGGGCCTGCCTGCAAGCATGGCTCAGAAGAGAGTGTCCTGATAGAAGAACTACATTCTGACTATTTCTTGATCTTGAAGTTTAACCTGTTACTTCCCTAATAAACCCTGTAACTGTGAGTATGGTCTGTGAGTTCTGTGTGGCCACTGCAATGGATTATCAAACCCAGCAAGTAGAGAGTGCTGTGGGAAGGATGGTTGGTGTCAAAACTGGTAAAAAGGTTGGAGGGTAGAGGTATGTCTGACCTCCACCTCACAGCAATCAGCCTTGGGCTACTGATGCCGATAATGATTCTTCTCCCTTCTTGTGAAGTCAGACTAGGAGATCAGATGTTTCCACCATGCCATTTTTACAAAAGCACACATACTAAATGCAATGGGTTATTTCTGGATTGAATCCTGAAATAGAAAAAGGACATGAGTGGGAAAACTGGTGAAATCTTAGTAAAATCTACGGTTCAGTTAACAGCAATGTACCAACGTTAATTTCTGAGTTCTGACAAACATACCAAGGTTGTGTACAATGTTAAATTAGAGGAAAATGAGTGAAGAGTATACAGGAACTCCTATACTATCTTTGCAACATTTCTGTCCATTAAAAGTTATTCCAAAACTTAAATGTTTATTTTAAACAATCACTCACATACATACCATTACGGTAGAAGGCTACGTAAGAAACAAGTAACAGAAGTTGTCCCTGGAGGAGGTACCTGGAAACTGAGGGTCAGGGTATAAAAGGGAGACTTACTTTTCACTGTATAACCTTTTCAATTTTATTTCATGGGCATATATTAAGTGTCCAATTTTTTTTTAATTTTTAAAATATACAATTACTTTTGTAAGTAAACTTACATCATCCAAGGCATTCACATATTTCTCCATAATGCTAACTAGAAACCTCAAGGGTACATGTACTACTATAATTTTTTTTTTAACTGTGGTAAACTATACATAAAATTTGCCATCCTAACCATTTTCAAGTGTACAATTCAGTGACATTAATAACATTCACAATGTTGTACAACCATCACCACTATCCATTTCTAAAACTTTTTCATCACCCCAGACAGAAACTCAGTATCCATTAAGTAATAACTCCCCATTCCCTCACTCCCTCAGCGCCTGGGAACCACCACTAATCTACTTTTGTCTCTATGCATTTGCCTATTTTAGATATTACATATAAGTGGAATTATACATTTATTTGTTCTTTTGTGTCTGACTTATTTCACTTAGCATAATGTTTTTTAAGATTGATCCATGTCATAGCATATATCAGAACTTCATTTTTCTTCATGGTTGAATAATAATTCCACTGTATATTTATACTCAACACTTTTTAAATACTTCCTTTATTGTACCTAAATAAGTACCGCCCTCATCTACTAGATTTTAAGTCCTTAAAGGTAGGGACTATGTCAAACTCTTTTCTGTACTCAAAGAACCTGGAGCATACTTGCCACATGGAAAGAGTTCAACAAATGAGAGCCAAAATCAGTATTTTCTAGCACAGTGATTCAATTTTTGATTAGTGAGATATTTTGTAATTCAAATACCCAAACAATTCTCCCAAGGGCTTTACCCTTTGGATCCCTCCACTTTTAGAACCTTTGATTCTTAGTTTACAACGAACTAATGAAGAGAAAATCAAGGGACAGAAAGAGGTGAAGTAATTCTCATTGAGGATTTGAGTGAGAAAATAAAGAGAAGCGTTTTAGATATACTCCCATCCACCTTAACTTTCTAAACATTTGCTCTATGCTGGGGCTATAGGAAATATAAAGATAAACCAGACATAATCATTACAACAGAAGTTAGGCATGATATGTAAATTCAGAACTTGAGGAGATAAAATTGACTATGATGCTGCCTTGGATTTTCAAGAACGTTTTCTACAGAGGTATTAAAATACTTCACAAAAATAAGTTACATACTTTGCAAAATAAGAAAATGATAAAAACAATTCAGACAAAGTTTTGGTTTTCTATGTCTTCTCAGAAAAAAAATACATGGACAGCATACTTAAGAATCAATAACTAATTTTGTAAGTACATATTCAAAATACAATAAATAACCTCATAAAATCATTAACACCACTCATTCAGGAAACACTCAAGGTTCCCTGAATGTCTGAGAAATAATAGTTTCTCCAAAAGTATCAACATGCCATCATGGCCCAAGAAGCTCAGAGCTTAGTCTTAGTTCCAACACTGTAAAGCAATGTTATCTTGGGCAAACCACTTGGTCTCGGTAAATGTCAATTGTTCTTCTATTAAATGAACAGATGGCAGCTAAGGTTCCTTCCTGGTCTGAAAGTCTAATATATCTCTTTTCCTTCACACCTCAATTACAAGACTGTTGTTGCTGGGTGCTGTCTGGTCAATTCCAACTCATGGTGACCCCATGTGACAGAGAATAACTGTCCCATAGGGTTTTCTAGGTTGTAATCCTTATAGAAGCAGATCGCCAGCTCTCTCCCCCGCAGAGCTGCTGGGTGGGTTTGCATCATCAGCTGAGTGCTTAACCATTGTGCCACTAGGCCACCTTCTAAATATAAGACCAAGACTTTACAAGCCTTTCAATACAAACACATACCATTTATTTGTGTGTTGAGGGGAGGCGCTACCTGCAATACTTCCTTCCTATTTCCAGAGTGGCTTAACACAAAAAATAAAATAGTATTTGATTACTAATTGATGGCATATATGAATACTTCTCCAATGAACAGAAATCGGATTTAATCAACAATGTGTGGAAACTGACTTAAAATATGTATGCTATACAGCGGAACATTCATTCAGTTGTTCATTCATGTTTAGGACTATAAAAGCTTCTAACTTGGCTTTCATATAATTTTTTTATGTACTAGTTAACAACCCAGATAAAATTCCTTTTGAGCATTATATTTATGAATACACACTGCTACTTGATATTTTTATTACGTTTACAAGTTTTCATAGCTGGAAGAGAGATGAAAACACCGGGAGAAGTTCAGGCATACTTACCCATATGCAGAAAGACATGAATTATCAGTGAATAGTTTTGTTCTGACTTATTTAACACAGTCCTAGATCTGGTCTACTGGTTAGAAAGGTGATTGTACGAAAAGCAAAACAAAGATCTGAGTAGGAATTAATATGCTAAATGTATGGTACAGTACATATTGAGAGTTTAATGATTTCTGCCAAATGAAATTTTCATTTCAAAAGCCACAAATAATATTGAGCTGCTAACAAATATGGTTTTGTTCTAAATAAGTTATTTTTTCCCTAAATAACCAGGATTTACAACATAGGTCCTTTATAAATAATATGGAAATAGAGGTTTCCAAGAAAGAGACAAGTTCAAATTTCCACAGTGAAAGATGTACTTGAGTTCATGTGGATATGAAATAATATCCATCTATAGGAATAACCAGAAAAGGCTTCCTAAGGAGATGAATTTGAACTTGTTTCCAAGGTGGGAAAGGTAATGGGCAAGTACTGAGAAGGAAAGGAAATTCCAAGCAAGAAAAACGATGCCAGTAAAAGCTGCCTCTTGAAAACCCACAATGGCAGTCACAAGATGATCTGATGTGTGAAAAAGATTACTTTAGTCAGGTCAGGACAAACTGAAGGGGGAGAAATGATATGTTACTTCAAACTTCTCACCTCAGTTTTCTCATCCATTTGATGAGAAGTTTGTACTAAATGATTTCTCTGGTCTCGTTCAGTTGACAGCTCGGCTCAGGGGCTCCAGTCAAGTACTGAGTGCCTGCTTCCTAAGAGGTACTGCGCTGCATACTCAAGGCTTCTGCAGCCCTGCCACGCTGGTGTTTTACTAGCCCCATTTGAGAGATGAAAAGAGCAAGGCTCAGAATACCAATGACGTCTAGGGTTACATGGAAACAAAAAGGAATAGGCAAGACAACCATTACGAGGAGAAAGGTGGCATATGAAGACTGACAACATCAAAATTCAAAGTTCCTAAAGACAATGAATTGATAAAATAAGTATTACATCTTTTTCTTTTCTTACGAGATCAAAGGGAATAAGGAAATGGATCTGTGTGGCCCATCATACCAGACAACCGTTCAAAGAAAAGGGAAAACAGTGCTCTCATGGAAACTGATGGAGACAGACGTAGTGCCTACTCCTGCCGCAGTAGCAGCTCTCAATAAATAGTATTGGCCTGTGGTATCCATAATGAGGTAGGTGTTATGCTAAACGTACAACACATTCCTTAGCCATTAGAACAGAGATTAGCAGTTAACTGAAGAGGCCTTCTGAACCTCAGAAGCACTTAAGACAACCCTCACATCCAGCTTTAACTTCAATGCACAGATTATAAAACTTGGTGTTATTTTCAATACAAAAGCTCAATGCTCATTATAATAATTTACTTGCAATTATATAATTGCAGAATTCTCTATTTATAAACAAGTTCACTTGTAACAGCAAAATACAGTTCAATAAATAAAACTAGTCCAAAACAGAAACAAAAACTTCAAAACCCAATATTAGAAGTTAATATGGTCAGTGGTTAAGAGCTCAGCTGTTAACCAAAAGGTTGGCAGTTGGAATCCACCAGCCGCTCCTTAGAAACCCTATGGGGCAGTTCTACTCCGTCCTGTAGGGTCACTATGAGTCAGTATCGACTCGACGGCAAATAGGTTTGGTTTTTTGGTTTTTATTTGTAAATCAAGAAGTCAGTTCTTCAAATTCAGCTCCTGTCCTATCCCATTTATCTATATGAACATGTGGGACTGAAGAACCCATCCTTTGCTGATGGGAGCCACTCTGGCAAAACAATATCCCATGACCTGACAAAAGTCTAGAGAAACATATACCCACATGCACAAGGCCACAGATATGCTCTGCAGCACTGTGTGTAATCAGGAACAACTGGAAACAACCTAGAAGTTCAGCAAAAGGGAAATGGCCAAAAAACTATTCATGTATTCACGTAACTGTTGCGTGCCGTCGAGTCAACTCCAACTCACAGCAACTCTATATGAGAGAATCGAACTGCCCCATAGGCTTTCCCAGGCTGTAATCTTTACAGGACCAGTGACCACATCTTTTCTCTCACGAAGTCACTGGGTGGGTTTCAACCGCCAACCTTCTGGTTAGCAGCCGAGCACTTAACCATAGTACCACCAGGGCGCCTTCAATTCACATGACTAGTCCACATAATATTAGGCAGTCGTTAAAAAGGATGAACTAGATTTATATGAAAATGGACAGATCTCCAAGGCCTACTACTGAATGGGAAAAAAAGTTACTTGAATTCAGTATGATACCTACTACATGAAATTTTAAAACATAAAAATGCAATATTTTTATATTATAAATGAAAATATAAATGCCAAATCAATAAAGTATTTGACTCTGGAGAGTAAAAAAGGAGAACAAGGAAGATGAGGGAGAGAAGTAAACGGGGCCTTAAACCTTATAAATGGACTCATTTATTACTTCCATTTACAAATTAATTTTTAATTTGGGGTTAAGTGGTCTAGAATCAGAGAATAAGGTGAAATAAAGACATATCTCTGTAACTACCGCTAAATTAAAATCTAATCAAATGGTAGACTCTTAAACTACCAGGAACAACTTTAACATCACAAATGAAGCTGGAATGTTATTTGATGAAGAACAGAAGACTGTGTCTCTTTTAAAGGTCACATGAAGCTTACGCTGGTATAATTTATCATTGCTGGTGTGAGCCTATACATATATACTTTTTCCCAGGCTAAAAACATGACAATAACCAAAAGAAGACCTAACATAGAAATATTAAAAATTATGTTAACATGATTAAATTAAAACAGTCATGTTTCCAATTAACCACGAAGAATCCTTTCCCACCAGTGGCCCACATTTATGTAAAAATCCAAGATTGTTAACTTTTCAATAAAGGTGAGCTTACGGTAACAATCGCAGGAGAAAAACGTGGCAGTCTATTTCCTTAAAGATTTACAGCCTTGGATACACTGTGGGGCAGTTTATTCTGTCCTACAGGGTCGCTATGAGTCAGAATTGACTGGACGGCAACATGTTTGTTTGGTTTTTTGGTTTATGGTAACAATAAGGAGAGGTCCCCTTCTTGTAGTGGACTCTCCAAAAACATCTGGGCCTGGGTGGCCATCATTTACCTCTTCTCTTTTCAACGTTGTCAGCAAACCACTGCCTAGGCTGTCTTTTACACAACCATCTATCTACATTCCTCAGGGAAAATAAGATGGACTCTTAATTCAGGGAACTGCATCACCATAAGAGCTGCTGGGGGTGCGGGGGGGGAAGAAAACCTGTTTGTTGTTGTAATAGGTATTATTAATGTCAGATTTACTTTAAATACAATCAAATGTGTTTTTTAATTTTTAGTTACTATTGGGAGCCCTGGAAACCCTGGTGGTGTAGTGATTAAGTGCTACAGCTGCTAACCAGAAGGTTGGCAGTTCAAATCCACCAGGCACTCCTTGGAAACTCTATGGGGCAGTTCTGGGTCGCTATGAGTTGAAATCGACTCAACGGCAAAGGGTTTTTTTATCGGAGCCCTGGTGGCACAGTGGTTAAGAGCTACAGCAAACTCTGGCTGCTAACCAAAAGGTTAGCAGTTCGAATCCACCAGCCACTCCCTGGAAAACCTATGGGGCAGTAGTGTCCTACAGGGTCACTAAGAGTCAGAATCAACTCGATGGCAATGGGTTTGGGTGTTTTGGCTTTTTTATTTTTTTTGGTTTATAATGCCATAAAAGTCCCTCGGTGGTACAAAAGGTTAAGCACTTGACTACTAGCTGGAAGGTTGGTGGTTCAAACCCACCCGGAGGTACCTTGGAAGACAGGCCTCATGATATGCTTCCAAAAGGTCACTGCTTTGAAAACCCTCAGGAGCAGTTCTACCCTGCACACATGGGGTGGCCATTAGTCGGAAATGACTCAACAGCAACCAACAACAACAAATAATAACGTAAGATTTAACAGAAAATAAAATACAATTTTAAAAGAATAAATAACACAAGAAAATCTATTATACTGTTAAGTATAAATAGTAGCTTGTAAAACAGCATTGAATTGTACATGTAAAAAATGTTGAAATGGCAAATGTTTTGTTATACATATCTTTACCACAATTTAAAAAAATACAATAGCATGCACAGTATGATCCCAAATTTGCTTTTAAAATATGTGTATAATCACATAAACGAACGAAAGTGAAAGAAAACTATTAAAATGTTAGCACTCCTATGTACAAATGACCCAGTTTCTTCTATAATAAATTACATTTAAAAAGGGAGAAGAGAGGAAATGTTACAGATTAAGAAAGAGTTGAAAGACAAATGTAACATATTAATCTTGTTTGGAACCTGATTCCAACAAACCAACTATATAACAACAGTTCTGAGACATTGGAGAAACCTGAACATACACAAGGGATTGCAATACTAGCTAGTAAATAATATTAAAGAATAATTGTTAATTTCCTTAAGAGTAATAATACCGTGGCTATTTTTTTAAGTTCTTGTCTATTAGAAATACTCTGTGAAGTATTTACTGGTTAAATGGTTGTATAATAAAAAATTTGGCCTTGCCCAAAGAGAAGTCTGGCCTTTGCCTTGGGTTTCTGGGAGGTAATCTATGTCACACCTGATAGAGTGTCTTTGTTTAGGGTGGGGCGCTGGCCACACCAGATTTTAGGATGGGCTCACCACACTTAAGAGTCTTAGGGTGGTGGCTGGCCACACCTGAAAGACCAACCATGTAATTTAGGATAGGATTTTGGGTCACATGGATGGTATCAGTCAACCTGGAGGCTGCAGTCAACCATGTGGGCAATCAATCCATCAATCATGACTACATGATAAAGCCACAATAAAACTCTGGACACCAAAGAGTAGGTGAACTTCCCTGACTGGCAACACTCTGTCCTTATTATCACACGTGGATACTAGGAGGGCAAGTCATCCTGAAGACAATGGAAGCTTTGTGCTTGGAACCTTCCCAGACTTGACCCTAGGCATCTCTTCCTTCCGCTAATTTTAACCTGTAACCTTTCCCTGTAATAAACTGTAACCATGAGTATAATAGCTTTCTGTGAGTCTTTCTAGCAAATTATTAAATCAGAGAGTGGTTTTGGGAACTCCCAAACTTGCAGCTGGTGTGAGAAGTGAGCGCAATCTTGGAGACTGTGTCCTCTGACTTTGCAGTTGGACCCTAACTCCTTGTAACTGGTGTCAGAAGTCTTGGGCTGACGTGGCAGTCTGGAGGACTGTGCCTTCAAAGCTTATGGTTTGGCTAACTCCAGACAATGGTATAACAACCGGGGGCTGGGGCTGGGGCTGTGCTTTAAAGGAAACCCTGGTGGCGTAGTGGTTAAGAGTTCAACTGCTAACTAAAAAGTCAGCAGTTTGCTCCTTGGAAACCCTATAGGGCAGTTCTACTCTGTCCTACAGGGTCGCTATGCGTCAGAATCGACTCAACAGCAACAGGTTTGGTTTTTGTGTTTTAAAACTCCAACAACACAAAAACATAAAAGTAGGAGGAAAACAGAACAAGACTGGCAAAATATCCACAACCACTGAAGCTGGATGATGGATACGTGGGCACTCCTGTGCTACTGTCTCTATTTATGTGTATGTTTGAAAAATCTCATAAATATAAAAGGGTAGCAGGGGTTATCTCTGGGGGAGTGGTGACTGGGTGGCCTGGTAGGACTTGGGTGATTTTTATTTTGTTCTGTGTGCTTTTTAGGAACATCCAGATTTGATACAACGAATATAAATTACTTTGGTTAATTAAAGAAATAAATGTTACTCTTTTAGAAGATAGATCACTCTTTCAATACCCAGTTCAAATGATGCCACCTCCATGAAGCGTTCTCTAAGCCCCCAGATGGATTTGATGTTCCCTCTATAGAGGCCTCAAGGAGTCCTGGTGGCACAGTGGTTAAAACGATCAACTGCTAACCAAAAGGTCGGTGGTTCGGAACCACCAGTGGCTCCGTGGGAGAAAGATGTGGCAGTCTCCTTCAATAGAGATTTACAGCCTGGGAAACTCGATGGAGTCACTACAAGTCAGAATCGACTGGACAGCAGTGGATTTGGCTATAGATGCCTAAATGTATTTTACTTGTACTTCCACTAAAGGCCTTATTAGGTTTGGCCATTTATTGTGACCATTTCGAATTACATCTGTCTCTTACTCTAGAAAAACAACATGACTTCAGGGAGCATTTCTTTTTCACATTTCTATCACTAATACTGGAAACCCTGGTTGCACAGTGGTTAACAGTTCGGCTGCTAACCAAAAGGTCGGCAGTTCGAATCCACCAGGCACTCCTTGGAATCCCCATAGGGCGGTTCCACTCTGTCCTATAGGTTCACTATGAGTTGGAATTGACTCGACTGCAATGGGTTTGGGTTTGGGGGGGGATATCACTAACACTAAGTAAAAAGCCCTCTGTATAATAGGTGAAAAATAATTATTTGCTTACTTGAATTAACTTTTCCAATAATAGGTCCAGAATGAAAACAAGTGTCAATACAAGTAGAATATCTTACTTCTTGTAACTACAAAAGCTTTAAGGCCAGAACATGCCCGGAAACCATATGAACCCTTTACAAACACGCATCAAATGTTACCTAGTCACTCTCTCAAACCACTTATTTTCCAATTGACTGGGGGTGGGGGGGAATCAGTAGCAAACAAAGGGTCAGCTACTAAATTAAGTTACAGACTTTAAAACAAATGACCCCCTAGAAACAAAAGCAGAGTCCATTGGTTCTCCCACAACTATTTATTACTGAACTTACTGAAGGCTCATCCTGAGTACCAGCCAGTCCATTTTTATTCAGTAACCCACGATGGGCAGAACACAGCGCTAGCCCTGCTGATACAAAAGCAGCTCGGGAAACACCCCTGCTCAGAAGAGCTGAGATGTGGAAGCACAGTGGCCCAGATCTTTTTATCATCGTCTTTATCAACTTCTTTTTGTATATGAAGTATACTTAGGGACTGACAAACACTGAAATAAATTCCATGCTTTAAAATAATGCTTCCACCACTAACAGCTTCCCAAGCCCTGTTAAGAAACATCAGTGTATAGTGAACTGGCAGATGCAAACCTCCCCGCAAGTTACACATCTAGTTTCCACCATGTGACCTATTTCCAAAAGCCAAGACTCCAAAGGTTTTCTTGCCCCACCCCCCTTTCTAAGGCAGGTGGGGGCAGGAGGGAGCTGACTCCACACAAATCCTACCCTGACCCCCTCCCACACTCACAAAGTAAATGTTCTCTTCTGTTTTTTGATTCCTTATTTTATACTTTTGTTCAAATCCACTCTTATTAGCAGACTCTAAATTTATCAGGTCAAGAAAGCAGGCGACACGGTACCATTATAAAACTATACTATGATATCATTATAAAGAATCATATCCACATATACCTAGGGCTAAAAAAAAAAATGAAGAGGTGAATGGATAACTCTGAGCATAACTTCATGAGGTATAACTTTGCCAAATGAGAATCAGCATCAAAGCTGGTTCCAACTTCCCCATTATTTCTGACACCAGCTGTCCCACGGCACTCTCTCATTCTACTGGGTTCAATAATTTGTATAACATCACAAAATCAAAATCATGGAAATGCCACATCTCCAATAACAACTTTAATATAACAGAGAAAAATATAGAAAGGAAAATACATAAATGAAGAAACGGAAATGGCAAAGTTTAGGAAAGCTCCCAGCACAGAGCTCAATGTCTAAAGGGGAACTGCTTATCCTTCCCAAAAACTGATGCTTGTTCTCACCTGTAAGAAACTTTCAACCAGGAAACTCAATGATGTCACTCAGCATGCTCAGCTGCTGGCTGGCTGATTCTCAGTGGACTCTGCTGTTGACAAGCTCTTGGCTCCTCCCAGCCTAGCTCTAGGCCGCATCATGACAGCTCTAGGCCACATCACGACAGCTCTAGGAGCAGAACTGCTCTGCAGGCACCCTGCTGCTCAGGAAACACAGACTCTGTGAGCAGCCCCTCCTCAGGGCAGGGTGCTATGCTCCAGGAGGGCCCCATGCCACTGCCTCTGCTCTGAGGGCCAGGCCCTGCTGCTGCCACTGTTTCTCCCAGTCACTACTGAGTGCTCTGCTTTCTACCAGGTCCAGCTCTCCATCAGTGTAACAGCTCTTCTATCAGGAGTACAGCTCCTTGCCAGGCCTGAGAGAGTCCTCAGTGCACGGTCTCTATGTCCCAAAGGACACACCTATCCTTCTGGCTCTCACTGATCAGGAGGCTCCAAAAACCTCTTATGTTTCTACCATTTATGTAGGCCATTTCTTGCCAGCTTCAAGGCGGGGCCTCCCTAGCCAGATCAGAGTCCAACCACTCCTAGCTGGATAGAAGCCCAACCAATTCTCTTGACCAGATCAGAGCCCAAACAATCCTTGATTACCCAAGAAGTATCAGTCAACTCGGGAAATCCCTTCCCAAGTTGCTCTTTTCCACAAACCCAGGACAAAAAGGCCACATAAGGAAATCTATTACACTACACCAGGTATTAAGAAATAATGCCCTCCTTCAGAGACAACTTACCTCAAATTCCTATCATCATTTATTCTGTTACTAGAATGTTTTTAAAAGAGGCAACTCTCTATTTGATGTGGACAGCTGTTCCCTTTCCTTATGTTCTGGAGAATATAAAGATAAGGAGAGATGAATTTATTGAGAATAAGCTGTTCCTAGTAAAGGAAAAGGGAAAGCTAGCATTAGCTAATGTGAAGGGGTCATATCACAATTTTACAGGCTGGTAAAAATGTTTGCTAGGCCAAAGGATTTCATATAATTTCCTTTTTTGAGAACAAAGACGAGGATTTTGAATAATAAATAAGTGTAATGAAATAATTCTGAAGTGACTGCAGGGCATGCCAGATTCAATTCAAATAAGTCACAGCCAAAGATAGAAGGAAGACCCTGCAATCATCCCTTTTCTACTATAAATTTTTAATATTTTCATAATTAGTCAGCATTTAGTTTATAAAATTTTATCTAGCATTTATCTTAAAATTTTTCTCCCTTCTGTAACTTAAATGCCACTATAAAACTGCAATGTAGGCTGGAGAATATAACAAGTCTACTCAGGGTAAACATGTGAGTTATTTTCTCCTAATTTTTGTCACTGGAGTATGTTCAAAGAGAAAACTCTATTAGATGTGAACAGTTGTTCTCTTTTCTTATATTCTAAGGAACACAGATAAGGAGATACACGGTGTTAGAATAACGAGGGGAAAAAAGACAAGGTGCATCAGTGGACATAAAAGGTCAGACTACAATGCTATTGGCGGGACAGCCAGGGTGAAAATGTTTCCAGGTTTCCATATTTAACTGACCTCTGAATTTACTACTGTCATTGAGTTGTCCTGTTGGCCACTATAAGGCCTTATGATTATCTGATTTCTCATTACCAGCACACTGAACACCAAGAAAAGTCCAGAAGAATGTACTATCATTTATTATATTTTCTTTTCACACCTACTGAGTAGTTGGGACTTCCTGTGAAACAGGAAAAAAGTACTCTATACTTTCATGGGAAAGCCTGGTGGCATAATAGTTAAGACCAGACTTACTGGCCTGACAGAGACTAGAGAAACTCCGAGAGTATGCCAGACACCCTTTCAGTTCAGTAATGAAGTCACTCCCAACGTTCACCCTTCAGCCAAAGATTAGACAGCCCCATAAAACAAAATGAGACTAATGGGTCACAACAGTCCAGGGACAAGGACTAGAAGGCAGAAGGGGACAGGAAAGCTGGTAATAGGGAATCCTAGGTCGAGAAAGGACAGTGTTGACATGTCATGGGGTTGGTAACCATTTTCATAAAACAATATATGTACAAACTGTTTAATGAGAAAGTATTTATTCTGTAAACCTTCGTCTAAAGTACAATAAAATAAAGAAAAGAAAAAAAAAGTTAAGCTGCTAACCAAAAGGTCAGCAGTTTGAATCCACCAGGTGCTCCTTGGAAACCATACGGGACAGTTCTACTCTAACCTATAGGGTCACTATGAGTCAGAATCAACTCGACGGCAACAGGTTTGTTTTTTTTTGGTTTATACTTTCATGTGTTACACCAGCAACCTATTAGTCTAAGTATATGTGACCAGTGTTACCCTTTTTATTTTCATTTCAAGAAAAGTAGAGAGCTTTTTAAAAATCTCCAATTTCCCTCCCACTAAAATTAAAAGCCTGGGATGCAAATAACCCAACTGAAACAAGAGAAAAATTAAGTAATATTTATTTATAAGTACATACAAAAAAGGGAAAATCCAGAGCAAAAAACATACTACTTGGGAAAATTATTACAATGTTTTAATGTGTTAAGCATATAATTTAGTCAGAGATTATTATTAATTAGCATTACTGTTTCTAGCTGTGTATCTAGGAAAAACAAAAACAAAAACCGTTGCCATGGAGTGGATTCCAACTCACAGTGACCCTATAGGACAGAGCAGAACTGCCCCGCAGGGTTTCCAAGCAGCAGCTGTGGATTCAAACTGCTCACTTTCTGGTTAGCAGCCGTAGCTCACCGTAGCTCTTAACCACTGAACCACCAGGGCTCCATGTTTAGTAAGAATATATCAATTAATATTTTTTAAAGAGAACAGAAAAAGTATGCTTCCTCAATTCAATGTTCATTTTCTAAAACAATGATGCTCAAAAGAACAGTCAAAAACTGAAGGAAGGGTAAATTTAATAAGATATAGACACATAAAATATGGGGGGATTGAGGGAGTGGATCTGGCTGGATTTTTTTTTCTTTTGGAAGAAGGGAATTGTTTTGGATATTACTTCAGTAGAGAGAGTGCTTAGGAAAGAAGTATAAATTCAGAGGGCCTAGAAAGAGTCATGTCACCAGAAGATCTGGAAAACTATTCAGTAGTGGCCTCCCATCTCTGTGCTCTGAGGAGACTCGAATATGAATGAATGCATTAAGAGAAGCCTCTCCCACCTGACCTAATGGGTAGACTGTGCTAGCACCATCAGATATTAACATTATTAAAATAAATTATTTAAGTGCCCTGGGGTTCATGTTCTTAAACTAAGCAACTCAATTCAAAAGACAAGATGTAGCTGCTATGACATAAAAGCTCAACTAGTGCTTTGGCCTCATAATACTATCTGGAACTTAAGGTCCCTACTAAAAACTGTTATGTTTAAAAATACATCAATCAGGAATTATCCTGATTTAAGACTGTTTAGAATGCCATAAGAGATATACAGACTACACTGCAGGTGCTCATTTCCATAGCATATAGGTATTCGGGATGGGGGGGAAGAAAAACATCAATCTTGAAAAGCAACTTCCAAGACATAGGAGAAAACCAGAGCATCTCACTGTGATTTTCCTTCCCTCACACACTTCCAGAGCAGCAGACACCTTCACAGAACATTCCTGCAGTCTGGTTACTTTACCACTTAGCAATTCTTGATGATTTCAAAGATGCTACACTATTAAAGACAGTTTTTTGTTGTGTTGCTAATAAAAACTTGGGCTCTTCAAATTGCTAAAAATTACAAAGATCTAAAAATCTCTCTTGGACTCCACCTCTATTAAAGAAGAATGATGCTGTTAATGGTCAAATAAATGCAAGTAGAAAGTTTCTGAAGTACTCTGAGAACATTTTCAGAGATAATCATTCCACAATTTCTCTTAGTGAAATTCAAGAAAGGTCGGAAATAGCCACTTTCAAAGTAGTGCTCCAATTACCCAGCGGGCTTTAGAAAAAAAGCCCTATGCTCATCACAAAGGTTTAGGGAGGTGAGATGCTCAGATAACCTTGAACCGCTCCAGAAGAGCTGACTCCGTAGGCAATTTTTTTCTGCTTGTAACAAATCAGAAGATAAGAAAATCCAAAGGTTTTTGTTTCAGCATCTGGCTGCTATGAAGGTTAAGTACAAAGTAACAAAAATGAAGAAACCTACACAACCTGAAGCCACTTGCTTTATCTGAACTTCACAGCTTAACATATTACCGCATCTAGGAATGACAGTATTTGAATTAAGCTGTTATTTTTCTCAGTAAGAGAACACACTTTTAAACTGATTTAAATGTTTGAGAAATGTCCACTAAAACATTAGGACAGCCTAGGGTAGAACTGGGTTTCTGCCAAAGAGTAATAACCAAGCGCAAAAATCAAAAACAAACCCATTGCCTTAGAGTCGATCCCGACTCATAGCTACCCTATAGGACAGAGTAGAACTGCCCGATAGGATTTCCAAGGCTATAAATCTTTACGGAAGCAGACTGCCACATATTTCTCCCACAGAACGACTGCTGGGCTCGAACTGCCAACCTTTCAGTTAGCAGTCGAGTGCTTAACCACTGCACCACCAGAGCTCCTTAACCAAGCTGAGTCCCTCAGATACCAACGCAAGTACACACAGCAGTAACTGTTACTCAAACAGTAGATCATCCGACCATCTTTCAATTATTTCATTGTTTGGCATTCCAAGTTACACACCAATGAATCAGTTAACAAGATTCTTATTTAGGACACAGTTGAGATATAAACCCCCATCAAATTTTAAGAAACATACAGAATTTAAAAATGCATTTACAGTGTCATGGAAACATGTATGTAACAGAAAACCTTATTATTTTAAGTAGCCAGAAAAATACCTGAACTATTTGGTCTGTAAAGATGACAAGGGTGAATTCAGAAATCAATGACTAAAACTGAATAGGGTTTCTCCTCTTCTACTTTTCCATTTCTGCCTCTTAGCAGTAAAAACAAAGGAGCAAAAGCAAGTATAAAAAAAAATCTAGGATCCACATTTGATAAATCAAAATTGCGCTGCAATAGCAGGGCTTCTAAAAATGAGTGTCTGAGTGACATTCCTTTACCCTCACTCCAGCGCCACTGACTCAACGTGACTTTGTGACTAATCTACCAACTCACCTTATTCCATTGCAAAGTTGGTAGTAAATCTTGCTTGTGACACCCACTTGAGGTACTCTCTCAAAATCTAGAGTAAAATAATTATGAAGTTCAGTTCAATATAAAGAATATAAATTTATCATAAAGTAAATAGTATAAAGTTATTTCCAAATTTTGAAAAACCACACAACTCTCATAGTAAAGGGAAAAAAATGAACCATTACAACTTAAATCATAATTGTGAAATGCTACACTTTAACTCATTCTTCTTGTTGTGTGCCATCGAGTCAATTCCAACTCACAGAGACCCTCTATGACAGAGTAGAACTGCCTCAATCTTTACAGAGCTTTCCTAGCTGTAATCTTTATGCAGGAAGCCCTGGTGGTGCCATGGTTAAGCACTCAGTTGCTAACCAAAAGGTTGGTGGTTGGAACCCACAAGCAGTTCCTCGAGAGACAGATGTGGCAGTCTGCTTCTGTAAAGATTACAGCCTAGGAAACACTACGGAGCAGTTCTACTCTGCCCTATAGAGTCACTATGAGTCGGAATTGACTAGGCGGCAACGGATTAGGTTTTTGGTTAATCTTTATGGAAGAAGCCCTGGTGGAGCAATGGTTACGCACTCGACTAGCCAAAAGGCTGACAGTTCAAACCCACCAGCTGCTCCTTGGGAGAAAAGATCGGTCGATTGTCTCCCATAAATATTTCAGCCTAGGAAACCCTATGAGGCAGTTCTACTTTGTCCTATAGGGTTGCTATGAATCAGAATGGACTAGGAGGCACACAACAACAACAATCTTTACAGAAGCAGACTGCCACATCTGTCTCCCGAAGAATTGCTGGTGGGTTCGAATGGCAGACCTTTCGGTTAGCAGCTGAGCGCTTAACCATTGCACTACCAGGGCTCCTTTTTAACTATAACTCTTTACTTAGTAATCTCTTTATATGTAGTTCAACACACATTTAAATTCAAGCCAACAATAGCCACTCCCACTTAAACAACAAATTCTCAAACCTGACTATTCAGTCTCTAGGTCAACTGTTGTTCCTGAACCTCACCCCAGATGATCTGTTCAGGAAGTCTGGGGAGAGAACCAGGAACCTGTATGTATAAGAAGCCCCCCAACAAGGTGATTGATGTAGTTGGTCCATTATCTACCTACAGGAACCACTGTTCCAACTCAGTGTTTCTCAACAAGGAGTAATCTCCGCCCTCCCCCAGTGAAGAGACCAACGTCCCTAGGGGATATCTAGCAATGTGTGGAGACATCCTGGGTTGTCACAACTGATGGAAGTGCTACTGGCCAGAAATGCTACTAAAGATCTTACAATGCACAAGACACTCCCCCACAACAAAGAATTATCTGGCATTAAATGTCAATAGTGCTGAGGCTAAGAAACCACGTCCCAATGCAACCAAACATTCTAATTATTTAGAAATTCTCCAACAATTCTTACACTGCTCGTTTCAGCCAGGTGGTAACTCCCACTAGTCATAAAACATTTCCTAGGAATGCTAAGCTTATTATTAATTAAGGGAATACACCTACATGTTGTTGTTGTTGTTAGATGCCGTTAGGTCAGCTCCAACTCACAGCAACCGTGTGTACAACAGAATGAAATACTGCCCAGTCCTGCGCCGTTCTCACAATCATTTACATTTGAGCCTATTGTTGCAGCCACTGTGTCAATCCATCTCGTTGAGGTTCTTCCTCTCTTTCACTGGCCCTCTACTTTACCAAGCATGATGTCCTTTTCCAGGGACTGGTCTCTCCTGATAACATATCCAAACTACATGAGACGAAGTCTCATCATTCTCGCTTCTACGGAACATTCTAGCTGTACTTCTTCCAAGACATATCTGTTCCTTCTTCTGGCAGTCCATGGTATATTCAATATTCTTCACCAACACCATAATTCAAAGGCATCAATTCTTCTCTGGTCTTCATTATTCATTATCCAGCTTTCACATGCTTATGAGGCAACTGAAAATATTATGGCTTGGGTCAGGTGTACCTTAGTCCTCAAAGTGGCATCTTTGCTTTTTAACGCTTTATAGAATTCTTTACAGCAGATTTGCCCTATGCAATACACCATTTGATTTCTTGACTGCTGCTTCCATGGGAATGGATTGTGCATCCAAGTATAGAAGCCTCCCGCTTATGTTCGGTTTCACTCTCTGCGGTTTCAGTTACTGGCAAGTCAGGTACCCGCAGTCAACCGCGGTTCAAAAATGTTAAATGAGTATATATCATGATGAAATCTCTATGCCAACCCGCTCTGTCCTTCACACAACTTTTATTACATTTTATTACATATTTGTAATTGTTCTATTTTATTATTCGTTATTATTGTTAATCTCTTACTGTGCCTAATTTATACGTTAAACTTTATTATAGGTATGTATGTATAGGACAAATCACAGTATATGTAGGATTTGGTACTATCTGCAGTTTTGGGCATCTAAAGGAGGTCTTGGAACTTATCCTCTGTGGATAAGGGGGGACTACTGTAAAATAAAATCCTTGACAACTTCAATGTTTTCTCCATTTATCACAATGTTGCTTATTGGTCCAGTTGTGTGGATTTTTGCTTTCTTTATGTTGAGGTGTAATCCATACTGAAGGCTGTAGTCTTCATCAGTAAGTGCTTCAAGTCCTCTTCACCTTAAGCAAGCAAGGTTGTGTCATCTGCATATCACAGGTTGTTGATTAGTCTTCCTCCAATCCTGATGCCCCGTTCTTCATATAGTCCAGCTTCTCGGATTATCTGCTCAGTATACAGACTGAATAAATATACTGAAAGGATAAAACCCTGACACACACCTTTTCTGATTTTAAACCACATAGTATTCCCTTGTTCTGTTCAAATGACTGCCTCTTGGTCTATGTACAGGTTCCTCATGAGCACAATTAAGTTCTGGAATTCCCATTCTTTGCAATATTATCTATAATTTGTTATGATCTACACAGTCAAATGCCTTTGCATAGTCAATAAAACACAGGTAAACATCTTTCTGGTATTCTCTGCTTTCAGCCAAGATTCATCTGAAATCAGCAATGATATCCTTCATTCCACGTCCTCTTCTGAATCCAGTTTGAATTTCTAACAGTTCCCTGTCAATGTATGCATGCACATACATGTCCAATATTAATAATTTGTAATACAGATATCTGTTTCTAAAAATAATAAAATAAACCAGATTCTATATGCTCATAAGAGCTTATAAGAAACTGATTTTTAAAGTTTGCTGAGGTTAAACCTATTATTTCAAACAATGTTAATTCCCAAACTCTGTTCCTAATCAAAGTAAATGGTAGCAAAGAAGGATACACAGAACTTGTTTTCACTCACAGATATTCCCAATTCCTAGGGAGGACAAGAGAGTTTCTCTCCCCAGACTGTCGCCTTGGACAGTAGGATTCTCTTTTCAACTCAGTGCAACCAGAAAACATATTTTATTTGGCCAAATATAAAGGTACGTCAAAACTTATTTTGCTGTTGTGGTTGTTAGGTGCCATCAAGTCGGTTTCAACTCACAGCAACCCTATGTACAACAGAATATAACACTGCCTGGCCCTGCGCCATCCTCACAATCATTGCTATGTTTGAGCCCACTGTTGCAACCACTGTGTCAATCCATCTCATTGAGGGTCTTCCTCTTTTTTGCTGACCCTCTACTTTACCAAGCATGATGTCCTTCTCCAGGGACTGGTCACTCCTGATAATATGTCCAAAGTAAGTGAGAGGAAGTCTCACCATCCTCCCTTCAAAAGGAGACTTAACAAGGGCCTATTATGGACACTACGGTCTTACACAATACAGCAGGACAGAGTTCCTTTCCTACCCTTCCATAACCAAATGGTATAAACATCAGAAGAAAACTCTGGGGATATGAAATCTATAAAAGATATTTCAGAAGGCCCAGCTAATAAAACTGCAATTTATAAACGACTGGCCTACAGATCCCTCAGAATAGGTAGAGAAACTTGTAAGACACGTACTTCGTTTTGTTAATCTTAACTAATGTGCTATTACCTAGAAATTACATAAATAATACATTCCTGGCAGCTGATTTGCACTAGTAATCACTTAGGTACATGAATAAACATGCAAATTTTAAACTCAAGCGAAAGGATATGATCTATGAACATAATTAGGAAGATTCCATTAGAATGACTCCATTCCAACTGGACAACTTTTCTAGTATGTAGCATATGGGTTTACATTCTAATTATAGACTGATTTCTTCCTCTGAATCCCCAGTCCTTGCAGGAACTGCTCAAATCAAACTGAACCACAAGAACCCCAGGCAACAGATGGGGTGATAAGGAGAGAGGCAGAGGCTGGTGTTCAAATCTCAAGGCACCAAGAGGTTTGACCATCAGGTAGAATCACTGGCAGAGGCAAGACTCTAATCTGGAGCTCCCAGTCAGGGCCTTGGTGGCCTGTGGACTAGGCAAGTCATTAGGAAGCCTTAGTGATTGCTATGCTTATGCAAAGTCGGGATGAAGTAGGATGCGGTTAGCATTCATTCTAGATACAAGGAGCTTGTGATACCAATTCAGAGTCCAGTGCTCCTATAATAAAGGAAGACTACTGAGGAAAGTGGTTTTAGCCAAGAGCAGAAAAATAATGACCTGGTTAATATCCTTCAATGCCTAAAAAGATGAATCAATGCTACAACAAAAGAAGGCCCAAAAATTACTGGGAGGGCTAAGAAACATTTGTGCACAATATAAAATTTAACCCTATCCCTATTTTTCTATATTTAAACAGGTCTTTAAATAAAAACTCACAATAAAATCTCAAAACATAAACATTTCATTTTTTCCCCTCTCAGCAGTAAAATATATTCGGTTCCAAAAAAGAAAGGTTGCTCAATTTCCTGTCAAAAGCGATCCAGAGAAGGCCACCTACGCTGTAAAAGCAGCAAGAAAAAACATAATAAAATGCTGAAGAAAAGCCTGTATATGTGGGTGTATGCTAAGTGCAATGTACCTACCATCCTGGGTATTTAAAAGCTTTTCCCTGCATCATTCTGAGAAATATGAATATTAGTGTATCTGATAAAGAGAAGTTTATCCTCCAGTCTACCTAAGCAAAACAAGCCCTGTGATGGATTTTTGGCTACCAATTTAAAAAAAAAAGGTATGGGGACCAATTCAATGCATTTAACCTATGGTTTCTGTACCTAGGGGAAAGGGCAGATTCTATCAAAGAGACTACTTACATGTAATGTTCTCAGACAAAGGAGGCTGCTCTGACAACTAACCTCCTCCCCATAGCCACCCTTCACCTCTATCCCCGCTCCTTCCATACAAATCTCTGAAGTAGGACCACCTTGATTCTAGTATGTTTAATCACAGGCTATCCACAAAGGAGCCCACAAGGAGATCCTGGGTGTTCAAACAGTTAATGCATTCAGCTGCTAACCAAAAGTTGGAGGTTCAAGTCCACCTAGAGGTACCTCGGAAGAAAGGCCTGGTGATCTACTTCCAAAAAATCAGCCATTGAAAACCCTATGGAGCACAGTTCTACTCTGACACACATAGGGTTGCCATGAGTCAGAGTCAATTTGACAGTAACTGATAGTGGTGGAAGCACAAGTCCCCTGACATACAGCATGTGTACCTCATCAAAGCACCAGGAGGATGTTCGTAGTGTTTCAATTGCACATTTGAGTAATCTGAAGCCTACTAAGTTAGGCATGTTGCCCACGGTCACAGAACTAATAACCAAGAGCTCAGCTGCAAAGCCCATCCTCTTCCTGCTGTATTCTCTCATAGACCTCCACACAGAGAAGAAGAAAGATGGGCAGGAGAAATGGGAGTTACGATTCTGAATCAAGCAGCAGATTCTGGGGGTAAGACTCCCACTGTGCTTCTGAACCATTTCCAGAATGGTTTTAAAGCAAAAAAAAAAAAAAAAAACACCTTAGTAAAGGTGGGAAGACAGGCAGGGCATACAAAGCCAGGCTGTGCCTGACACTTCAACACCAACAGCAACGTGGGAATCCTTCAGGTAAATTTTCTACTGCATTCCATAGGCTACAAATTCTAGTTCAATTTAGTCACCAAGTAAAATTTCCTCTAACAGGGCCCTGGTAAAATCCTATTACTGGTTATATGTGTTTCCTAAGGCTACTGTAACAAATTATCATAAATGTAATGGCTCGAAACAATAGAAGTCAGCGTGTCAGCAGTGTCATGCTCCTTCCAGAAGCTCTAGAGGAGAATCCTTAGAAATGTATTCTGTCACACTTCTAAAGGCCAGAAACCCAAAATCACAGGAAAACATCCAAAATCAAACGCTGGGTTCCTTCCGAAGGCTCAGGAGTAGACTCCTTTCTTGCCTCTTCCAGCTTCTGGTGGCTCCAAGCATTCCTTGGCTTGTGGCAACCTAATTCTAATTTCTGCCTTCATCTTTACATTGCCTTCTCCTCTGTGTGTCTATGTCTCCTCCTCTTCTCTCTCTTAAAAGGAACACTTGTCATGGAATTTAGAGCCCACCTGGCTAATCTAGGATGATCTCATCTTGAGATCCTTAACTTAACTATATCCTCAATCTAAAGTATATCTTATATCTAAATAAAGCCACATTCACAGGTTCTAGGAATTAGGAAGCAGACTTATCTTTCCAGAGGCCATCATTCAACACTCTATACTAGTTGTTTTTTGTTTTATTTTGCTTTTAATTGGTGGCGGGCAGGGCGGGGGAAGACCAGCAACTGATTTATGAAATTCCAAAAATTTGGGAATAACTATAAATCACTTAGCCCACAGCACAAATCATGAAATTAGAAACACTGACATGATAGAATTCTGAGCCCTTTTAAAGAATTCACATAATGGGATATTAAGTCAGAACAACAATACTTCTCTGTAGCAAAGATCAGACATCTTGAGAAACTTAAATATCACTACCTGGGAGTGCTTTAACACTCTACTACCTGGGAGTGTTTTAAAACTGCTAAAAAGTAAGAAGCTGGGTCTCCATAAAAAGAAAACAAAGGCAAAAATATATCTGCCCTCTCAAAAACTCAGAAATAACTGTATTCTAACTACATTTCTGGTAGAAATGTCTCCAGAGTCTATTATAAAGTCATTAACAGCAACTCACATCACTTTGAAAAATCTCATGATCAGCAACGATAATTTCATGATCTTAGCTCATGCTTTCTAAGACTATCTTTAAAATGGAATTAAAATTTTTATGGTTGATAACTAGGGGGTGGAGCACAAATTGATCCAATAATCTTAATTAAATCATAATAAAGTTGCATAAATAGTTAAATAATTTTAAGCCTAGTGTTACCTCCTCTCCCCCTCCCCACAAAAACTAGTTAAAACGGTTGAATGGTGAATGTTTTGTTGTATATACTTTACCACAATAAAATTTTATTCTAAAAATCAGTTAAACTCTCTCTTCCCTCTCCTATCAACTCTCTCTTTCCAAAGAAGAAAAATCTAGACCTAGATTGAAGAAAACGCAACAGCACAAAAATAAATAAAATGACAAATGCAAGATGGAGCAACAATAATTCAAAACTGAGGCAAATCCTGTGCTGCAGCCTAAAACTATCTATAGTACACAAGGTTAAGAAATGTGAAATCACCCTCTAAATACAGCAAGCACATGAGAAGCACAAAGACAAATAAATCTCATTAGATAAAAATGAAAGGCACTTAACAGACAACAGTGCAAGGCCAGGGTTGTTTTTAAAAGCTTTTTAGTACTCTTTTTACAAAAACCAATCAGGTACTGATGATGAAATCAACATCTGGCATTAGAAAGGCAAGAAGTCATCCTGAAGAATTTCTGAATGATGACAAAGTGAAATAATTAATCCATAGGCACTTGTTTGTTACATCCTACTATATTAAACTTAAGTGATCACAGGAGGAGCAGTAATTATTGAGAATTAAGGGAGAATAGCCCACCCAGCTTTAAAGGAAATTTAAAACCTTAAAAAAAAAGTATTAGTTTAACTTCTAAAAAGGAAAATCCCTGAAATATATTAAAGAGTTTCTTTGTAAACTGCTAAATAATGAATTCTTAGTAAAAATCAATATGGTTTGTTGAAAAATAAATCCTCTCGAGCTAATCTAATTTACCGTATTGAAGCAACCCACTTACCAAGGGATTGCAAGACTTGTTATTTCTGAACTTTAATAAATTTGACAACTCATGAAGACAAAAGAATAACTGTTCTTCCCAGAAAAGTACATAGCAAAGGTTCTTTAAGCCCAAGGTGAAAAAATTCCTTCTTAACTCTTCGTTTTCCTGCATTCTAAGCATAAAATTGTTTACATAGACAGAGTCAAGTAAATAAAGTGGCTGGAAAAAGGCTGAAATGGTAATGACAAGAGAAATAAGTCCTGCTCATATAATAATTATATTCCTCCCAATACATACATTTAAATCTTTTACAGGTTTAATATCTTCATCTTGAGGCCTCTCAATCTCAGAAACAGTCACCTCTATCTACCCAGTTGCTACAGCCAAAAACCTAAGATTAATTCTCTATCGTTTCTTTCATACTCCACATTCATTCCACTGAGAATTGTAAACTCCACCTCATGAAAACCATCTTGAATCCCTCACTTCTGTCCATCGCCAATGTCACATGGATCCAAGCCTCTATCATCTCAACTAGACAGCTGCCCCAGATCCTCCTCCCTTGCTTCCATTCTCTCTATCCCATGATCATTTTCCACACAGCTGTTGAATTGGTTTTTTAAAAGGTTAAACTATATCTGATTCCCCTGCTGAAAACCCTCCAACATGTCACATGTCCTTAGATGTCAAGAAATGTAAAGTATCTGAGATTGTATCCTACTTGCAAGCTAAGAAGAGAGCCTGCCAAAGTTTTATAAATGCTAGCAGAAGACATGAGACTCCTGAGTTAGAAACCAAGGACTGGATTACTCGTAGCAACAGCAGTAGCCAGAGTATCAGTATTTTCTTATGCTAGTCCGCTGATTCCTAATTCCCACCAGGTGACACAAAGATGACATCTGCACACCAATGGGTTGCTAGGAGACAGTTATCCTGAGCTCAGGAAATCCAAATCTTTTATAATGGGCAGTAAGCCTGCCTGACCTTTGCCCAGAAAGGAAACACTGCTATCTTCCAAGGCTGTTCACTCTACATATTATCCTTTAAAAGATAGTCCAGAACAAAGGTACTCAGTGCAGAAATGTGAGAGACCCATGGAGAATGGTCTACCAACATTACAATAACAGTGAAATGTCTTACCATGACCTACAAGGCTCTACGTGACTGGTCCATTTCTCTTCAATTTTAGATGGAATCCCTGCCTCTCCCCAGCATACTATGCTCCAGCTCCACTGGCCACCTTTGATGTCCTGAAATAAGCCAAGCTCTTTCCTTCATAAGGGGCTTTGCCTATGCTGGTCATTCAGTCTGCAATGCTCCTTCCTGACTTTTCACATGGCTTAACGTTAATTCAGATGTCACTTCCTTAGAAAGACGACCTTCTCTGGTCTATCTCTAACACCCTATACTTACTTGCTTGTTTATTGCCTTTTTATCACTTTCCTCACTCATTCATTCATTTAATAAATACTTATTGAGCACCTACTATGAACAAATCATTATTACTGTAAATACAATAATTACATTATCTTCTTGTCTATTTACTTACATGATGGTAGGAATGTTATCTATTTCATTCATCCCTAGAAACCTAGGGCTTAAAATTGTACTCTCAATAAAACTTTGTTGAATAAATGAACAATAACTTGAAATACTTCCAAATCAATATGGGAAAGCAGCCTGGCACTGCACAAACTGCACAGGATTAGGAGCTGCTGTTGTTGTTGCTTTGTGTCATCGAGTCAATTCCTACTCATAGTGACCCTACATGACAGAGTAGAACTGCCCCATAGGGTTTCCTACACTGAAACCTTTATGGGAGTAGATCACCGGGTCTTTTCTTCTGCAAAGCCGCTAGTGGGTTCGAACCACTGAACCCGTCAGTTAGCAGCCAAGAGCTTAACCATTTTGCCACCAGGGTTCCTTGGATTAGGAGGTAAACGTCCTAAATTGAAACTTTGGAGTCATCACTTAGTGGTACCGAGCAATTCTACCAACTTTTCTGTAGAATAAAAAAAAATCATTCTCCTGCCTAACTGGCAACATTATTGAAAGAAACAAATGATGAAATCTAAATGGAAGCCCTTATAATACAGGTAGTCCCCAATTTAAGACATATTCAAGTTACAACGAACTGCAGTTATGACCACTCATTTGTTTGTTTTTTTTGTTTTGTTTTGTACATCTTATCATTAGTAATATGTAATACATACAATGTTGCAGTGTAAATTTACTGGTTACTTTTTTATCATTCTCAGATGTAATGTTTCCAACCCCTAAAGACAAATACAGATTGGCTTTACAAAGATACTAATAATGAAAGACAATGATAATAAAAACTAAAAAAAAAAAAAAAAAGGTATTCAACTGTGGTGTAGTGAATTACTTAATATGGCCCTTCTAGCTATAGTCTTTGTGCTTTCACACAACAATTGATTGGGGGGGGGGGCTATGTATATAAGGTGCTTGTGGCCCACCACGTGGACTGGACAGCTTACTAATAATGCAAATACAGTGCATGGAACCCTGAGGGAGTGGGACCATGCAAATATGGTGCGTGGAACCCTAATGAGGGCACTGGTCAGTTCTGCTATCCCGCTAGGCATAAGAGAAAGCCAATTCCAGAGCGCGGGGGCCCGAATACCACCAAGAAGAAGAGACAGGGGCAGAGCAAGTCCTTTGGACCCAGGACCCCTGTGCTCAGACCTTCCTAGACCCAGGAGACAGAGAGAGAAAGCTGTAACACACAAGAAGGCAAACAGTGAGAAGCAGGGGCAGAGAAACAGTAGCAGCAGAAGCAGGAGACAGCATGGTAAGCTCCCAGCACACCATGTGAGAAAACTGGGCAACTTTGGACAGGAGGCTTGCTGGTGGTGTGGGGCACCTCCGGGCGCATGGCAGAGCTAGGCTCGCCAACCCACACAGTGAAAGAGCTGGGCGCCTTTGGGCAAGAGGCATCCTGGTGGAGTGGGGTACCTCCAGGCATTTATCGGCAGAGTTAAAAGAGCTTTGTAACACTTGCCCCAGCAGAGCAGAGGCCAGGCTGGCCCAAGAGGCACGAGGGGCCGAGGGCCAGAGAAGAGACTGCCTATGGCACAGCTGAGAAGAGGCTGTCCTGACTGAAGAACTATATCCTGAGTGTTCCTGATCCTGAATTGTAACCTATTACTTCCCTAATAAACCCCATAACTGTGAGTATGGTCTGTGAGTTCTATGTGGCCACTGCAACAAATTACTGAACCCAACAGAGAAGTAGAGAATGCCATGGGAGAGACAGTTGGTGTCAGAACTGCTAAAAAGGATGGACAGAAGCGCTATATCTGACCTCCACCTCATTGGAATCAGCCTTATGCTGTTCATCTTGATTCTCCTTACCCCTTGTGAAGTTAGAGGAGGTCAGAAACCCCCGCCACGCCACTTTTACATCGATTTACATCAGAACCGACTTACGACAGAGTACTCGTCAGAATGGAACCTTGTCATAAGTCAGGGACTACCTGTACCTGTAACACGTTCATAGTAAATTCATAAGGTTCATTCATTCAACAAAAATACACTAAGCCCCTACTATGAAGCTAGCCCTACTATAGAAACTTAGAATATTTGAAGTTAAAATAAAATTAGAAAATGTTCTTTAATAAACTGGAGGAAGAATAGTTTCCCCCTTTAAATACCCTTCAGATATGCTTTAAAAACTTACAGAAAAAAGCTGAACCACCTTTATCTTCTCCTGATCCCAGAATATTAAAAGAATGCTTTTTGGTTTACTTAAATTATTTTTAAGCAAGCCACTAAAAGGCAAATTTAGAAAACTTAAAACCATAGTTACAAAAGAGGGATTTTTAACTTTCCAGCAAAAAATTAAGAATTTCTTAGTTTTGTCTCCTTTTACTGACTTCAAGTGAAACCAAAACGTGGACTCTTTTGTAAAAGGCAGTGTGTGTGTGTGTGTGTGTGTGTGTGTGTGTGTGTGTGTGTGTGTGTGTGTGTGTGTGTGTGTGTGTGTATGGGTGCGTGTGCACGCATGCGTGTAATGAAGAGAAAGCTTCGTCTTAGATTAAAAAGAGCAGTGGCAAACAGGAGGAAATACCACGTGTTCAGAGGACTGGTGACTAGACCAAAAACAAGAACAGTCAACTCAGAAAAGCCATACAGTTGGAGTGAGTTCACCAACGAACTCATCTGAAACAACTTCACAATAAAATGACTCAGAATTGAATTAAAAATGGTATTGCTTCTATGATATAAAATGATAGTGAAGTGTAAACTAATAGAACTGACAGTCTATGCAACATTCATTTTAAAAAAAATGAAATGTGAGAACAGTATCATTAAGATCACTTTTATATAACAGTTTTAAAAAGCCAATATACATATATATAAATAACTAATAACAGGTGTATTATGCTGGTAAAAAAGAAGGAATAATATGGATTGGTGCTTCTAAAAATTAAAATCAAGAAGGAAATAGAGAACGGAGGGAGAGAAGTACACAGGAAGGCTTTCTGGATCTACTAAGAAAGATAACCAGTTTGAGGAATGGATGTAGATTATCTACAATGTACATAAAAGGAACATTAATAGAGACTCATATTTCTATATATATAGTTATATTCAGTATGTTTTTATTACATACATGAAGTTCTCTCAAAAAATGCCTCCTTACATGTTATTTTAAAGATGGCTACTGTTATGGATTAAATTGTGTCCCCCAAAAAATGTGTGTCAACTTGGCTAGGCCATGATTCCCAGTATTGTGTGGTCGGTCACCCACCATTTTGTGATCTGATGTGATTATTCTATGTGTTGTAAATCCTCGAGCCCAGGTGGCACAGTGGTCAGCAGTTCAAATCCACAACTGCTCCTTGGAAACCCTATGGGGTAGTTCTGGTCTGTCCTATAGGGTCGCTATGAGTTGGAATCAACTCGATGGCAATGGGTTTTGTTTGGTTTGGGTTGTAAATCCTAACCTCTATGATATTAATGAGGCAGGATTAGCGGTAGTTATGTTAATGAGGCAGGACTCAATCTACAGGATTAGGTTGTATCTTGAGTTAATCTTTTCTGCGATATAAAAGAGAGAATGGAACAGAGAGGAGAGGGACTTCAGTACCACCAAGCAAGAAGAGCCAAGAGGGGAGCAAGCCCTTTGGACTCAGGGTCCCTGCACTGAGAAGCTCCTAAACCAGGGGAAGACTGATGACAATGACCTTCCCCCAGTACCAACAGAGAGAGAAAGCCTTCCCCTGGAGTTGGTACCTTGAATTCTAGCCTCCTAAACTGTGAGAGAATAAAATTCTGTTTGTTAAAGCCATCCACTTGTGGTACTTCTGTTATAGCAGCACCAGATGACCAAGACAGCTACCTATTCCAAACTGGGGAGTGGGGGAACAGCAATTATCAAACTATTCATACAGTCTTCATTAACCACAAATACCTTTATAATAACTGTAAGTAAAATCTATGCCACCCAGATGCTTCCAGCACAATACTAATTTAAATAGCAAATATCTAAACCTGTCTTTTTCAACTAAATAATTTCTCTTATAAATAATAATGACAGTTACTATCTGAGTGCCTACAAAATGGCAGGCACATTATATTCTCTATCTCATATAGTGAATATAACAATCCTAGGATATTGGTATGATTATCTCCATTTTACAAAGGAGAACAAGTAGGAATTAGCGGAATTTTAAATCTCACCTAAGATAAATTAACTAAGAAGTGATAGATTGGAATTTAAACCCAAGTCTATCCTATCCAAACATCCTTGTCCTTTTAATACAATTCCATATTGCCTCTCAATAATAACAAAAAAAAAAAAGTCACCATTGAGTTGATTCCGACTCATGGTGACCCATACATGTCAGAGTAGAACTGTGCTCCACAAGGTTTTTAACAGCTGATTTTTCGGAAGCAGATCTCCAGGCCTTTCTTCTGAGGTGCCTCTGGGTTAATTCAAATCTTGAACCTTTCAATTAGCAGCCAAGTGTGTTAACCATCTGTACCTCCTAGGGACTCCCCTTTCAATAACAGTTAATTTTTACTGTGTTTCTGGCACAATATGAATGAATAAGCTTTACATTATTTCATTTAATCCCTAAAATAACTCCCCAAGGTAGTCATTAGCCACATTTTTTTTCATGAGAAAACAGGCTCAGAATAGTTAAGTAACTTACCTAAGATCACATAGCTAACTTAATAATAGGACAGACAGGGATAAAAATCCAAGTCTATTTGATACAAAGCTTGTGCTTCTACCACTGTATCATAAAACCTCCACCTTACAGCATTTAGAATAATTATAATTTAGGCATTATTTATAAATTACTAGTTAACTATTTACAATATTACATTAAAAGGCAGATTATATAAACTGGAAACTGTGTTAAAATACGTGTTTTATAAATATTTGTCAAAAAAAAAAAAACAAAAAAACCCTGGAAAAATATACAGCAAAAAGAAATTTATCATACTTATGAGTGATAGATTACTGGTGCATTTCGTTTTATCACTATTTTTCTAGTTTTTCCATAATTAAGATATATAACTCACAAAAACACTATTTTTTTTCCTTAGCATTCACTTAACATTTTAAATTTTTAGCTATACCTATCTGCCTGAATTAAATATAACTTTCACTAATAACATTTGGTCAAGGGAGCACGCTAATTGAGAAAAGTAATATAGAGAAAATGTTAAAGAGCACACACATAAAAAAGCTACATTTTAGTACAAACATTTTCCCTCTGCTTTCTGGAACCTATAAAAATTCAATTTTGATTGTAAAATATAACTTTAGCATAATTTCAGGGTTGAACAGAAAATGAATGACAAAAAAAATAACAATACAACTGAATCAAGCAGAACCTTGTCGTACCAAGAGAAAAAAAATAGCACTTTGACTTTTATATTTTGCATACCTCCCTCTTGCCCCTATTCCCCCGACGCCCCCCGCACACACACACACACACACACACACAAATAAGAGGTATTCAGAATTCCAAAACCTGGAGAAAATGCTTAGGGGAAAATTACTAAAACCAATTAAGTCAATGCAACTGGAGAAAAAACACACTTGGAAACAACAGTGCAAAATCTGCATTAAAAAAGTCAGCTTTAGTGATCATCCAGACATTTGAGCAGATTTAACAGCTAATGGGAACACATTACTTAGTGGTTCTGAAATGCTATACAAGCTAAAACAACTGATCAGACTGTGAATGCCCACATTCAACCAAACTTCCTTTCCAAAACAGACACCCTTCTCATCTTGTTCGATGGCCCTGTGTCATGTTCATTAACCGCTTCTCAAGCCTGCTGCCTTGTGGTAGAGGTCGCAGTAAACATACTCTGAAAATAAATCTCATTTCCCTAAAGGAAGCCAGCACTTAAGTCCTCACTGTATAAGCTGACAAGAATGTGTCTAGTATTTGTCTTAGAAGCCATAAAATAATATGTACTCCAACAGGAGAAAAGCAGTATGGGATCAGTAGGGGAGGAAAGGGCAGCTTCAACGTTTTCCCAAATGTTTTTATGACTTGAAACAAATACGCAAAACGTTAAGATCTGATAAAGCTGGGAGGTGTTACATTATCCCTATCTTTTCTAATCTGCTTGAAATATTTTAAAATTAGAAACAGTAAACGTTTAATGCATATAAAGCAACACAACACTCATTCCTGTTAGGACAGACCTGTACTGATGAACCCACACATGCACAATCTCAACACACCTCTAGCCCAACCTGTCACATTTTACCACCCAAGGAAACCAGTGTTGACATGAATACCAAACGTTCCCTAATCTTTGGTCTGCTCTTTTTTTTTCAAAGCATGAATTCAGAAAAACTGCCAAGAAAAATGTCTTAAAGTGAGTACATAGCCCCTAAAAGAGCAAACCACAATATCTTCTAATAAAAAGCGTATCTAACTTAGAAAACTTAAATTTTTCATATCTTTCATATGTAACTACCCTTATTCGGGGGCTTCTAAAATCCAATTTTCTTCAGTTATAAAGGCTCAAAGGTACGTATGATGCAAAATACAAAAACCTCACAAACTCAAGTGAAATTAATATATAGAAAGTACTTTACAAAGCATAAAACCCTGAATCTATTACCTGTGAAGGAAGCAGGTTCTAAATATACTTTCAGAGATACTCAAATTATTTATTACTAATAGAAAATGTAGGCAGGTGTCCACTTCTCTCCAAAGTTCTTCCATTCAATGTTTTTACAATATGCCTGACTCAATCAATAGGGAAAAAGTCTCAAACAGGCATGAAAGTATTCTTTCCATCACACTTCTTCAAAAAATGGTTTCTGATCCCCATGTTCACTTTCTTATGCCTTTCTCAAGGGCCTGGGACAAGAATTCTGTCCAGACCACGGTCTCAAAGATCAAAGAGCTACTAAATACTAGCTCCTTGCCTGCATCAGTTCAAATCCTGACTGTTTTACTAGTGAGGTGAACTTGGGCTCATTACTTAACCCCCTAAGCCTCACTGACAATAAGAGTGCCTAGCTTATTGAAATGCTATGAGAATCAAATGAGATATGAATGTAAGGTATATAGTAGCTAATACAGCTTAATGCTTATCCAGTGCCTATTTCATGCTAAAGGAGCCTTGGTGGTGCAATGGTTAAAGCACTCGGCTGCTAACCAGAAGTTTGGTGGTTTGAACTCACCCAGTGGCTCTGCCGGAGAAAGATTTGGTGATCTGCTCCAGTAAAGATGATTGTTGTTGTCAGGTACCATCAAGTTGGTTCCGACTCATAGTGACCCTATGTACAACAGAACAAAATCCTGCCAGGTCCTGTGCCATCCTCATGATCATTGTTATGCTGGAACCCATTGTTGCGGCCACTGTATCAATCCATCTTGTTGAGGGTCTTCCTCTTTTTCACAGACCCTCTACTTTACCAAGCATGATGTCCTTCTCCAGGGACTGATCCCTCCTGATAGCATGTCCAAAGTATGTAAGATGAAGTCTCACCATCTTTGTTTCTAAGGAGCATTCTGTTGTACTTCTTCCAAGACAGATTTGTTCATTCTTTTAGCAGTCCATGGTATATTCAATATTCTTCTCCAATACCATAATTCAAAGGTGTCAATTCTTCTTCAGTCTTCCTTATTCATCGTCCAGCTTTCACACGCGTATAAGGGGATTGAAAACACCATGGCTTGGGTCAGGCGCACCTTAGTCTTTAAAACGACATCTTCGCTTTTTAACATGTTAAAGAGATCTTTCATAGCAGATATGCCCAATGCCCAATGCAATGTGTTGTTTGATTTCTTGACAGTAGAGATTACAGCTGAGGAAACCCTGTGGGGCAGTTCTACTCTGTCCTATAGAGTTGTTATGAGTCAGAGTCGACCCGACAGCACATATCAGCATTTCATACTAGATAAGTACTTCACGTGTACTTACTGATATAAGTCTCACAAACGATGAGCTATTATCATATCCCCATTCTACAGAAGAGGAAATCAAGGCCTAAAGAGACTGAGTACTTGGCCATTTAACTTGCTCAAATAACTTGCCCAAGGTCACACAGCTAGTGAGTGGCACAGCCAGGATTCAAACCCAGGCAGTCAGGTGTCAAAGTCTATGTTTTTAACCAGCACGCTATATTATCAAGGCATACGACACTGAAAGCACTCTGAACCATGTGAGCCATTATTATTGTTATCATGATATTCAAAGAGTTAGCTTCCTCTGAAGCATATCACAAACCATTCCCTCCTTGAAACTGTCCCTACTCTTGGCTTCAACAACACTGTCCTACCTGACATTGGCTTCCTCCAATTCTCCCTTAACTAGCATGCCACAACCCACCATAAAAAGTAGGGATCCCAAAGTATCATTCCAAGTTTCTCTCCTCTCTCTACACTCACCGATTCACTGTCTTTCTTCAACTATGATGCAAACATGCACTCCAAGGTGCAGGCCTGCGCTTTGACTCAACTCTGTATAACTGAAAATTTGGAACTGTAGAAAAAACTCAATACATGTTGGCTACTACTCTAATCATCTCTGCTCAAAGAGGGATGTCAAATAAGGAAACACATTGCTGGCTAGAGTTGGACATTGAAAGGTACTCTCAGAACACATAGCCACTGAACTGATTATAGAGCAAACCTGCAAAAAACAGTTTTATTAGAGCAACTCTCAAAATCAGTCCTAAAGAAGGGCAAGAGGCCCCAAATAGCTAAAACAATGTTGAAAAAGTAGGAGGGATCATACTTCCTGATTTTAAAACATACTGCACAGCTATAGTAATCAAAACAGTCTGGTACTGGCATAACAACAGACATATACATCAATTAAATAGAACTGAGAGTCCAGAAATAAACCCATACATCTATGGTCACCTGATTTTGGATAAGGGTGCTAAGTCCATTCGATAGAGAAAGAAGAGTCTCTTTAATAAATGGTGCTGGCAAAATTGGACTTCCACATGTAGAAAAATGAAACAGGACTCATGCCTCATACCATATACAAAAAATTCAAAATGGGCTAAGGACCTAAACATGTAAATGAAAACCACAAAATTCTTAGAAGAAGAAGCAGGCCAACACTGCTAGGCTTAGCTTTCAACAATGGATTATCTAATATAATAACAGAAGCACAAACAGCAAAAGACAAAATAAATAAATGGGACCTCATAAAAATTTAAAACTTTGGTTCTTCAAAAGACTTTACCAAAAGAGTGAAAAGACAAGATACTGACTGGAAGAATATCTTCAGAAACTATATATCCAGCAAGAAATCTAATAACCAATATATATATAAAACTTCACAACTTAACAACAAAAAGACAAATAACCCAACCATAAAAAGGGCAAAGGACTTGAATAGACATTTCACCAAAGAGGATATTCGAATGGCCACCAAACATATGAAAAGATGCTCAACATCATTACCCAACAGAGAGATGCAAATCAAACCACAATGAGATACCATTTCATTTCCACCCACTAGGATTGCTAAGATTAAAAAAAAAAAAGAAAATAACAAATGTTGGCAAGGATGTCCATTGCTGTTGGGAATGCAAAACGGTACAGCTGTTGTAGAAAACAGTGTGGCAGTTCCTCAAAATACTAAAAATAGAACTACCACCTGACCCAGCAATTCAACTCATAGGTATATACCCAAAAGACTTGAAAGCAGAGACTCAAAAAGAGACTTGTACACCAATGTTTACTGCAGCAGTATTCACAATAGCCAAAAGGTAGAAACAACCTATATGCCCATCAGCAGAGGAATGGATAAACAAAATGTGGTACATACATACAATGGACTACTACTCAGCCAGAAGGAGAAATGAAATCTCAGTAGATGCTACAATGTGGATGGAGTTTAAAGACATTATGCTGAGTGAATTAAGTCAATCACAAAAGGACAAATATTGTATGACCTCACTTATATAAAAAGACAAGAAAAAGCAAATGTGTAGAGAGCAATGTTTATTAGTGGTTGCCAATGGCAGGAGGGAGGGGAAAAAGGGGGGTTAACAGTGATGGAAAAATCGCATTGATTTAAGGGTAGGGTTGCACAGCCAATTATTATAACTGCTGTAAGCTGTACACCTGTAAAAATTTGAATTAGCAGAAGTTGTGTGACAGACATATTTATAACTGTGACAAAAAAAGGAAAAAAAAAAAGAGTAGCTGCTGAGGCTGCTTATGTACAACCAAACCTCATGGGATCTGCTTCCTTGGTTTGAAGGTTTACGGTCATGGTTTCATGGAACATCCTAGTTAACTGGCCTAATAACATGTTCTACCTCCTGGTAAAGTATAGGGTCAGCAAAAAGGAGGAAGACCCTCAACAGACAGACTGACACAGTGGCTGCAACAATGGGCTCAAGCATAGCAACGATTGTGAGCATGGTGCAGGACTGGAGAATGTTTCGTTCTGTGGTGCATGGGGTCACTATGAGTTGGAACCAACTCGACGGCACCTAACAACAGCTTCCACCTCCTAGTTCACTGCATAGCGTCTGGGGTCTTAAAAGCTCACAAGTGGTCATCCAAAGCACAACAATTGGTCTCTATTTACCCGGAGCAACAAAGGAAGAAGGAAAGTCAGGAACAGGAGGAGGATGTGCAATGTGTGAACAACTGCCTCCTTTGCCGTGAGACCAAAAGAAATGGATATGCACAGCTACCATTACTGAACATTTTGATCAAAGATTCCATGGACGAATTCTAATCAAAAGGGGGAAAATGCAGAACAGAATTTCAAATTCTCATGGACTCTATAGACTTTTTGGAGCCATGGAGGGTGGGTGAACCCCTGAAACTATTGCCCTGAGATAATCTTTAAACTTTAAACCAAAAATATCCCTTGAAGTCATCTTAAAACTGAACAACAGTTTAGTTTAACTAGTAAAAAAGGTCTGCCTTGAGCACTACGTTCTTTTAAAAACTATCTATATGGGATCAAATTGACAACAGCAACTCGAAAGATTAGATAGGAACCTTAGGGGGCAGTGAGTTTATGTTAATGAGGGAAGAACAACTCAGAAAAGGAGGGTGAGAATGGTTGTACAATTTTAAGAATGTAATCATGTCATTAAATAGTACATGTAGAAACTGTTGAATTGGTATATGTTTTGCTGTGTATATTCTCAACAACAACAAAATAAAAATAAATGAGTCCTAAAAATCCCTACTCCCAGCACGTTTTCAGTATACCTTGTAGTTCTTTAATCAAATTCACTACTGAATTCTAAGAATGGGGAATAGGATGGGCATTCTGGTCTGTATCCAGTTCTGCCTACTAGGATGGGGTGGCCCCTGACAAATTCTAAAGCAAAGTAGATGGAAGCAATTTCAACTTATCGTTTCACTTTCATCAATTTGACACTACATGTGAGAACGCACATTTCTGGATTTTGTTCCTCTGTAGAGGTTATGTGAATTTTACTTCAAACTATAAATGCTACTAAACAGAATGGAGCATGCTTTGTGGATAAGAGAGGGATTGGGGAAGACTAAGAACCAGGAAAAGCTCCCACTGGCTGGAGGTAGAAGCTTGCTACAACTACAGGCTCTTCCTTGGAAGAAATTCCCACTCAGCTCACTCAGCCCTGATCCAGAGATCTAAGGAGAAAACACCCTTATCTACCCAAGAACCTCACCAAAACACTCAGACTTCTCAAAAATGCATACCCCAACCACTGCTGTGTTCTGACTTAAAAGACTGAAACTGGTCTAACAAACGCAAATACTATCTTTTCCTTTTATTCAGCAACTTCTCAGTTAACTTGGGAATTAACTTGGTTCAGATGTAAGGTTTTCAGGGGTTTTGTTTGCTCTTAATGCTTTTAAAAATAAATGAATGTGAACTCATGTCTTATTTTAAATATTTTACTTCAATTAAAATACAGATAGTCTCCATATTGAACTGTGCTTCTACTAAAGAAAAAAACTGGCTTATAGTCTAATTAAAATATGATAATGTTTTTAAGAGAAAAGCAAGTTTTACTTTTTTGAAGTTCCTCTTCGGACAAAATTCCTTTTCGTTCAAAATCATGATATGGAATGTAGCCTTTGCAGGGACAGGAATTCAGTCTATTGGGAAGGAAAAGTGTGGCGAGCCCTATGGGAGGAAATACATACTTTCTACAATGGCAAAGTTAGCCCTTCCCTTTAAGAAAAATAAAAAATCACTGGCCCAGTAACACAAATGCAAAGAATCTAGTTAAGTGCACAGTAAAGAAGTTACTATTGACTTGAGGGCACTAATAATCCAATGAAGTTTACTGCTAAAACACAATAATAAATAAATATACTCATTGTTTCTCTATGGTTTCCAAATATTGCTACTTTGCTTTTCTCAAGATGTTGAAGAGGCTAGCTAGATTATAAATTTCCTCAAATCTAAGATTAATGTTTGAGATTTCATGGGGTGGGGGGTTGGGGGAAAGGAGGGGACGATGACCACAGGAACAAAACAAGAGCTTCTATTCCACCCTGGGCACATATGAAATTCTTTGATCTGTGATCACAATATCAAGAGATTATTTTCTAAAATTAAGCTTTTAACATATGGTCAGAAGAAAGGGTCCTTTTTTATTTAAAAGCTATCCCTAGATGTATCTGTACCCTACTGCTGTTTTCCAAGTGCCTGGCATTACCATATAATTATAAATACTGTCCACCACATCTTCAAAGCATTCCTTCTCATCTCCCAGCTTGTGGCCACCCATCTCTGATGGGTCTATCACCCATTTTTTCATTACAATCATGTTGAGACAAAATATAATACCAGTGATGCCTTCCAAAGAACTCCTCTGCGATGATCAGGTCCTGCCTTCAAAGCCTTTAGGGCACATTAGAAGAATGTAATGTACCCTCAGCAGAAAAACAGTGTAGACGTTTAACACACACAGGAGTGGGAATCATACAGCACACAAAGGCCTGCTAAACTCAATCTTAACTTTTTCCATGCAATGGGGCTACTTTAACTCTACGTCTTTCAGCCAGTATAGACTTTTTCCTACTTAGTTAATAAATTCCTTACTACTTTTCCATCATTCTTGTTTCTTGGATCTTTAAAGAAACTTACAAAATCATACCAGTAATTTATTGGCATCTTTTTAGATCCAGGAAGACATGTCTGATTTTCATGGTCAATAAATCTCAGACTCATCCCCTGCATAGCAATATGGCTTTATCTCTTAATTCTATAAATACACAGCCAACACTAGCACCCAGATAACCTGATTCTTAACCCTACACTCTTCATTTATTAAATAATACTGGCTTTTTATATGAATCAGTGAGAGATAATCATTTTCTTCCAAAAGCGACAGCTGGCTTCAGAAAAATTAGAGAAAATATACTAAAGGTAAGAAAATAATGTTACTACTAATTAAAGGTAAAACAAGGCTCCTAGAGGGTTGCAGACATCTATTCAGATTTTAAAAATTATGTAATGATATCAAGGCAGTCACAAGTCACCTCAAAGCTTTTTGTGTCTATGTCTTGAATTCACATCTAAGATGAAAATAAATAGATTCACCTTTCAGAATCTAGTCCTAGATAGTCCTAGTTCCCCAAAGAGAAGCACAGGCTCCCAAGACACCAGGGAAAGTGTGCCACTTACTCTTCACACCAGAAAGGTCTCTTTTGGTATTAAGGTGACATGAAGCTATATTAATGGGAATCTGGTGGCCTGAAAAAGTAAATCAACTTTTTAAAAGTTAGTTCTTTCTTTTTGCTGCAAAAATCATAATCCACATTTGTTTGGTGCTCTTGACTACACAGGCAAAAGGCACAAGAGTGGAAACTGCTGTTATGTACAGGAAACAGATGGGGTGGATAATGCAACCAGATAATCAACTGCCTCCCTCTTCCCTTTACCAGAATTTAAGAAACACTGAGTTAATGACAAAACAAAAACTAGAAAAGCAGAAGTTCACAGCTGAAGCAGGATTTGAATATGTACCAAGGAAAACGTTATGAGCATCATGAGTGGTTAGACCTAAAGGGCAGAGGAAATTTTCTCAGCTATATATTTCCTTATTCTCAAAAATGAGTGCTGGACTGCCCAGGATGGCAACTTAGTCACACACACCACTCCATTCCCCTAAAGCAAACAACCAAGAAACCAAGTGAAACAGATACAGATGACGATCTGGGAACCCAGAACAGCAAACAGAAGGATGAAGAATTAGATCAAACACTGAAGAGAAGGAAAAACTGAATGAAAAGAGAGAAGGAGGAGACTTACGGACTAGAGATGCCCTGCCAGGTGGCCTGGTGCAGTGTGGCCATCTTGAGAGAAAGCGAGCAGCATTCCCAGGTAACGAGCACAGGACGACAACTTCATGGAATTCCCAACCGGAGACAGAGCTACTGTGTAGACAAACCCGGAGCAAAGCAAGGTGAGCAGAACATGAACTAGATCTAAGAAAGGGAAATGCAGGAAGGCAGGCGAGAGCCCTAGGGAACCAGAGGACTACAGATCATGGAGGAAGCCAGAAAACAGACACAGAACTACTCACCAGCAGATGTCCCTGATCATTTGGGTGGGTGGTGCTCACAGAGTGGAAGATCCTTAAAGTGGTGGCTAGAGATACCTGCCCCCTTGCATTTGGTTGGGGACGGGTCCTGATCGCTGGCTGTACTCTGAGGGTAGTGCCCCGATACCCATGCCAGAGACTAGGGGAACACATTCTCCCTCCCCACACAAGTGACTAGTGGTGTGCCCCACCACCACCACCCAGCGATCCGCAGCTGCACTCCTATGCTGTCGGACCTTCAACCAAGGTCTTACACACACCTCATCCATCCCCACACCACTCCACCCAGACAGCAATCTGCAACGCGAACACCTGCACCATCAGATCTGCAACCAGAGGCTCATGCCTGCTCCACACAACCCCCCAACAGCGCCGCCCCACTGGCCCAGCTTTTGGTGGTGTGCATTCCCACCACCAAACCGGCAACCAAAGGCACAAGACCCCATCTCCTGCCCCCACCATGCCTACTGCCTGGCAACCAACAATGCAAGCTCCTGTGCCCCCCAACCAGTGACCAGTGACCTGGAACCATACACTCTTGCTTAGACCACCTGGCAACCAGTGGTGCATACACAATCACCCAATCCAGCGAATGGCAAGAACATTTCCTGCCCTAACGCCCAGTGGCTGGCTGGACAGACACATCACCTCACCAACAATGGAAGTCACATCCTGACAGGTACCATCAGCACCTCAGCCAAACAATAGGCAGAAGATCCTAGTGTCCTCATCCAATGTCCATCTGCCTGCAACGTCACACATCCCACACCCATCTACACTTGCACTGAAACCCCTTGATACTCCACCATCTACTGAGATGCCAATTCGTGCACACACAGAGGACCTACCCCATCCATTTGGGTAGCACTCCATTACAGCGGATAAGAAGATGTCCTGCCCATATCTCCAGAGAATGCACTAACTGCTAGCACCAACCCAGAAGGACCACATGGTCCCACAAGGACTGTGGAGAAACCCTGACCACCCAACACTTGTACCCAGTATCAGGGAAAGAACCTGCTCTCCCACCTCCACTCAATCCAGAAAGGGAAGACATACGAGCCTAACCACATGAGACCCATCATACCTGCTAGTGAGAGGAAATTACTCCCAGCCAGCAGACACCACCAAAATCACACATAAACCAGAACCACAAAACAACAATTAAAATAATACAAAGGAAGAAAGCAATTCTAAAGAAAGAGAGAAGAAACAAAACTCTTGATACGTCGAAACAAACCAAAACAAAAAAAAATTCAGCATAAAGCATACATACAATCAATAAAGAAATACACAAATAACTAAATTAACATCTTAAAGCCTCAGAGACAGTGGAAATAATAAATCATATGAAGAAACAAGATAAGATGGCTCAAACAAGTGAGCAAAATAAAGGGGCAGAAAACCTTCCTGAGGAAGAAATGGTACTAAAGCTACCTGATAAGGAATTCAAAAGATTTATATACAGGATCTTCAAAGAAATCATGGAAAACACAGTCAAAACCCTAGAAGAATTCAAAAAAAACAATAAAAGAACAAAATGACAAAATAATTAGAAACCATACAAAAACAACAACTAGAAATTCAGAAGATTAGCAATAAAATATCAGAAATAGATAACTCAATGGAAGAGAATATAAGAAGAAATGAATCAATGGAAGAAAGAATGAGTAATATAGAGGATAAATCCCTTGATACTAATGTGTTCAAGGAACAATCAGAAGAACAAAGAAAAATGAAAGCCTAAAAGATATGTGGGACACTATCAAGAGGAATAATTTATGCATAATAGGAATTCCAGAAGAGAAGGAGGGAAAAAGAAGTACAAAGAGAATTTTTGAAGATACACTGCCAAAAAATTCCCCTAATATCATGTAAGATGAGAAAGTTTCCATCCAAGAAGCTCAACAAACCCCACAGAGGACAGACTTCAAAAGACACTCACCAAGATATAATCAATTTTTCCGAAACCAAAGACAAAGAAAGAATTCTAACTGCAGCTTGAGAAAAATGAAAATATCACCTACAAAGGGGCAACAATAGGACTAAGCACTGATTTCTTGGTAGAAACCATGTAGGCAAGAAGGTAATGGGATGAATATGTAAAACGCTGAAAGAAAAGAACTGCCAACCAAGAATTCTATATTCAGTAAAATTGTCTTTCAAATATGATGGTGAAACTAGGACATTCCCAGATAAACAGAAATTAAGGGAGTTTGTAAAAACCAGACCAACCTTACAAGAAACATTAAAGGGAGTCCTTCAGACAGAGGACCAACAATATCAGACAACAACCTGAGATTAAGCACATGAGAGCATTACTCAGATACCAAAAGTAAAATAGGGCTGCAAAACTGAAAACAGGGAACTAGAGATGTTAATCTGTAAACAACAACTTCAAAATAAAAAGGGTAAATAAATGGTATAGTTACAGAACTTCCATATGAAGAGGAAGTCAAAGCGATATGAAGGTATAACAGACTATTTTAAGCTTAGGAAGATAAAGGTAAATTTTAGAGTAACCACATAGAAAATTAATAAAGCTACTCACCAAAATAAAGAAGAAAATCAAAAAGACTCAGTAAACACAAAATCTACAACAATGAAGAATATGAAAAGAAAATCCATAAACAAAAAGAACACAGCACAGAACAAAGACACCATTAAGACCACAAAAAAAAGCATAACAAAATGGTAGCAGTAAATTCATACCCAGCAATAATCACACTGAATGTAAATGGTATAAATGCACCAGTAGAGAGACAGAGACTAACAGAATGGGTAAAAAAAATATGATCCATCAATACGTTGCCTACAAGAGACACACCTTAGACACTAAGACATAGATAGACTAAAAATCAAAGAATGGAAAAAAAAAATCAATAAACAGTAACCAAAAGAGAAGAGGAGTGGCAATAATAATCTCTGATAAAATAGACTTTAAGTCAAAATCCATTATAAGAGACAAAGGAGGGCATTATATACTCATTAAAGGGTCAATACACCAAGAGGACATAAACATAAGAAATATTTACACACCCAATGACAGAGCTCCAAAATACATAAAACTAACAGAACTGAAAAAAGAAACAGACAGTTCTACAATAATAGTAGGAGACTTTAACAAACCACTTTCGATGACCGACAGAACTAGAAAGAAACTCAACAAAGATACAGAAGACCTAAACAACACAATTAACCAACTCGACCTCAGAGATATTCAGAAGACACCACCTAACAGCAGCACAGCACACATTCTTCTCCAACACTCATGCATCATCCTCCAGAACAGAACATATTTTAGGCCACAAAGCAAGCCTGAGTACTTTCAAAAACATCAAAATAATACACAGTATCTTCTCTAATCATAATACTATAAAACTAGAAATCAATAACAGAAAGAATAAGGAAAAGAAAATTAAATACATAGAAACTGAATAACACCTTACTTAGAAACACACTACCTACCTAAACTAACACAAATAGAGGTAGAAAATTTGAATGGACTCACAACAAAAGAACAAATCAAAGATGTCATAAAAAAAAAAAAAAACTCCCAACAAAAACAAGCCCCAGTCCAGACAGCTTCACTGGAGAATTCTACCAAACATTCAGAGAAGACTTGACAACAATTCTATTCAAACTATTCTACAACATAGAAAAGGAAGGAATACTCCCTAATTCATTCTATGAAGCCAACTTAACCCTGATACCAAAGCCAGGCAATTACACCACTAAAAAATAATATTAAAGACCAATATCCCTTATGAATATAGACACAAAAGTTCTCAACAAAATTCTAGCCAACAGAATTCAACAGCTTATCAAAAAAATAATACATCATGATCAAATGGGATTCACACGAGGGATGCAAGGATGGTTCACCGTAAGAAAAATCAATTGACATAATTCACCACATAAAACAAAGGAAAAGAATCACATGATCATCTTGATTGATGCAGAAAAGGCATTTGATAAAAACCAACAACCTTTCCTGAAAAAAACTCTCAGTAAAATAAGAATAGAAAGGGAATTCCTCAACATAATTAAGGGCATATATGCATAACCAACAGTCAATATTATTCTTAATGGAGAAAGATTGAGGTCATTCCCCTTGCGAACAGAAACAAGACAAGGATACCCTTTATCGCCACTCTTACTCAATACTGTACTGGAAATCCTGGCTACAGCAATAAGGCAAGAAAGGGAAATAAAATTGGAAAGGAAGAAGTAAAACTACCCGTATTCACAAATGACACGATCCTATACACAGAAAGTACCACAGACTTCACAAGAAAGTTACTGGAACTAATAGAAGGATACAGCAAAGTGGCAGGGTATAAGATCAACACACAAAAGTCTGCTGGATTCCTCTACACTAACAAGGAGGACTCTGAAAAGAAAATCAAGAAATCAATACCATTTACAATCACCCCCAAAAGGATAAAATACCTAGGAAAAAACCTAACCAGGGACGTAGAAGATTTGTATGAGGAAAACTATAAAACACTACTGTAAAAAACTAAAAGAGATCTACATAAATGGAAAAACATTCCATGCTCACAGATTGGGAGACTTAACATTGTGAAAATGTCAATACTACCAAAAGCAATCTACAGATACAGTGCAATGCCAATCCGAATCCCAACAACACTGTTTAATGAAATGGAAAAACTCATCTCAACTTTGTATGGAAAGGAAGGAGACCCTGAATAGCTAAAGCAATACTGAAGAAGAACAAAGTACGGGGCCTCACACTTCCCAATCTCAAAACTTACTATACGGCCACAGTAATCAAAACAGCCTGGTATTGGTTCAGTGACAGCCACGTAGATCAACGAACAGAATAGAGAATCTAGAAATAAATCTATCCATTTATAGGCAGCTGATCTTCTAAAAACAGTCAAAGTCCATTCAATGAGGAAGAAACTGTCTCGTTAACAAATGGTGCTGGCAAAGCTGGATATCCACATGCAGAGAAATGAAAAAGTATCCATACCTCACACTATGCACAAAAATTAACTCAAAATGGATCGAAGACCTAAACGTTAAAGCTAAAACTATAAAGTTCCTGGAAGATAACATAGGGTCAAAACTAGGGGACCTAATTTTCAACATAGATAGTCTATCAAACAAAGCTAAGAATATACAAATGACAGAAGATAAATTAGATAACTGAGACCTCCTAAAAATTAAATACTTGTGCTCATCAAAAGACTTTACCAAGAAAGTAAAAAGAGAACCTACAGACTGGGAAAAAATCTTTGGCAACAACATATCTAATAAGGTTCTAATCTCTAAAACATACAGAAAACTTCAACAGCAAAAAGACAAACAATCCAATCAAAAAGTGGACAAAGGACATGAACAGACACTTCATCAAAGAAGACATCAGGAGGCCAACAAATACCTGAAAAGATGCTTACAAATCATTAGCCATCAGAGAGATGCAAATCAAAACTACAATGAGATATCATCTCACTCCTAAAAAATGGCAATGATCAAAAAACCAGAAAAATGCTGGTGAGGTTGTGGGGGATTAGAACTCTTATACATTGCTGGTAGGATTGTAAAATGGTACAACCACTAAAAAAACAGAATGGCGTTTCCTCAGAAAGCTAGAAATAGAAATACCTTATGATCCAGCAATCCCACTCCTAGGTATATATCCTAGAGATGTAAGAGCAGTGACATGAATAGACATATGCACACCTGTGTTCATTACAGCATTATTCACAACAACAAAAAGATGGAAACAAACTCAGTGCCCATCAACAGATGAATGGATAAACAAATTGTGGTACATACATACAACAGAATACATACTACGCAACTCTAAAGAATAATGAGGAATTTGCAAAATATAACATGGGTGAATCCAGAGGACATTATGCCAAGTGAAATAAGTCAATCACAAAAGGACAAATATTGTATGGTCCCACTATTATAAAAAGTCAAGAATAGATATACACACAGAAAGCAAAGTTCTTTGACGGTCAGCAGGGATGGGAGGGAGAAGGATGGGGAATCACTTTCTAGATAGTAGACACTTGTTACTTCTAGTGATGGGAAAGGCAATCTCAAATACAGGTGAAGTCAGCACAACTTGACCAAGGTAAACAAAGACACTATGAAGTACCCAAGAAAAAGGGTCAAGTTCAGTAAATGCTTTAACATTACAATTTTTCAACAACAGTAAAAACAACCAAAAAAAAAATGTGTGTGGTTATGTAGGTAGACATGGATGCATATATACGCACAGGAAGGCATATGCAAGTAAATGCACATGCATGTATAGGTGTATCTGTAGGCATATGTATGTACATGTTTGTGTGTGCTGCGTATGTATCCACAAAAATAACAAATCACATAGAGGGCACAGTTATGGAGGGATTCCTAGACATATCCAAACAACTTGCGAGATGGTTTACTGAGTTAAGAGGCTTCAGACCATAGTCTCAGAAGACAACTTAGTCAATTGGCATATTCACAAAGATAATGTTCTACATCCTAGTTTGGTGAGTAGCGTCTGGGGTCTTAAAAGCTTGCTAGCAGGCATTTAAGATACAACTACTGGTCTCTACTGATATGGAACAAAAGAGAATGAAGGAAATCAAAGGCTCAAAGAATAAACTAGTCCACAGGACTAACAGCCCACACAAACCACAGCCTCTTCTAATCTGAGACCAGAAGAACTAGATGGTGCCCCACTACCACTACTGACTGTTCTGACCAGAGACAAAATAGAAGGTCCTGGATAGAATGGGAAAAAAATGTAGAACAAAACTCAAATTCCTAAAAAAAGGCCAGATCTACTGGACCAACAGAGACTAGAGAAACTGCCGAGACTAGCACCCTAAGATACCTTTCAACTTGGAATTGAAGCTATTTCCGCAAGTCACCTTTCAGCCAAATAACAGGTTGGTTTATAAAATAAACAGTATCACCTGTGAGTAACATGCTCCCTTAAAAAATTAACTATATGAGACCAAACGGTCAACACTTACAAGAAAGCAAAGATGAGAAGGCAAGGAAGGGAAGGGAAGCTAGATTAATGGAAACAGAACAAAAAGAACGGAAACGATGAGAAGACTGACCCGTTGTAAAAACTGTAATTAATGGCACAAAACAATTTGCATAAAAATTGTTAAAGGGGAACCTACTTTGTGGAATACACTTTCACGTAAAACACAATAAAATATTAATTTTTTTTAAAAAAAGCGCAATACTTGCCACAGCCACAATAAAAACTGAAATCTCTCTGTACCCTCACCAGCCATGCAAGTTAGATCTTAATTGCAGTGCAGTTGTTGCTTTGGGACCTATTACTTACTTTAATTCAAACACTCTTTGGACATCTACTGTGTATAAGACTCTGAGTAAAAAAATCAATGGAGTTCCAAAGATCACAATGACACAGACTCCTTTCAAAAAGTTTTCAACCTAATTCATGGGGAAGAATATGGAAAAACATCAATAATGCAAATCAAAGTCTAAGGAGGTACAACTTCAAGAATGGTAAAAGAATAAAAGGTTAGAAGATAAACTCAGTGAGATCAATTAAAAACAATGAGTGGGTTTCCAAAGGGCAAAGAAGGCGCGAGAGGAAAAGCACGGAGAATAAAGACAGAAAAGGCTATGCTGCACATGTGTTTTTTTAAGCAGAGTATAAACCATGGAAACACATTTTAAATACCAAACCATAGAAAGAAATGCTTTAACTCTAAAGGTAGCATGGAAATTTTCCTACAAAAGCCACAGAGATGAATTAGTAAGGGAGACACCAAAGGTCAGCTTTGGCCTTACTATCCATTCTGTGTCTGTTATTTAACTTTGGCTTCATCTTTCAGAAAGCCAGAGAGCCAAATGTCAATTCAACATTATTTCTGGAATCCTCAATTTGTGTGGGATGAATATCATGTGATTAGGAAGGTCACCATTGTATCTCATCAGCCTAATGTGTCAGTTATCCACGTAAGGCACGTCATTCAGACTTACTGCTGATACGTGAATATTCACTTTCAAATACAGGCAAGCATTCAGATAAAACTTGGAGGACTTATAATTCTATCAGGCAGTGGAAGTACAAATGAGTATTTATTACTGCAAAGAAAATGCCACAATTATTAATGATTAACTTTAAAACTTGATTTTATACACAAAAATAATTTAGAACTTTCGGCTGGTGTCTAAATTGGAAAATAATAACCTTCAACAAATTAAAGAGCTGTAATTAAAATTTAGCTGTTTAATTCCATTTAGCAGTAAGCCTTCGGGTGAAAAAAATTCCTATGTGGGAATTTTTCCCACCTTATAAGGATCAGTTAAAAGCAGAATATAAATTTTGCCACCTCAGATTGTAGAACTGTCTCATCGTATACTTACATAGGTTGTTCCAACAAAAGGAAGTACATTCTTACATTTAAAAGGCTGCCTTGCCTGGACAAAAGAAACTCTGAATACTATACTTGGCAAATAATACCAATAAGAAACGACTAACAACCAAATTTCAAAGAAAGTAGTTCCTCTGGTAGAAAACAACTGAGGGGAAAGGAGAGGAACTGAGGGGTTGGTGTTGGAAGCAATCATTCTACAAGGTTTTTAAGTGACATGTGAAGCAGCTGAGACTACCCTGGAGGCAGTGAAGAACTACTGAAAGGTCTGTAATGTAACTGACACGATCAGAACCATATGTGTATATGTATGTACGTACACATACATATACATGCAAATACATATATATATTCCCACCCCTCAGAAAAAGAAAAAAAGACTTCAACAGCAATGTGGAAGATAGCCTGAAAGAGGAAAACCAGTTTGCATCGAGTTGATTCTACTCATGACAACCCTGTATGTCCCAGAGTAGAAATGGGCCATATGGTTTTCAATGGCTGATTTTTTGGAAGTAGATCACCAAGCCTTTCTTCCGAGGTACCTCCTGGTAGACTTGAACCTCCAACTTTTTGGTTAGCAGCTGACCATGTTAACCATTTGCACCTCTTAGTAACTCCAGAAAGAAGAAAGGCACTGAATAAAGAAATAATAGTGATAAAGTTGTTGCAACCTTCCAGGTAAGAGATGATTGGGGCTTGAGTTAAGTGGGAATAGAGAAAGGAATGAATTTAAGAGAGACTTGGGAATGAAATTAACAACTTGGAAAACAATCAGATGTGATGACTGAGAAAAACAGAACCAAAGATGATGAAAATTCCTAGCTTGAGGGACTAGAGAGGATGGTGGTACACCATTCTCAAAAATAACACTTTCATCAAGGTTATATTTAACTACTTTTTGAGGTTATTAATATTTATTTTCTACACAGAAATCATCCATTAGCCCGCACAGAAATCAGTTCAAAAAAAGACTCACTTCTGAATCAGCATTCTGAAATTTGTCAATTTAGTTTACCATAAAAATTTATCAGTAATCATTTAAAGTTCTAAAAAGATACAAGATACTTAGAGAAGAAACATTCCAAAAATAGAACTAATTCAAGATTCTCCATAACGAATAGCATTTGCTCACTGAATTATAACAGAATCGAAGTTTTATGCTCTAGCTAATGAGTTTTAGACTCATTACATCACGTTTTAAAATACAGTAAACTTTCTAAAATGACACATGTAACATAATATATGGCAAGTCATTAACAATGCTACTCAAAACAACACAAAACTATACATATATAGTGTAATTAGGGTTAATGCCCAGTAACCCAATACAAAAGCAAAAAAGATAACATTTTAGCAAAAAGTTACCCCATTTCTATCACACCACCTCCTAAATATTAAAAATCAGAGTAACTGATGACGTAGACCAAATCTCTTTGTGTAAATGCAGGTTTCTAAAGACAGACTGATCTTTGACTGAAATACACACAAACATAAGTCAACAATTCAAAGTACAACTGTAAATGAACAAACAAGGGGATTGCATTTGGCCAGGGGCATAAAAATTAGGTAAAAAGGGATGGGGCAAAAGAAATTAACACTTGTTGAGGATCTCCTTTAAATCTGGCACTAGGCTAAAAAAAAAAAAATCAAAGTGGATCAACTTCCAAAACCCAGACACACTCCCCTATCCCATACTCACTGTATAAACAGCCTTTGGGTTATTAGGTATACGCTTCATAAAGGTCGAGAGCAGTTCGTAACCAGCACGTGCCCAGATTCTAGAACAGCACCTGGCACATAATAAGTACTCAACAAATATTTGTTAAACGGAGGGATGGATGAATAGATGTTTTTAATAGCAAGTTCTGACCTATGTATACCAAAGGAGATCCTGACACCATAAGAAAGAAGAAACAAGAAATGTTCTCCAAGCCATTATGTTCCCTTCTCCAAGGAGGACAGGCTCTAGCAACAGATGTGGATGGGAAGCCAAGTCCCATTTGCCCTCGTTGTGACCCTGGGCAAGGTACTCCATGATTGAAATGCTTACACTAATTCTTTAATTCTGAAGTTGTAAGACGGCTTAACTGAAGTTACATATACAGAGTGTCTAACATCGACGGCAGACAACAACAACAGCAAGTACCTGGCATGTAATTAAAAACCAGTTGCCATCAAGTTGATTGCGATTCATGGCAACCCCATGTGTGTCAGAGTAGAATTATGCTCCGTAGAGTTTTCAGTGGCTCTTTTTTTGAGAGTATATTACCGGGTCTTTCTTCCAAAGCACCTACTTAATTAATACTTGATAAATACAAATCCCTCCATGCACTGGGCTGAGGGATATAATCCTGGTGCTGACACAGTATTGGTCTTAAGGATAAAGTACAAAGGAGGGGGGCCTCAGTGAAAGGAACACCAGTGTAGTCGACAGGACGACCAGCCCGTGAGTCATTTTTAACCATCAGTCAAAAGGCCTGGCTCATCATAGCACATTAGAGGCATTAACAAGCACAGTACAGGCCTATGTAGGACTCAAAAGGGGGACTGTACTCTGCCTACCCAATGAATCCCAAACAAAATAGAGCTAGCACATGCTCTGTGCTTGATAATTCCACTTGCAAAAGTTCAGCATATTTTTCTCAGCTATTATTTCAAAGCTACTTTATTGATAATATTTGAAGTATATTTTATTGATTTTATGAAATTCTGGATCATCAAGGATTCTTTTTCAGAAAAATTTCCAAGAGCCCTCTCTAGGCTCTATCTCTAAGAGACCAGGATAAATACATACTTGGCTATAATTATACGGGAGCCCTGGTGGCACAGTGGTTAAGAGCTCAGCTGCTAACCAAAAGGTCAGCAGTTCGAATCCACCAGCCACTCCCTGGAAACCCTACGGGGCAGTTCTACTCTGTCCTACAGGGCCGCTATTAGTCGGATTCGACTTGACGGCAACGAGTCTCGTTTTGGGGGGCTATAATTATGCCCTTATGTGTTTCCTCTTTCATACTTTGACAGTCTCATATTATACAATGCAGCCCAATTACAAAACATGACTAAAAAAAATGTTGCCATCAAGTCAATTCCAACTCATAGCAACCCTATAGGACAGAGTAGGACTGCCCCACAGGGTTTCCTATTTCCTAGGCTGTAAATCTTTACAGAAGCAGACTGCCACATCTTTCTCCCGAAGAGTGAGAGTGGGTTCGAACTGCCGACCTTTCGGTTAGCAGCCAAGCGCTTAACCACTGCTCCACCAGGGCTCCTTAAAACATGGCTAAAACCCCCAAACTTCTTATCCATAAGTAAAGAGCTGAAAATAATATTTTGAACAAATTCTAACTTAGTTTCCTCTTTTGAGTAAGAAGTGAAATGCATCATACAAATCGTTCTTTATCTTTCTCCTTATCGCTTAGCCATCAAGTAAAGTCAATAGCAGGTCACCTTTCCCTTTAATGAGTTAGTGAGAAATGTACCTTAACTTTACAGGGTGCTTTTAGAATATTATCAAACTATAAGCTTCAGGAATATCTAAAATGTTTTTGCAATATGAATCCACATCACTTAAATATACAGTGAAATAGTCTGCTTTTGGACAAGGTCACTTTAATCACTGCTGATTTTAAATGAGCATTTTACCGAAGATGTATATAGCTGGAAGGATGAAGAATAGGAGAAGAGATCTGGACAGAAGGACACAGTCACAGCAGAGAAAGTTTAACAGCCTAAAAACCAAAAAGCAAACTCATTGCCGTCAAGTTGATTCCAACGCGCAGCAACCCTACAGGGCAGAGTAGAACTGCCCTGTACGGCTTCCAAGGAGCAGCTGGTGGATTCAAACTGCCAGCCTTTTGGTTAGGAGCCGTAGCTCTTAACCACTGTGCCACCAAATGTTTATAAACAGATGAATGAATGGATAAACAAATGTCACATGTAAATACAATGGAATATCACTCAGCCATAAAGAGAAATGAAGTCCTGATACATACTACAACGTGGATGAAGCTTGAAAACATTACGTCGAGTAAAATCAGTCACAAAAGGACAAATATTGTATAATCCCACTTTTATGAAATATCTAGAATAGGCAAGTGTATAGACACCAAAGTTTATTAGTCGTTATCAGGGATGGGAGGGAGGGAGGAAGGGGGACTCACTGCTTAGGGGACACTGAGCTTCTGTTAAGGGTGATGAAAAAATTCAGAAACAGACAATGGTGATAATTTAACAACATGATAAACATAATTAATGGCACTGAATTGTACATGTGAAGAATGCTGAAATGGCAAAACCTTTGCTACATATATACTTACCATGATTTAAAAAACAACCTAAGTATCACTCATCAAGTCCAGAGAGTACACAGAACAAGGTCAATGACATAATTTTCTGAGAACTTAAACCATTTCACAAAGTGTCTACAAAGTAACACTTCCTCACAGGAGGTTTCAGTTAATGAATTTGTAAATGAATAATCCAATAAACTGAGGAAGTAAAACTGGGTAGTAGTGGAAGACACACCCTATTTCAATGATAATCAGCCAGAAACAATGAGAAAAAGGATTAGCGCCCAGTTGAACAACTCCCTGAAGAAATCTAGCAGGATTAGTTGGCAGGGAACAAAAACAAAACTTGGGCAGCAAATCTTCAGTTCCACCTACAGGAGCATCTGATCAGCTTAAACACCTCTATCTGCTCTTGCTAGCCTTGATGTCACATACATACCAATAAGCTTTCCAAAGATGATACTACTGCCCTAGTAATCTACCCAGCTGGGAACAAGATTTGCCTACTACACTATCAAATATTCATCTGCTTAGAAAGTTCTCATTGCATGTTAACAACTGACTTTCTAGTAACCATCAATGTTCTGAAAATTCTCTTAAGTATAACAGACGAGCCCTGGTGGTACAGTGGTTAAGCACTTGGCTGCTAACCAAAAGGTTAGTGGTTCGAAGCCACCAGCTGCGTCGCAGGAGAAAGATGTGGCAGTCTGCTTCTGTAAAGATTTACAGCCTTAGAAACCCTATGGGGCAGTTCTACTCTGTCCAACAGCATCGCTATGACTCAGAATCCACTCGAAGGCAATGGGTTTGGGGTTTTGTTTTTTTTAATCACTCTGGATAAGCTGATCACTGATGTTCCTAAACAACAAAGTTTTTCTTAAAGCAAGTACTGCTAGCATGAGCATGGTCTGATAACATTTTATAATCGATTTTTGCAAACTATGAGCACTATACCACATCAGAATGCAATCTGTTCTTTAGTTGCCCATAGTGTACACCTGATTTAATTTGGAACATTTCTTACCACAGATTTCTTTTCTCTCCCAAATGCTAATATCATCTTTCTGTAAATACCTATAATTTCTTTTACACAGTTACCTAAAAAGGGATGATCTTTAATTTTCCTGTTAGTCTCATTTTACTCTTTTTTTAGTCCTGATTAAGATGCTTTTCTTCTTGATAATATGATTACAAAAATCTGATAATTTTCAAGGGGTTTTAAAAGAAGGTAACCCAAAATACAAAGTGGTCTTGTGGAAACCAGGAAACTCTCACCATGTAATGACATTCTCTCCATTGGCATCTTAAATGAAGGGTAGGAGAACACCAATTCCTGAACTCCCCAGAGGTTTTAATCCAACCAAACCAATAGTTCAACTATTTATCTCATGTATCTTAAGTTCCAAACCCAAAGCCATAAAGTGTTAAAATGGTAAAGCAAGTGAGAATTATATTCATTCATTCAAAAGTTACTGAATGCCCACATTGCATCATTTATTAAGTGCCTTTTAGGCACTGAAGGGTCCAACAGAAAGAATACATAATTCCTGTCTTTAAGGATTTTACAGCCTAAAAGAGCAAGCTAAACAAGTAAATAAAACATTTCAGTAGTACTACAGCACAGTTATGTGCTACAAAACAACTAACTCTAGAAAGCCAGAAAAATTCTACAAATGCTAACGTTTGAGCTAGGCCTGAAAAGAGGAATAAGATTTCTTTAGTAATAGAGAGGACCATTTAAGGAGCACAAACAGAAAAGGCAGCAAAACACGAAGAGGTTATATTACCCAAGGAATTCTCCACATCACTGGAACAACCAAGGCTCAGCGACAGGGAGCAAGGAGAGCAAAAGTCATATTAAGATAGCCTTCGTGCCATGTTAAGGCATTCAGACTTCACGCTATGGGTACAGGGAATTCCTGAAGAGTTTCCCTGTAGGACCTTACTCTCAGGAGATGCTGGTTACTGGAGTCATGGCTTTCCCTGAGATCCCCAAGCTTCTCTAGTTTTCTCTTGCCTAGAAGGTTAAGGTAGGAGGCAGTCACTAAACAATGAGAATGGGTGGACACGCTTCCTTCACATCAAAATATACACAGGCTGAAAACAATGCTCCAGGTTCTCTTTATACCGGCAGTGGGTTGAATGTTGTTGTTGTTAGTTGCCGTTAAGTAAGCTCCGACTCACAGCAGCCTTATGTATAACAGAACGAAACACTGCCTGGTCTTATGCCATCTTCATGACCATTGATTGGTATGTTTGAGTCCACTGTTCCAGCTTTGTGATTCTGAGTGTCTTCCAACCTAGGAGGCTCATCTTCAGCACTATATCCGGCAATATTCTGTTGTTATCCATAGCATTTTCACTAGCTAATTTTCAGAAGTAGGTCATCAGGCCTTTCTTCCTGTCTTAAAATCATGTCCCAAAAATTCATGTCCACCTGGAACCTCAGAATTATCTGGAAACAGGGTCTTTGCAGATGTCATTAAGATGAGGTCACAGTGGATTAGTGTGGGCTCTAATCCAATGACTGGTATCCTCATAAGAAAAGGATAGGACACACAGAGACACAGGGAAGGCCATGTGAAGATAAAGGTAGAGAGTGGAGTGATGTGTCCAAGGAACTCCAATGATTGGTGGCAACTACCAGAAATACAGGAGAGAGACATGAGACAGCTTCTCCCTGAGAGCCTCCAGAAGGAATCAACTCTGCCAATCCCTTGATTTTAGACTTCTGGCCTCTTGAACTCAGACAGAATATATTTCTGTTGTTTTACACTACCCAGTTTGATTGGACATCAGTTAATCTGTCCTCCCTTTGTCTTCTTTTCCTCAGAATCACTTACTACAGTTCTCTTAACCAAGCAACATGTGAAATTCTTTCTAAAATCTTCTCTAGCATGCTCCTCTTCTTGGAATGTGCTCTGGCTGCTCAAAGCTGGGCACAAAGAATCCCAATGTGCTCCACCACAGCAGAGTACTGTAGGCATATTATGTTCTTTGAGAAGGACACTGTATTTCTTGGTTGCGCTGACCTTTATAGAAGCATAAGACTGGATCACATTAAATCTGTGATCAAATAAAACACCTTGTTCTTGCTCACTGGAACTGCTCTCATAAGCACCATTTACCTCTCCTTCATATTATTAATCACAGTTATAATTTAACATTTATTCATGCAGTTATTTGAGTAATGCCTGTGTCTCCCCAGCCCACAGACTAAGCACCTTGAATGCAGGCACACAATTGTTTTGTTGTATTTTTTAAATGTCCCTTCCATTACCATTATACCGCGAGGTCTTAGCATAGTGCCTGTTGCAAAGGAGGGGTTCCTCTGGCTATGAAAAGAGAAGCTAAAGCATGCATAAGAGCTATCCATTCCTAAATGCTTAGAGCACAGGGTAGATAATGATATTCCTGTGGTTTTATAAAGAACTCCTTGTGAATGATCTCCCAAATATGCGAGATAAATTATAATTAACTCCTTTGCTTACAGGTTGAGTCAATTAATATCTAGGCAGTGGATTTCGCTAATACAAATTCATCATTACTTTTTTTTCAAATTTGTGATACATTATACTAAAATAAGAACAATAAGTAAAATATTTTGCAACATCTACTGACTTTGGATAAAGCTTAAAATTATATTTTAGGCCTAACTTCTTCTCAAATGCCATTTCCTGCAAACTAAAATTGTTTCTCACAAATCCAAATATTTGAACACCTTGTATAAAGTCCATGCTGTACACTGATATCTCCGTTAACACACCTTGCTCCGCAGAGTAAAATTTGGGTATAAAACTTAACTTTCTTGGCCTCTATTCAAAAGGATAATGAAATGCAATGTTTCTGTAAAATCATACCTCTAGAAATTAACTGATTTCTCGTTAACATTTTTAGCCGTAACAAATCAAATCATACCAAAAATATCTGATTTAAGCTTTACTTAAATATTAAACACAGTAAAACCAACTATTTTAAAGGCTCAAGAAACAAGAAAGCAGAAATATCCAATAATTTAAGCACTGGAGGGTTAGTACGCTCATTAAGTTACTTTTCCTCTTTGTATGAGAGAAGACATTTTTATTTTTCCATGTGCTACAACAGAAACCATCACACACATTCCTACTAGAGAACGTTTCTAGAGGTGAAATAATTATACAAAGGAATAGTTCCAAACAGATGTATGTGTACATTTTCATAAACAGTCTTTTTATTCATCAAATTTTTATGTGCCTTCTGTAATTCAGAAAATCCTAACACTCACAACAGCCACCCATATAACTTTCTTCGCTATCATACCCATGACTGATAAATGAATTAAAAGCAAACGTCAAGATCTGACCTTTACTAAACTTTTTTTAAAATAGATCTGTATTAAAAAATATTTACTGTCTATCTTTTAACATCTATCCATATTTAAGAGTCAACTAATGTTCACAGAGAAGCATGAGCATGCCCACCACAAAACAATGGGAGGGTGCATGGTAGAGAAGAGAAAGCACTGGGCTAGGCTCAGAAGACAGACTCTAGTTCAAATCCTGGTTAAACCACACAGCCATTAACCTAGGTACATCTCAGCTTCCTCACCTATAAAATAGAGTAAAACTTAACCTGTAAAAACCAAAGTTGCTGAAGGTATGTATCAGTGAGATAATATATTTCCAAACCATTTTGAACTAAAAATTTAAAGCACTATTCAACTGCTGTTCTAGTTAGGAACTTTTAGTGTGTCCAAAGACAAGTAGAACGTTCGTCTTGATCCAGATGGAGCTGGGCGCACAAGGATTCACAAGGACACATCAACTGGGCCCTGAGGTATAAAGGCAATAGCTAAGATAATCTTGGAAAATATCTTTTAGGGAAACTTTCACATAAAGTCAATCAAACAGAACACAAAAGACTTTCCACTCGTATCTTTTTCTATTAGCATTTAGTGAACAGAAATTTGTTGGACCAATGAAGACCCTCCTGACTCTCGTTACTGAAACCTGTACCAATGATTGTTAAGAAAGACAATTCAAAATGTAGGATCACAGTTTGTAGCCAATCTGAAAAGGCTAAGCTTTCAATGGTTTTGCCCATCTGTAATGTTAATATATACTGATGACTCTGTAATTGTTCTTTGGACTCTGGCAGACATGGCTGTGGCAGCATGCTTGTCCGTTTTCCCATTCTTACCTATTCTATGATATTCTTTGGACTCGGGCAGACATGGCTGTGGCAGCATGCTTGTCCGTTTTCCCATTCTTGCCTATTCTGTAATATTCTTTGGACTCGGGCAGGCGTGGCTCTGGCAGCACGGCTGTCTGCTTCCCACTTCTGCCTTTTTGAATACATGCTGAACAAAACTCTTTTTGCTTTACTAAAATTCATGATGCTTCTCCCCTACAACAGTCTGTTTATTCATCTTTGAAGTTTTGCCATTCCATTCCTTCCTTCCTTCTTTCATTCATTTAACATATGTTTATTTACTGTGCTTCTATCATATACCAGATAGTTGCAGCACTTGAAATGGATCTAAATTTAGATATAAAAAGTTCAAACTGAGATGTGCATGATTTCAAAGACTTGGTATGAACAAAAGAATGTAAAATATGTCATCAATAATATTTTATATTGATTACATGCTGAAATGAAATTTTGGATATACTGCTTTAAAATAAGTTATATTTAATTTCACCTCTTTCTCTTAATACGGCTACTAAAAATTTTCAAATTATATAAGGGCTCACATTATTATTTCTCTTGGACAGAGCTGGGGATATATTAGGGAACAAGACAAAGCCCTTAACCTCATGGAGCTTACATTTAAATGTCTGTAGCCATAAAATCTTTAGATGTCAGTAGCAGATAAAACCCAGCAACCATGTGTAGAGAAGCGTCTGCTGGGCTGAAGGCCTTACCCATAACAGCTGGATGCACCTTCTCTTTAAGTTTCACTCTACCAAGGCTAAGAAGGCCTAAGGTCTCCAGAATAATCAGAGTCAGCAAAATTGTGAGCTATGACCTTGACCACCTTAGGGAAGAATGTCCCTTCCCTATCAGGCGCTTCTGAGAACACGGCCACTTTTAATTCCAACTTAATGAGTGAGAAAACTTTTCATTTTTAGCATCAGTAGTTTCAAGGCATCATTTTCTCAGAACTTCAAGTTGTGCCTCAAAAGCATTTTAAAAGGTTTCCAGTTGGGGGAAGATGTTTCTTAACAAAGATACCCTCTCTCTGGATTCCAAGGAGCGTCCTCCTTTATTACAAGAGCCCTTTATTGCTTTCATCTCCAGAAGTCCGAATAACCCTGCCTCTCCTCAATACCTTTAATTCCCCACATAGCAGTCTGAGTGCTTCTAGATAAAGAGCAAGAAACTAAATTAAACAGCACGAGTCAATTACAGCAATGGTGAAAGTTCCAACTGGTCTGAAGGAGACAGTCAAAGGAAACTCAAGCAGGCTGACTACAAAAGACAGGCCAGTGAAACGTGAGGTTACTTGCTGTTTTAAGATTTTAAGGAATTTCTGGAGGGTAAAATTTAATTTAGACCAAATGGGCCTATTATTCAGCGGCATTTTTAACACCAGAAAGGCATCCTGAACGTTTGAATGCCATATTCCAAGTCAGTAACATACCTTAATTTCAAACCATACCATGGCAAATGTTCTGCTGGTCTAGGCATATTTCTGGCAGACAAGAGAAAATCAGGGCTTTCAAGAGATTCTGAATGCTGTGAAATACTCTACTAGGTGTTGCAAGAAAGCCCGAGAGGCTCAGGTGTCAGGGGGCGGTGGTGTTTCCTATTCAACCCCATTTTTGTTCTCTGCTCACGCTGCTCTCTCAGCAGGGTGTGCCCGTCCCCTCTGCCAACTTAAATGTTACACTTCCTTTAAGGCCAAGCCCAAAGCCCAGCCTGTACATCAAACTATCCCCAGGAAGCCCAAATTCAGAATAATCTCACTCCTTCATTCTCACAGGAACCCCAATGAAACACAGTATTACAGCACATACCATTTTATCTCTTCTCTAAGCGTTTCAAATGCCTGTAAGTTAGAAGTAAAGAAATGAAAATAGTCAGTGTGACTTCTGAAAATTTATCACCCTACCTTTCATTCAGTTGACTGAGCAACAGCCATGTGTCAAACACTGTAATTCCGAAAGGATACACAGTCCAAATCCTCGAGTAACTCACGGTCTAAGGAACACTGTATTAAAGGTACAAAGTGCTGCCGGAGCCCACAGGGGGGCTCTTCTTCCCGGGGTGGGTGGGAAAAATCTTTACAGAAAAGGCAGCATATAAGGGAGAACTGAAGAAGAGTAGAAATTCACCAGGTAAAGTGGGAACAGCATTTCAAAGGCAGTAAAAGCACGGTATATTAAAAGAAATGAGAGAATGTATTAACACCTTTACATGGAATCATTAAAAAATATCTTCCAATATATTAAATTGTTCATCCAGGCACTCAAGGCTCTACAAAAATGGACGAGTTATGAACTGAATTGTGTCCTCCAGATAAATGTATATCAATTCGGCTATGCCATGATTCCCAGTATTGTGTCATTGTCCACCACTTCGTCATCTGATGGGATTCTCCTATGTGTTATAAATCCTACCTCTATGAAGATAATGAAGTGGGATAGGCGGCCGTTATGTTAATGAGGCAGGATTCAATCTAGAAGATTGGATTGTGTCTTGAGCCAATCTCTTTTGAGACAGAAGAGAGCAGAAAGACAGGGAGACCTCATAGCACCAAGAAAGCAGCACTGGGAGCACAGCATGTCCTATAGACCCGAGGTCCCTGCACAGAGAAGCTCCTAGAGCAGGGAAGATTGATGACAAGGACCTTCCTCCAGAGCCTACAGAGAGGGAAAGCTTTCCCCTGGAGCTGATGCCCTGAATTTGGACTTGTAGCCTACTAGACTGTCTGAGAAAATAAATTTCTCTTTGTTAAACCCACCCTACTTGTAGTATTTCTGTTGTAGCAGCATTAAACAACTAAGACAGGACCTCAATCAACCTTTGCTACAGTTCCCACCATTTATTATAGCAGACTCTCCAAAACAGTCTGGGGTCAAATCCCACTATCTATATATAGCCTCCAACTAGTTTCTTTATCTGCGCCTCAATTTCTTCATCTGTATATTAGGGATGACAGTAATGCCTACCTTGTAAGGCTGTTATAAGGAAATGAGTTATAATACATGAAGCACTTAAAACAATAATTAGCACAATTCTGACTCAGGGTGACCCTATATGCGCAGAGTAGCACTGTGCTCCATAGGGTTTTCAATGGCTATAACCTTCCGGAAGAAGACTGCCAGGCCTTTCCTCTGAGGTGCCTCTGGGTAGATTCACACCGCCAACCTTTTGGTTAATAGCCAAGCGCTAAACCATTTATATTATTCTTATTTTCTTTTTCATGCCAGACATAGCAAATCTGAAATTCATATCCACAACACACACCCATGCCTCAATCTGAAGGACTCGTCCAATGTCCAAATCCCACCTACCAAGACACTGTTTAAATACCATCTCCTGCACAAAGCCTTCACTGAGCCTGCTCTCCTCACCCTTCCCAATGAGTGTCTCTCTCCCTTCTCTGAACTCCCGGAGTGTTTCATTCCACTGAGCCTCTTTAAAAGCTACAGGCTCTTTAAAAGCAGCATCTCTATCTTACTGATCTTTTGTCTTCCCCAGAGAACTGAGACAGTGCTCTTCAAATTATGGGTACTCACCACTTTCTGTTGAACAAATTAAAATACTCTCTCCTTTAATTAAATCAAGTACATGTTAGAGCTTTTATAATCACTATAGCATCTACCAAGTTATTCTTCTCAATAAAAACTCTTACCCAGAGAGAAACCCTGAAAACAATTTTACATAGCTCCATTGTTAGTGAATCCTAACATTAATGATAAGGCAGTGCTCTTAAAGTGACTGACAACCCCTAAAACTGACTCACTTTGGGACTGCTGCTGAGTAAACAAATCTCTCCCCTTCTTCCTTAATGCTCCAAATGGGTTCTAATGTAAATTTGTTAGGCTATTGTTGCTTTTCCATTGCATATTTACAAAAGGTGGGACAAAGTTCTTATAGCACTGTCATTTTTCATGCTTATACAGATTCTAAAGCATATTCTGTCTGGATTTTACTGCTTTCTACCACCAAGCAAAGGCAGGCCAGCCTGGAACCATCTAGAGCACTCAGCTTACACAATAATAGTGTCAATACTAATTCTTATCTTTGGTGTCTCTCTCCCCAGTGAAAATACACTGGGAGACCATCTGAGTCCAGAATCACCACTCTCCTCCTGCACTGACCTACACAGTTCTACTTGATTAAAATCCTAAACTTTAATTAGCAGAGAAATATGTTAACTAGGCTTGGCTTCCTCTTACAATACAAATGTTTTGACATTCAAGCAACTTAGGGAATTCAAAGACAGTTTTCCTTTACTATACTAGCCTTCTCTAACAAAAGAACAAAGGAAAAAAAAAAAAACAGGATTTAAATAGTACTGCCCTGTCTTGAAGATATATATTTGCAATTATTTTCCATCATATCACAATGAATATCAAGGATTCAAAAATAAAAAGGAACTAGCATAAAAGGGAAGTGAGGCTACCATTCTAGAAACATACTCATGGAAAAGAGAGTACCAAGAATAAGCAGCCTGACCAGCATACAAAAAGTACATCAGAAAACTATAAAATAATCACATCGCAGTCACCGACAACGTGCCAAAGTCAGTCTGTCAATAATAATACAATCTTATCATAAAAATTATTTTGAGTATTTCTAGGACAAAAGAAAAAAGATCATAAGTAATACACTAGAATAGTTTCTAAAACCAACATCCACATGATTTCTTGGGCACTAAAGCTGTTTATACCTTATGTCAATAAATATAAAAGTTAATAGCTACAGAGCTCTATTTTTCTATTTAAAAAAAAACTATTTCCAATGTACTGATCACCATTATACCAAAATTGACAAAACAACTCTTAATTTACCATCTCCTCTATCATCTAGCTGCTTCCAAATAAACTAAAAAAGCACGAGGGGGAGAATAGGGGGGAATACCTCCAAACTCATTAAATAAGTTAACACACCAATGAACGCTTTACACCTTGTCCAAATGCCAATTGTGCTAAGTTAGTAATAGCCAGTTATTAACATTCTTTTTTTTCCAGTTCTCCCAATTAAGGGTGGGAAAACTTTCATTTTGCCTCACTTTTGAAACATGCTTTAGGAGGCTTACGTGAGCAAAATATAAGTGTTGCTAAGCTACTAGTACTTAGATCTTTGGTGTTCAAGTGCCGTGGCTTTCATGCTGCAATATGACACTAACCACATAAGTATGATGATGATTAAGAGATCAGATGTGGTTGGATTTAAAAGGACTGCGAAACAGCCACGTTATTATCCGTACTACTTGAGATCATCTCCTTGCTTCCCAAGGCCAAGAGCTATGGCCCGTCTATCAAGGCCTACCATCCCTGACATTGCTCTAGATCTAGATCTGTTCTATCCTCCTTCCCAAAAAACTTAACAGACTTACTACATCCTATTCCCAACGGCCTTCTTCTCCAGAGAAACTGAGTTGGATAACATCTTAAGATACAATTAATCTCTTCCATGTCAATACTGAGGAGCCTTGGTGGCGCAGTGGTTAAGGCATTTGACTGCTAACAGAAAGGTTCATGGTTTGAAACTACCAGCTGCTCCGTGGGAGAAAGATGTGGGAGCCTGCTTAAATAGATTTACAGCCTTGGAAACCCTATGGTCGCTATAAGTCAGAACTGACTCTATGGCAGTGAGTTTGGTTTGGTTTGGGTGTCAATACTGGCGCTTAACAGGAGTCTTTGAAAGGCATCCCAGAAATACCAGATGGAACAGGGAGCAGTTTGGAAGGCTGTAATTCTTGAGCACCCTTTAAATTATAGCATTTAGCTAGTTGTCTATTCTACCTTCACGGAGAACTGAACCTGGGCTATGATGAAGTTGTGAAATAAGAATCATTTTGTAGAGCATAAGACAAGTTTTCACCATAAAGAATACTCAAATGGAAGTTATCTGCAAGAAGCACTCAATTACAAAAGAGCATAAACACAGAGTTAAATTCCTGATAATCCAAGAGTACATTACTCAACACCAACACCTTACAGAAATGTCCTGCTTTGTAAAATTTTAAATACTTTTCTACTACCTTACTTGATGCTCTTAAACAACCCTGTGAAGTATTATTTGTTTCACTCATTTACAGGGGAAGGAACTGGCAGTGTACTGAAATGACTTACCCAGATTAAACACTAACTCATTGTGGCTTTTGCATCCCAGGCCAAGGAAACCTCTATCCTATGTAACAGGTCATTTTCAAAATGAAGGTACTTGATAGATCAAGCTCCCCTCACCCTGTGGCCTCTACCACTAATATTCAAATAATGTTGTAAATACTGAATGATGGCTTAACAAAAAATTTGATAAAATTCTCACTGGGAGGATGAGGGAAGGGAAATGAAGGAAGTTAAATCCTCTTCATCTGTAGGAAGAAGTCAAAAGATAATGTCGAGAAGTGAAAACTCAAGTTACAGGAGAAAAAAATATGTTATATAGATATATGTAAGTAAATGCCAGAAGAAATAGCATAAAAAAAAAAGCCTTGAAAATGGTTGTCTCGAGAGAGAGGTTCGAAGGGTGGGGTACAGGATTTTTTCTTTTCTAGTTGTATTACTATTTAAACCACGCATACTACTTTGCTAAAAATTAAAATTAAAAATACTGTGGTGGCGCAGTAGTTAAGAGCTCAGCTGCTAAACAAAAGGTCGGCAGCTCGAATCCACCAGCCACTCTTTGGAAGGCCCACGGGGCAGTTCTATTCTGTCCTGCAGGGTCGCTATAAGTCAGAATCAACTTGATGGCAATGGGCTTGGGTTTGGTTTTCTTTAGTAAACAAATGCTTCAAATGAAAATTTAGTGTTCAGCTTTGGAGACTCTGTCAAGAAAATATTTTTAACTGAATTTGGTTTCTCTAAGTAAGTTTACAGACAAAAATCAATCAAAAATTAAAACTCCTACTTGAAAATTAAAGAACATGCGGTTCAGTAACAATGGTTTAGTACAAGTTCAGACTCTAGAAACACTGAGCCCAATAAGAGCCAATTTCCTGATAAATACTGCAACTGGCAATTCAGCAAGTAAAAATTTTTTCAAAAATATTCACACCAGCCTCAAACGAAAACATAATATGCCCAAAAGGCCCTTCTACCCACTATAACAGGTGTTCTATTTCAGTTCTCCGGATGCCCACAGTAATAAGTATTTGCCAATACTACATAACAGCTGCAAAGTCCAGGTCCTCACAGAAATAGCAGGGTTGCCCTGAAGAGAGACATTAGCATTCATTTCAAATAGAATGACTCTACATTCCACTTCATCTGGTCTGTAAAAGGTGAATTACTTCTGAGGATATCTTTTGCAAAATAGCTTTCAAGACACAAAAATACCAGGAAGAGAGGGAGATAGAAAATGAAAGAATTTTGAAAATACATATTTTAAAAGCTAATAACATTTTCACAATTACTTCAGATGCTGGGTGGGAGACTGTCTGGAAACCCTGAAAAACTAATCACAGTTCCAACCAATCAGAAACACTTCAATTAAATGCAAAATATGAACATAACTGCCTAAGAAAACATTCAAGGGTACACTATGGTTTTTAACATAGATTCCATCCTAAGGGCAATTTCTCACTGAAGATGTATGCGGCCCATGTACTCATTCCTGTGTCTGTAAAACATAATGTGTGATTATGCAATTGAACATCACAATAACCCCAGGCCATTCCGTGTTTAAAGAGAAGTGTTTATGGTCATATCCTGCCAAACAACCACAATATCACTTAATCTAAGTTCAACTACTGCTTGAATGAACTTGTTAGGATTACACTAAAAGACAGATGCAAAACAAATACTGGCCAAGGAATGTGATGTCCACATACCGAAAGGAGAGTAGGGAGAACTTTATGTAACATTCCTGAGTCACTAGAGCAGAATGTTCATGAAGATTTAAATTCTGCAAGCTGAAAATGTAAATGTCGGACAGTGTAAAAAATAAGAGACTCTAAATTTTGGAAAAAGAAATGAATACCTCTGAAGGGTGGAATGTGTCACTCAAAAAACAGCCCCATCTAGGTAGCAATAAAGTTCAACAATGCTTCTGGATTAATCCAAACAAATTAATGAATCTGGAAATAGGTGAAAAAGATGAATTTGGCAATTTTTTAAAAAATACACTGTTTAGATTAAATTATCCCAGGTTATTAATTTGAGTCTACTGCATATCAATAGCAACTAAAAGTTACTACCACCCAGTTGCTTCCTGTGACCGAAAGTCAAATTTCTGGTGCCAGACAAATTCTTAGTGAATAAGTCTACACAGGAAGGGAAGGAAGCTGACGCACTCATTGTCTTCTGTCAGTCAACCATCAAAAATGTATTGGCCAAAAATATTTCCTTTAAAAAATGCTTATAAATTAAAAATCAGGAACGAGACACAGTATGATAATGTCTGAACTGTGATTTATCATACATTTTCTAACCTCTTAATGGAGGCTAATGGAGGTCTCAGAGGCTGAGTCCGCCAATAGATTTGTTTCAACCATCTGCTACCTTAGATCAGGCTTAAAAAGGAAAGAGGCACTAAGGAGATGGAATAAGTGTTAAGAAGTTGGCACCATCATCACTTGGGCTCCAGACTATACCACTTATTGAATTTAGCAAGTTTTTTATCATTCAAGTGAAATTATATACCTCACACAGGGGTATACAAAGAATCTATGCGAAACCCTATCTTTCCTAAAATTCCATTTATAATGACCATTATTGAGAAAAACCACCCAGAGCTCCTACAATAAATTTACCATAAGAACATACATTTCAATGTGTTTAAAATATTTTCCGGCTGCCTTATGTTACTTTCATCAACAGAGACATACCTTTCATTTGTCATGAATAAACAACCTCTTCCAGAAATGTCCTTCTTACTACTCAAGGTAAGCGGAAGCATTACTGGAATTCCACTTCACAATTCATCTGGATTACCACTGTCAAATATTCTCACAAGTATTTCTTATTCACACTAATATTATTACTCAGAATGATGGCTGATTAAGTATAAAGTGAATTACTTAGTCCAATACTATTTTAATTCACTTTATGCTATTTTACCAGTGAGGAAATAGAATTAATTTGTCAAGGCCATCCTGTCAGTTAATAAACAGAATTTAAGATCTACACCCATTTAGTGGTCTTTTCACTCTAAAATACCATTTTTATTATTAAATTCAATAAGTATTTGCTTTTATAATGAATACGTCTATAAAATGAGTACTTCTGTCATGGACTGAACTGTGTCCCCCAAAAATGTCTGTCACAGCTTAGCTAGGCCACAGTTCCCAGTATTGTGTGATCATCCAACATTCTGTCATCCGGGGTGATTTTCCTATGTGTTGTAAATCCTGTCACTATGATGTTAATGAGATGGATTAGTGGCAGTTATGTTGATGAGATCTACAAGATTAGATTGTGTCTTAAGCCAATCTCTTTTGAGATATAAAAGATAGAAGCGAGCAGAGAGACATAGGGACCTCATAACACAAAGAAAGCAGCACCGGGAGCAGAGTGTGTCCTTTGGACCCGGGATTCCTGTGCAGAGAAAGACTGATGACAACAACCTTCCTCCAGAGCCGACAGAGAAAGCCTTCCCCTGGAGGTGACATCCTGAATTTGGACTTCTAGCCTACCAGACTGTGAAAGAATAAACTTCTGTTTGTTAAAGCCGACAGCTTGTAGTATTTCTGTTACAGCAGCACTAGATGACTAAGACAACTTCCTTATACATCAAAGGACTTTATCCACAAAGTGAAAAGACAACTTATAGACTGGGAGAAAATTTTCAGAAACCATATATCCAATAAGGACCCAATGTCCAAAATATATCTAAAACTTCTACAACTTAACAACAAAAAGATAACTCAAACAAAAAACAGGCAAAGGACTTACACAGTTCACCAAAGAGGATATTCAAATGGCTAACAAATACATGAAAATATGCTCAACATCATTAGCCATTAAAACCAAACCAAACCTGTTCCTGTGGAATCAATTCTGACTCATACCGACCCTATAGTACTGAGCAGAACTGCCCCATAGTTTTGAAGGAGTGGCTGGTGGATTCAAACTGCTGACCTTTTAGTTAGCAGGTAAGCTCTTAACCACTGTACCACCAGGGCTTCTCATTAGCCACTCCCCATAAAAACCCAAACCCATTGCCCTTGAGTCAATTCCGACTTATAGCGACCCTACAGGGCTGAGTAGAACTACCCCATAGGGTTTCCAAGGAGGGGCTAGTGGATTCAAACTGCCAACCTTTTGGTTAGCAGCCGAGCTCTTTAGCACTGTGCCACCAGGGCTTAACCCGTTGCCTTGTCTATTCTCACTCAGGGAGATGCAAATCAAAATCACAATGAGATTATCACCTTACCCCATTAGAATGGCAATGATGCAGAAAAAGAAAAAAAAACCCAGAAAACAAGCGTTGGCAAGGTTTTAGAGAAAACGGAACACTCACCCATTGCCGGAGGGAATGTAAAGAGTATAGCCACTGTGGAAAACACTTTGGTGATTCCTCAAAAATGCTGAACATTAGAATTACCATATGACATAGCAATCCCAATTCTAGGTATATACTCAGAAGAAGTTAAGGCAGGAACACAAAACAGAAACCTGTACACAAATAATCATTGCAGTACTTTTAAGTGACTGTGTGTTTGTGTGCGTGTTTGTGTGTATTATAACTGTCTTCACACATTTCTATTGTTTTAAGTATTCAGTCACAATGATACCTCTTAGATAATCCCAAGCAGGTGGAAACCTGTCTGGAGAACTGAAATTACCACCTTTTAAAAAAAACTCATCTATACTTCTATTGATATGTTGGTGGGGAGGGGCTTCAGAATTCTGCTAAAGCAGTTGTGTATTATTAAGATAAAGTAAAATTAGACCCTTACCTGAAAGTACAGTCCTTCTGACTATCTCTTTTATAGAAATCTTGGAAATTAGGTTACAGTCAGTACTATAGGAGATTCACAATTGAAATTTAACCTATGGATTGAAAAGAGAAAAATAATTAATTTGAAATACATGCACAATAAAGACAAAAACATCAATGTGATCAAAGATGAAATTTCCATACACTTGTTAAAGCCAAATGGTTTCTGCAGGAAACCTGTTTTCTGTGACTCAAATCCAAAATGGAAAACGTGGGTGGTTCTTCCTGTCTTATCATTAAGAGTGAGCCAATTGGCTGATTAAGTTTTCACCCAACTTATAAGCTCATATTCTAGCCTTCCATCTGCTCTGATACTGCCATACCTTAATGAAATGAAAGAGGAAATAATGGCTTTCTTCAGCCTCAAAGTAAGTCTTTAACAGGGCGTCTTTGGCTTATTCTATCTAAACCACATTCGAACAAACTGCCAAGTTCTTCAAAATTTCAAATCCAGGAGATGTGAAAAATCATGAGTTAAATCAATGATTTTAAAGCTATCTCTGACTTTAGAACTATATTGTTGTTTTTTTTTAAATGACAAAACAATCTCTTTTCAGTACTAGCCAAAGTAGCAGCATAAGTGTGAAGCAGGGTCTTCCCACCCTGGTTACCTTAACCACAGCTGCACTTCTTACCCACCCACATGGCACTCACCATTTGCCAAGATGTGCCTAATAGATACCATATATGAACTTCTAAGCATATGACTCTGCCAGAAGGGGATATGAAGCCAATAACTCTGCAGAGTATTTCTGCACATTTACCTACAACTAGTAAACCAGCTAGTGCGATACAGATTTAACTGAAAACAACACACGACAGTAGGCTGTCAGTGAGAAAAAGACCACGGGTACATGATACCCACATGGCAAAACAATCTTTATATGCTAATGGCCAAAAGCCAAAAAAAAAAACAAACCCAGTGCCATAGAGTCGATTCCAACTCATAGTGATCCTATGGAACAGAGTAGAGCTGTCCCATAGGGTTTCCAAGGAGTAGCTGGTGGATTCAAACTGCCAACCTTTTGGTTAGCGGCCAAGCTCTTAACCGCTGTGCCACCAGGGCTCCACTACTGCCCAAAGTCCTCCTTAAATCTACAGGTACAGACAACAGAAAACCTGCAAATATAAGACAATAAAAATTCAGACGGCTACCTCTATTTTACTCAAATGGTACACTGCTCAGGGATAGCAGTTGTCCAGTTCCTACAGGTTTCAGGCCCAATCTGAAAATTCCTCATGTCTCCAGAGATCTGTTCTCAAAAATGCTAAGAGGTTCACCCAGCTGAGCAGAGACGGCCCCTTCATGGGTCATCAGTGACTGCTCACCAAGCTCTTGCCTAATGATTCCTCTTTTGGTCGCCCAGAAAACTGTCCACTAGGCAAGAGCAAGAGGCACGGGCTCCCCCAGATACTCATCTCAGGGGCCAGCCTCATGTGGAGACACTGAAACTTGAGGTACTCACACAATTTGTATGTTGGCATGAACTTCTGAAATTTTAAGATAAAACATAGATACTAAAATATTCATAATCGCTCCCTAGGCTATCCCAGAGGCTTGTATGCTCCTCTCCTATTAAGATACTTCGGTGAAAATCTGTGACAAAAATCAGTCCCAATTCTGCCAATAACTGGCTGTGTGATATCAGGCAAGTCATTTAAGTTTACTTATAAAAATTGATACTATGTAGAATTAGAATATTTAGATTTAGAATATTTGATTTCTAAGATATTTTCCAATTTTTAACTTAATTTTAGATTATTTAATTTTAACTTATTCTCTTGCTAAGATGTTAGGTATAATATCTTTACTTCCCTTGAATTCTAAAAGTCAAGTGTACCTTTAAATAATAAAAATGAACATTTATACACTACATTACTCCCTAGAACTTAGTAGACTACCACCAGCTTAGGTAAATTAAATTTTTGGAGCATTACAGACTTTATCTTCATTAAGTGTATCTCATATATTACCTTTCCTGAAAAGGTTTAAAGTAACAGAAATGTACCAGCACATCTGGATGATTCTGCTGAACCATTTTTCCAACTCTGCCAAGACCTTGACTCCTTCCTCTTCCTACCCCTATCTCCTCAGTACTCCAATACTCAGAAACCTGGCCTTTTTTACCACAATGTTGAAAATGAAAACCTTTTAAACTAGTTATTTTTAAAATGAGTTACGTGTCCAAGTCTGTACTTGTGAATCTATGTATCTATTTTTATCAGTTAGTAACCTAGACTTTAATATCTAAAGAATTTGTTTGCTGGTAATATCTGGATAATTTAATGGTTTTTTTTCATCTGGAACTTTTAAAATTGTTAACATAAAACAAAGATCTCAAAATATTCATAACTGCTCCCTAGGTTATCTCCAGAAAGAAGCTTGAATGCTCCTCTCCTATTAAGATACTTTACTGAATTCCTTGTTTATTGCCAAATAAACAAAGGAGGTTCCAGAATACTATATGTAACACAACTCATATACTTAAAATGATTTATTTTCTTTACGTATCAACTGATGATTTTGCCATCCCCAATGATTTCATGAATAAAATAATCACTAGGATTGAAATCTGTCATTTTACTGGTAGGAATCCTTAAAGAGTAGCTGTTTTTGCCAAGTTCATTCATTCAACATGTTTACTGAATATCTACTATGCGGCAGGCACTATTTATTCTTCATCCTGGGAACACACAAAACTGACAAATTCTATGCTTTTGTGGAGCTTACACTCTGATGGAAGAGATATCCAATAAGCATTAAACATAATAAATCGGCAAAATTATATGGGAGATACACGTGTACGTGCACACGCACACACACACACACACACACACGCACGCACGCAATGCTAGAGAGGATATGTGTTATTAAAAAAAAAAAAAAAGGCCAGGATGGCAGACAGGATAAGGGGATTCAAGAATGATGGAGGGAAGGTGGGCTGCAATCTTAAACACGGTGAGTCAGTGTAGGACTCAATGCAAAGGCAGCATCTGAGCATATGATTTGAAGCTGAGGAAGTGAGCCACACTGGTTTCCTAGTATTTCTTACCTTGTACTGACTACGTATATAACTGCAAATGCCTTATCAAGAGTTGTATATGAGCAAATTTATGAACAACCCAGAAAAGTAAATAGAGCTGTGTGTAAAATTTGAACAAAACTTTTACTTCTGTGGTTTATTTTCCTCACAAACTCAAGCACAAATTTCCAAGTGCTTATCTGACACACAGAAGAGGACTAGTGTTACCTAACCAACAACTACTCCAAGAAGACACCCTGACTACTGCATCTGAACTCCAACCTCAGTATGGTGAATCCAGGATGCACTAAGGCCTTCTCCCACTGGGGGAAACCCTCTGATTTCCCAGAGGGTTTGAAGGAAAAGGACTAGGCTGTGACATCAGGAGGCCTGGAGACTCTATGTTGTTATTAGCTGTTTGTAGAGTCACCCCTACTCATGGGGACCTAGCCTTGAGCAAATCACTTCACCTCCTGGGCTTTGGTTTGCAGTACTGGATTTACATGATTTCCAAGGTCCCTTCTAGTGCTCAGTCTGTTTCAGAAAAAAACTTTAGCTAAGCAGTCAGGTATTAAAAATTATAATAACATCATGGTTGTAATTCTGCTAACCCACCATCCCAGACTCATATCCTTTATCTTGTTCTTCTAATAGTAACGATTTATACTGACCAGTCATCAAGTCTCAACTCTCCCTCTCTGATCAACAGACCAGGTCACAAGAATCGGTCCTGGCTTGCAGTGGTGTTCTCCAAGGACAAAAGAACCCATAAAAAGATGGCACTCTTGTCTTTATTATCAACATTCTTTTATTAGACTAATAAACAATTCTAAAGTAACATAATCATGGAAACTGCTGGGTTCTTAAACATTCTTTATGCACTCCCTCCCAACTTAAAAAGAAAGTATTTTTTAAATAGATTTCCTTAAAAGTTAATCACAATCATTAGTATGATATAAAAAATATTATTTTAACTGCATCTTGTAATGAGCATCTGTTATTCAAAGGGGCCCAAAATCATCTTTTGTAGATTCTCACCAGTTTAATAGTTCCCTACTGTAGATTCCTGGGTGGTGCATGCAGTTTGCATTTGGCTGCTAACCTAAAGGCTGGCAGTTTGAACTTAATCAGCGGCACCATGGAAGAAAGGCCTGGCGATCTGCTTCTGTAAAGATGGCTGTTGTTGTGTGTTGTCTAGTTGATTCTGACTTACGGCAACCCTATATCCAAGAAAACCCTAAGGAGCAGTTCTACTCTGTAACGCATGGGGTTGCCATGGGTCAGAATCTACTCAAAGGCAACTGATTTGGCTTTTTTAGTTTTTTGTTTTTGTTTTTTTGTTCTTTGGTGTAAAGCCTACCTTCCCAAGGTAGAATTTTTCAAAAGCAAATAAATAAAACGAGGATGGGAGATTCCCCCATATCTTACAGCACAGGCAGACATGTGAATTAGGGTCCTCCAATCAGATACACCCACATGGGACTCTCAGAATGAGTTACAAGGGAAAAAAGCCAGGTGGCAGGATGTGAGGCATCCACAGGCAGACACAGGCGGCATGATTCTGGAGGTAGCAGCGCAGCTCTGGCTTCCTGACTGGGAGCATCCTGACCATGGCGTGGGCAGCAGCTTCTTGGTGGGCCGGTTCCACGGTGCAGTGCTGGCAATCATTCCCAGAAACTCAGCCTCCAGTCTCTTTCTTCAGTCCTCAGATGATTTACTAAGCTAGCTATCATCCTTAATAAATCTCTTTGTGCTTACATGAACTAGAATAACTTTCATATCTGTAACTAAAAACCCTGACCAATGCATGTAGTAAATGTTCATTATTTCCAAATAGAAGAACCAAAATTAAAAAGAAGCAAGTAATACACGAACAGTCCACAATAAGCCAAAAGTTCTGTGTTCCAAAACCAAAACCACTGCAGTCGAGTTGATTCTGACTCACAGCGACCCGACAGGACAGAGTAGAACTGCCCCATCGGGTTTTCAAGGCTGTAACCTTTACAGAAACAGAATGCCACATCTTTTTTCCAGCAGAGCAGCTGGTGGGTTCAAACTGCCAACCTTCGGTTAGCAGCTGAGCACTTTAACCACTGTGGCACCAGGGCTCAAATCCACAATCAACACTTCTAACCTCTCCTTATATGTGCTTTCTCATAAATTTCACCGCCTCTGCCATGCTATGAGAAGAAAATGGTTTTTGCGTAACTAATTTTCTATCAATTAGAGTCTAATGACAGTAAATTGGCAACATATTGTTGGAGAACAGGCTATAATAAACATCACTTTCTATACCAGCTGGAGTTTATGGAGGATCCCAAAGTCTTAAGCAGCACTTTTAGGACATTCCCAAACTGCAGACAAGGTGAGCTGATGTTGTGCTCAAATGCCAAAACGATCAACACTGGGCGCCAAGAAACAACTCACAAAGCAGCAGTGAACTTCTCACTGATCTTCTCCCTTCCCTCAGGGCAAGATAATCATGTTAAAACCACAGACACATCAGGTAACTAAAATATGACACTATTACTTAACACCAAAAGCTGACTGGAAACGCTGAGAAGTGATTATGCATGTTAAAATTTTCTTCTTGGTAGAAAGACATGAAGTCCCATAAAATCAGTTGGCAGAGCTGGAAAAAATAATCAGTTGTTAATAATACTGTTCTTTAAAATGGCAATGGAATCTCACAAAGGGCATGTGATATCTCTGAATAGTCAAATTACTCTGTACTATCAAACTGCACGAAGTATTTCTCAGGTAATACTCAAAGGCAAAACTTTATAAAAGATCCCTTACACACTTCTAAAGCCAGTTTATGACACTGATATTCACAAGGCATCTGGACACTCTGCCAAACAGAAAGTAGGTGTTAAATTCAATGGAAAGCGCAAGTATGTATGAACAGAGATTCAAGACAAGTCTACTAATGTTAGTGCCAACCAAGCCCTAAGCTGCCAGGCAATCAGTCACCATTTTGTTACTGCAGGACCCCTGCCCCCCTCCAGCTGCCCAGAATTGCTTTTATCAAGTACTTTATAGTGCATTTAGCTTTAAGACTAAAGCATGTTCTGTAAATAGGTCACTATGAGTAGGAATCAACTCAATGGCAACGAGTTTGGTTTGGAATATGGTGGTGGGAGAATGGGAATACACAAAAGTTAAAACATAAACGAAACTTTCCCCTAAGGACACGGCAAACCAGTTTGCTAAAGAAAACTTATGAGACTGGCAACTTAAAAACAAAATTTTAAAAACAATAATCTCATAGAGCACGTCAGCAAAGAAATCAAGATGAGTATGGAGCTTTACTATGATTACACGTGTGCCATATGTGTCCTTTGGGTGCATCTGGCTCTTTCTAAGAAATGAAGTATTTCTGGGTTAGAAATGACACATGGCCTATTTTGAAGTTTTTTAGTTCCTTATCCATTATTTGAGTTTATGGTTTGTCATATTTAGACTCTAACCTCAATCAATTTTATTGCAAGTTTAAGGATATGATGCTCATTTATTAACAGTATCAAAATTAAAGGACACATATATAGTCCTACATATCAGTGATTCCCAAAGCTCGTCTGCAAAACAACACTTGCATTTGTAGGTCCACAGAGAAACGAAGAAAATAAAGAACTCACTCATTAGTATTTCAGAGCTAAATTTATCCAATTTAAATGACTGTTCTTTATTCTGAAATTATGTCTTTCCTATTCTTTTGATATTAAAGAGGCCTTTCTTTACAAAATGCTGCAAAGTAAAAAAAAAAAAAAAAATCAGTAAAATGGAAAAGTCTAGGTACCAGTCTTCTGTACGTCCTCCATCTCCAGAGATGGCAACTTCCTTCTTCAGCTGCTCGCACAAAAAATAAAATAAAACCTAGTACCATTTTTCACTCCCCTCCTTCTTTCATACCCTACTTCCAGACTCTCAGCAAATCTTCCCACCCATCTTCAGAGAGCCATAACCAGTTGTCATTGAGTCTATTCTGACTTATGGCAACCCCACATTTTTCAGAGTAGAAATGTGCTCCATAGAGTTTTCATTGCTGTGATCTTTCAGAAAAAGACCGTCAGGCCTTTCTTCCAACGGACTTCTGGGTGGGTTTGAACCACCAACCTTTCACTTAGTAGCCCAGTGTTTAACTGTTCACACCACCCTGATAGAGCTACAGTCCTTTACATAGTTCTGCTAGCCTCGGAAGGACGTCATCTTTTCTCTGAGCTTTAAGAAATCGCTTTCTAAAAAACTACGCCGTAGACTCTCTTGTTTGACTTCCATTATAAAGAACCCCCAAGACAAAATAACCACTTTCACCCAACAGTATGAATCAATCAGAATTTCCATCTTTTTATCTTCAAAATGAAATTACTAATATGTCAAGGACTGATCAGATGTCTTAATTTATAGAGTTGTGATTTCTACAAATATACTTATTTGAAATGCATCGTTTACTAGACTACCTTGTCCTCGTGCCGGCTTATATATATTTACTCATGTATGCATTTAGGACTAGGTGGCTCTGGGAAGACAAAGTTGCAAAAGACAACAGTCCTGGCCTTCAAGGGGTGTTTGGTCTAATGGGAGAAGTAAACATGGATATTTTTTTAGAATTATGAATATGTTTCAAGCATACAGAAGACAGATAAATAATATATTTTGAGAAGGCTCCCATATTCTGGGACTTAAAACTGAATTGTAACTTTCGGATACTTGCCTATCTACTCAGCCAGATCTCAGAGGGAAAGACACCTCCTCTGAATCCCAATGACTGGCACAGTGCCCTGAACGGAGGACACCTCCAACAACTGTTGACTGAATAAGTGAATGAAAAAGCAGGAGTATGCAAAGAGAGCCAAACATCTCCCACGTAAGTACTCGTCCTGCCCCTTAACTCTGTTCACTGTTACAAATCCAGACATACCTGGTGTAGTCCTTGCTGAGACTGGCAGGCAGCAAATAAAGCCAGGAAAACACCCAAGTTGACTCCTCCCTTTGCTCCCCTTCCCCCCGCTCCCCACCCCCACCTGAGCTCTTAGCTTTCCTACCCCTAGCCTTCTCCAACCTGGGCCTCAGAGAAAAATGCTGAGGATGGCCATCCAGAGAAAACCACTGATAAAACAGGACTTTCTTGTGTAATGCAGATGAAATATACTTTACAAATCCTAGGACCCACCATTATAACCCAAAGAAATGAATCTTTCCATCAGGGTCTTTAAAAACCTAGAGGAAAGAGACTAAGAAAACTGAAAAGCTGGGAAGGCTGGTAAGAAGGTAGTTGTTGTTGGTAGTTGCCTTCGGCTCCCACTCATGGCAATCCCATGTACAACAGAACAAAATACTTTCCAGTCCTGTGCCATCTTCAGAGCCCTGGTGACGCAGTGGTTAAGCATTTGGCTGGGAACCAGAAGCTCGGCAGTTCAAATCCACCAGCTGTTCACTGTAAACCCTATGGGGCAGTTCTAAACTGTCCTATAGGGTTGCTACGAGTCGGAATCGACTCAACAGCAACAGCTGTGGTTTTTTGTTTTTGGTGCCATCTTCATGATCATTGGCATGCTTGTGTTCACTGCTGCAGCCACTGTGTATTTTGAGTGCCTTCCAACCTAGGGGGCTCATCTTCTAGCACTATACTGGACAATATCCTATTGTGATCCATAGGGTTTTCACTGGTTAATTTTCAGAAGGAGATCGCAAGGCCTTCCTTCCTAGTCTGTCTTAGTCTGGAAGCTCAGTTGAAACTTGTCCACCATGGTTGACCCTGCTGGTATTTGAAATACTGGTAGCATACCTTCCAGCATCAGAGCAACATGCAGCCACCACAGTTTGACAAACTGACAGTCAGGTGGTGGATTAAGAAGGAAGAATGGGTAAGGAACATCTATTGGGCATCCATTACATGCCACACACTATACTGATATCTCACAACTGAATCATAACAAGAGCTCCCACTTACTAAGTCCAGGAACTGTGGGAAGGGTATTATATACATTATCTCATTCCATCTTCACAATAACCTTGCGAGTTTACCATTATCATTGTTCCCTTTTACAAATGAAGAAAGAGGTTGAGGTATTTGCCTGAGGTCACACTGCTAGGATGGAACCCATGTCTCTGGCTCCAAAATCTGTATGTGCCAATGCCACTTAATAAAAAACACTAAGCCACTTAGCCTTGAATGTGTTTTCTAAATTTAAACTATAAAAATGAGAAAGAAAATTCCTTCCTCAAATATTTGCTATAAAGATTAAATGAGACAATGTATCCAAAAAAGCACTGATACATAACAGACCTTCAAAAAGATGTTTCTTTTCTTGCTTTTCCTGTTATGAACTCTCTGGACCTTAAACCATGGACATGACTTTAAGCCCTGGACATGCAGTGGACACACTGTAATTTGTAAATCATCTCTCACATTCTGTCCTAGAGACTAGGCTCTGTTTTACTCATCTAGCATAGAATAAAATGAAATTAATTTCTGAGCATTTGGAATGCCAAGCACCATCTTACAAAGTTTTAGACACACTTATAAAATTGTTCACAGAGAAATCTAAGGTCATGACTGCTCTTGGTTTTATACCCCAATATTTTCTTCCTGGGAAATCCCTGACACATCCATAAGGTTGCTGCCTTCCACGTCATAGGAAAGTTGGCATTATATCAGAGCCTTTTTTCCTTCTTCCCATCAAATTTCATCTTAAAGCTCTCTTTTTTTACCCGACAGAGTCCCTGGGTGGTGCAAACAGTTAACGCACTTCACTGCTAACCGAAAGGCTAGAGGTTCGAGTTCACTCAGTGATGCCTCAGAAGAAAATCCTGACGATCTACTTCCAAAAAATCAGTGATTGAAAACCTTGTGGAGTACAGTTCTATTCTGACACACATGAGGTCGCCATGAGTTGAAATCAACTCAATGGCAACTGGTGGTGGTGGTTTTACTGGACAGATTTCTATGTTGTGCTTGTTTTTAGAAGTCATTTTTAAAAGGCATGAAATATGAAAGTGTTAACAGTGATTAATTATCCTTGGGTGATGGATAGAAGACTTTTTTCTTCCTTTTCATACTTTCTTTTATTTTCCAAGTTTCCATAAAGTCTTATGCACTGCTTTTATAATTTAAAAAAAAAAAAGACAGTATATTTAAATGGTTTCCTTAGTCTCTTCTTGAATATTTTCCTTTATTCTTTCTGAGTTCCTGACGAGTGGGAAGCTTCTTAAGGAAGGACAGCTATAAGCACAGCACTCAGCACAGTACCCCATCCACAGCAGGTGGCTCACACAAAACAGATGTCAGTCACTATTGTTGAACGAATGGTGATTATTCAGATATTCAGAAATAGACTTTGGTGATTAATAGTAGATAGACAGGCCTGAATGCGGATGTAGTGAGCAAAGAATAACCAAAGTAAAAATAAGTGTTTGAGCACATATGGATGGGTAGAGGCAAACTGGTATATGGATAAGTAAAGGTGTATATGTAGGTGAGAACAGACAGAAGTATCTACAGGTACATGTAAATACAAATATGTGGGTGCAGGCGCATATATTCATTGAAGACACAAATACAGATACTCCTCAGATATAACCAAACACCTTCTAAGATTGGTTTTCTGAGTTTGAAGGCTTAGGACCATAGTCTCATGAGACAACTCAGTCAACTGGCATAAGATAGTTCACAAAAAACATGATCTGCATCCTGGTGAAGTGAGTAGTGTCTGGGGTCTTAAAAGCCTGCGAGTAGCCGTCTAAGATACGACTGTGGGTCTCTATGCACCAGGAGCAAAACAGTAAGAAAGTAACCAAAAGCTCAGAGAAGCAACAAGTCTACACAAGCCACAACCTCATCTACCCTGAGACCAGAAGACCTAGATGGTGCCCAGCTACCACTACAGACCATTCTAACTGGGGTTACAGTAGTTGGTCCCAGATAGAATAGGAGAAAAATATGGAGCAGAGCTCAAACTCTTATTTAAAAAAAAAAAAAGCCAGACAAACTGGAACAGTAGAGAACTAGAGGACTCCCTGAGACACTCTTTAAACCTATAACCAAGCCTATTCCTAGATCACCTTTTAGCAAAATAGCAGAGCGGCACACAAAATAAAGGATATTACCTGTAAGATCAGTGTCCTACTTAAAAACCATAAGTATGAAACCAAAAGGTCAAGAATTATGCAAAAGGAAAGATAAGAAGGGGGCAGGGAAACCAGAATACTGGAAAGGGAACAAACAGACGTCAATTAAAGAGGATGTTGACACATTGTGATAAATGTAACTAATATCACTGAACAAGTTGTGTGGAAATTGTCCGATGGGAACCTAACTTTCTGTGTAAACTTTCCCCAAAAACTCAATAAAAATAATTGTACTTGGATTATTGCAGTTTTGTAACATATTAAAAAGGTAGCTTTCAAACAGCAGTCAAACATTAAAATCTTAACAGTTAAACGTGAAAAGTTTGCAAAATGAAGATAAGGTGAACTAACTACTCAAGGGGCTTCACTGCTACAGTGGTAAACCAAGAACAGGATGGTAGGCAGACAGAAGGTCCTTGCGCATCTTACTATATGTGAGTGAACCAGGAGTTGAATTCATTAAATAACCACAGGGCTCTCTGTCTCTGCCCCATTTAGAAGGCACATCATAGCCCTGTTTAGTTAGCAAAGTTTAACAATACTCTTTAATCTTTATTCTTAAGATTAAATAAGCCTAAATACTAAAGTAAACAAGGGAACCAACCCCAGCCATATTATTACATCACCAAAAATCCTTATCTAATAAACCACACTGGAAAATCTTGAGGATTTATTTAACATAAAAAAGTCTCAAATATTTAGTTTGGAGAAATGACCTGTACATGAAGTTTAAACAAGGGTAGATTGGACTATAAATACAGAAAGCTCACAACTCAGGAGAAAAGTTAAGGTATGAAAAATGTCCTATTTTTCATCACAATCTATCCTAAGTTAACTTTTACTAACGATTTCAGTTCTGTTTGATCAACTGAATGTGTTTCCCAGAAGCACACTTGAAGGAATCAAGACTGATCTTACAACTGTTTTTGTACTTTCAATTAACTTCAGTTCCATTAACCTCTCTTTAAAAATCTATATATTAAAGAACATTTATTTCAGAACAAAGCAGATGCTTTGGGCAATAGGCAGAATTCTATGACAGGATGACAACTTCACAGCAGAATCCCAAGTTGCAAGATGAGAAAGAAAGCACTTCAGCCCAGAAAATGAATTTATCAAGTTTCCCATTTGCCTTCAGTTGGGAAGTGAAGTGAAGATGTTCTTCCTAGAAAAATCTCTTTGCTTATTATGAACTCTGTAAAAATTTATACTTTTTTTTTTGCCACTACTATAAATACCAACACGTCAACTAGCTATTCCTACTAGAAGCATTTAACACTAGGCCTATGAGCATTTCTAACAGGTGTGAGCCCATTCTGAGGTTATTTTCCACATCTCAGTAAGTTCAGTCGGCCAGAGAGTACAGTGACAACCATGGTTTTGACTTCATTGGAATGGAGGGAATTAAATACAATATTCAAGAATTTTCTCTAAGAGTTTGATACTGCTCATCTTCACCTCCTAAAACCTCACTCATCTACCACCTACTTTTTCTTAGTGTAACCAGCAACAGGAGGAAAGAGAGAAATTAAAAGAAATGGTGTGACTGTTGTGTAACCATGCCCAAGACCCCTGTCAGTCTGACAGTCCGGTGAGTTACTTATTAACCTTTCTAAACCCCAGTTTCCTCATCTGTTAAATACTTGATAGTATCTATGGAATATCACGAGGATAAAATGAGATAACATAAGAACCTAACATGGAGCTATTTTGCTGGCAGAGTTCAGTGAAGGATATTTATGACCATTATTAGCCCAGCACTGTAAAAGCAAACAATGGAGGTTGCCTTGCCAGGCCAAGATCCTTCAACAGAGACAGAAAAAGAAACACCAAATGGATGGATCACACGCCAGTTCTGGGAAATCCAGATCATCACTGAAGATACGAAAAACAGTCCCTGACTTTCCACTGTGGCACAGGCAAATGATAACTACATATCATGCTTAAAAATTATACCAGCAAGACCAGCCTTTCATTGGAGAAATGGGCGGGAGCCTGTGTCATCAGCATGACATAGTGTTTTAAGACAAATTACAAGTTTAACTAACAGGGTGGTGGTCATAGCTACTCTATTATGAGCAGACAGGCTTTCTGGCATTCCCAACAATAAAATAAGCTCTACACACACAGCCAAACCATGACTGAAACTACTCTAGTCCCAACAGATGGCTGCACTAGACAATTCCTCAACTCAGTAGCTGTTGCACTGTACATTAATGTAACAAAGAAATCTGTAACAGGACCTCAATGAGCTGGCTCCCACTCAGAATCCTAACATCTACCTTGCAGGCTTGTTATAAAGATTAGCAATAACATGACATGACATGCTTGGCACACTGGGTACTCAATAAATGGTAGCCGATGTTAATTTTATTTCTAGGAAGCAACAAAATAAAAAGCTGAACCTGCCATGCAGCAATCGGAGATACAGTGGCTCCTTTACAGCGAATACATAGAGTTGTGTGAAATCAACTCAACAATAACACCTGTTTCACAGTGCTCAAAATAGCACAGTAACAAGCCCTACAACAGGGATCAAGTAGTAAACAGCAGGTTAATCAGTTTAGCACCCAAAAATGAATGCCAGTGTAGCCACTCCTCTAGGTCACATAAAAAAACATATAAAATGAGATATGGTCTCTGTCCTCAAAGAACTGACACCTACTTGAGAAGAAATCACATGGCTTTATAATCTGTCTGTCTGCATTCTCCCCTTGACTCCACGTCCTGTGAAGGGAAAACCTAAAACTTCACATTGCCGCACAATGCAGGCACTCAATAGAAATTTGTTAAAACAAATTAGACAGTCATAGGATACCAGGACTAAAGGTGTTATCTGACTCAAACGTTTCTGAGCCTGGCTTTGCAGACCGCTCAATTAGAAGCTGCAAAGTGGAATCTAAGGATCAGTTTACTTGAAATGCTTCCCAGGTGATTCTGAGAACCACTGATCTAGTGGTGCCCCCATGAACTGTCTGAACATCCTTTACAATGACCCTGTCCAGGAATGATCCACCTTGTGCATGAGCGACTCCAACGATGGGGAACACAGCCTATCACACCTTCACACAGCTCTTCTTGAAAGTCGCTTCTGATGCTCCTTCAAATACGTGCATTGACTGCTCATTTGTGTTCTACTCCATGAGGCCAGAGAAGACAAAAGTAATCTCTCCTTCCATGATGGACTTTCAACTCTTGTGAAGAAACCACAACTCTGAAAAGCAATCTCTCCTTTCATGATGGACTTTCAACTCTTGTGAAGAAATCACAACTCTGAGTCTTCTCCAGGTTAAACATCCTTGAGAAACTATACATTGATTATTAAATGCTAAGCTCTTAAAGTGTACAGCACAATACAAAAGTATCTGAGAGAAGGGAGAAATCAGCGTGAGTTATAGTAACCAGAAAAGACTTCAATGAAAAGTCTTGAAGGATGAGAAAGGTACTGATAAAGCTAGAGTTTGAGAGGCAGTATTGTATCAAAGGAGTCCTGGGTGGTGAAAACAGTTAACACACTTGGCTGCTGAGTAAAAGTTTGGAGGTTCAAATCCACCCAGAGGGACCTTGTAAGAAAGCACTGGTGATCTACTTGCAAAAAATCAGCTCTTGAAAATCCTGTGGAACACAGTTCTACTCTGACACACATGGTGTCATCATGAGTCAGAGTTGACCGGATGCCAACTGGTATTGCATCAAAGGGAATAAAGAAAACAAGATACTGATAAAGAGCATGATATGCATGAAAGAGGATAAGAGAGATAAGGTTATGGATGAGAAACTTAGATTTCACATATTTTTTTAATTGAATAGAACTAAAATTGAAAATGAAAAAAGGCTCAGAGGAAATGAGAACAGCGAGTAAAAGGAGAGAGTTAGCATATGAAGACAGAGACACGGTCCTGGAGAGGCCAAAGAAATCAGATAAACCAAAAAGAAAGACCAAATGGACTCAATAATTAAAGCATGGCTCATCAAGGATGTTTAATCAAGGATGTTTAGCCTGGAAAAGACTCAGAGAACATAGCCAGAAGGAGGAGAGATTATCTATGACAAAAAGGTCATAAAACAAGCAGGAGAGTGAGAGTTTGATGTGGCAAGGTACTGGGACACTTTAGTTCCTCAGGAAGGGCACATGTACACGAGTGCTACATTAGAAGGATAGTCAGACAAGATGAACGGGAGACTGGGGGCAGCAAGGGTCAAGGTGATCAGAAAGACGACTAGATATAAAATGCCAAGGGTCCATTCTAAGACACTGGCAATAAAACGGAAAGGAAACATTGAAAACAAGAACTGATTCAAAGTAAACTAAAAAGCAAGGCTTGGTCAGAGATCAGACCAAAGGTAAAAAAGGGAAGAATCAGAGAATAACTTCAAAGGTTTCTAACAGTTAAGTGCTGAAAGGAAGAAGCAGGACCATACTCAAGTAAGGTGGGGTAAGGCAGCTAGGCAATCACCTGTACTGAGTGCACTTGTAGACTGGTACCAAGGTGGTTTTACTTTCTTACAGAAAGCTTCAAAGTTCACTCTCTGCTCCACAAATACACACAGTAACTGTGATTTTCCTATTTTCTCTGGACCCAACACAGGCTATAGTTTCAGTGTCAGTAGACAGGGAATATCTGCTTTTGAATCTGAAATCTGAAACATTACCACCAAAGTAAAAGCACTTTAAAAAAAGTAAAATGTGTTTTGATAAAGCTGCTCAAAGCTAGCAGAGAAGCTCCACGTGGATTTGAAAACCAAAATGATCCACACCATTCAGATTTTTCAAGTTTAACAATTCAGTAGATTCAAATAATTATTTAACCTTCCCATTAAAACATTTAAAGCAAACAAAAAAATTTAGGAGTTACATGTGACATCAAGAGAACAAGTAACAAAATAAACTGATCATCAAAATTAAAACTTTTGTGCTTTAAAAGACACGAACAAGAAAGTGAAAAGACAACCTACAGAATGGGAGAGAAATTTTGCAAATCATATATCTGATAAAGGACTTGTATCTAGAGTATATAAAGAATACTTACAACTGAATAGAAAAACACCAATTACCCAATTGAAAAATGGGCAAAAGATCCGAGTAGATATTTCTCCAAAGATATACAAATAGCTAGTAAGTACATGAAAGATGCTCAACATCATTAGCCATTAGAGAAATGCAAATCAAACCCCAATGAAACACCACTTCAAACCAAGGATGGCTATGATCAGAAAAACAAATGACAGCAAATGCTGGTGAGGATGGAGTGAAACTGAAAGTCTCATCCATTGCTGGTAAGAATGGAAAATGACATAGACACTGTGGAAAATAGCTTGCTGGTTCCTCGAAAGGTTAAACATAGGCTTATCATATGACCCAGTAATTCCACTCCTAGGTATATACCCAAAAGAATTAAACGCAAGAATGCAAACAGATACTTGTACACCAGTGTTCACTGCAGCACTATTAACAATAGCCAAAAGATGGAAACAATCCAAGTGTCCATTAACAGATGAGCGGACAAATAAAATTGGTCTATACATACAATGGAATATTACTAAGCCATAAAGAGAAACGAAGTTCTGATACATGCTACAACATAGATGAATCTTAAAAACATTATAATGAGGGAAATAAGTCAGTCACAAAAAGGCAAATGTTCTACGATCCCACTTATATAAAATATCTAGAATAGGCAATGTATGGAGATCAAAGTTTATTAGTGGTTACCTGGGGTGGGAAGGAGGGGGAAAAAGAAGTCACTGCTTAGAAAGCACTGAGTTTCTGTTAAGGGTGATCGAATAATTTTTGAAAAGAATAGTGGCAATGGCTGCACAACATGATGAATGTAATTAACGTCACTAAATCGTACATGTAGAAAAATTGAAATGGCAAATGGCTTGTTATATATTTTCTTACCACAATAAAAAAAAAATTAAGTACTGAAGTACTGATACATGAATGGTATGAATGAAGCTTGAAAACATTATGCTAAGAAGCCAGTCACAACAGACCACATATTGTAAAATTCTATTCATATGAAATATTTAGAATAGGAAAATTCATACAGGGAAGAAGTAGATTAGTGGTTGCCTTAGGGCTGCGGGTACTTGGGGGAGAAAAGCAGAGTGACTGCTAAGAGTTTCAGGGTTTCATTTTGGGGTGATAAAAATGTCCTAAAATTGATTACGGTATGGATACACAACTCCGTGAATATACTAAAAACACTGAGTTGTACATGTTAAATGGGTGAATTGTAGGGTATGTGAATATCTCAATACAGATACTGTGGGGAAAAAAAAAACTTCAGAGTACATAAATAGGTACTGTGACTTGAGAAAGTTAGAGAGTACCTCCCCAGTAAAAATGACTACTAGATTCAAGTTCAAATAAGAAGCCATCAGGCAACTTGGGAAGTCCTAAAACATATTTTAGAAAGACTTAAGTAAGTCATGTTCTTCTAGGGGGAAAAATTAAGCATGGAGAAGACAAGAGATTTAAACATGCAGATTCCTTTAAAATCATTTCTTAAGTGTGATCTAAATGTTCTAACATCAAAAGGAAAGACAAAGGTTTGAGTTTTTTCGCACAATTATGCTAAGTAATATCACACTGGATACCTATATTTCAGTTCCTCAGAAGTTGGATTAAAATATTGTACAATAAGCCAATCAGTGAAAAGCAAAAGATGATGTACCTTAACAATTACTGGGAAGATGAGTAAATCTATTTTATAAATTAGAGGACCTGACAAAAAACCATCACATGGAGAGATGTCCTCTTGCTTGAAAAGTAGAATAAAACCACCCAAAGTAATTTCTGTCTCCAAAGTATCTACTGAAAAACAGTGCCTGCTCTCCCGATGCCTTCCATCTTTATTAAAGCCATCACTGTACTCTTTCCTTTGAACACTCAGATGTTGTTTCTCACCATTGTCGGTTATGCATCAACAGTTATGTTGTTACTGAACATGTCCAGCCCTTCTCTTTATAAATCATAGCGGCACACTCAGCCAATGCCCAATCGAATCTTGACTGAACAAGGAGGGCGCTGAAGAGAAGCCGTGTTTCTGTTCAAAATTGCCTCCACCACCACATCTCTTCATCAAAGATGTTCTCAAAGCAACATCTCATCTGTGGGGAAGGTATGAATTATAAGCAAATACCGTATTTCAAGGACACAACTAGACCAATAAGCAACATCATGATAAACCGAGAAAATATCAATGTCGAGGATTTCGTTTTACTTGGATCCACAATTAACGCCCATATAAGCTGCAGTCAAGAAATCTAATGACATACTGCACTGGGCAAATCTGCTGCAAAAGGCCTCTTTAAAGTGTTAAAAAGCAAGGATGTCACTTTGAGGACTAAGATGCGCCTGACCCAAGCCATGGTATTTTCAATAGCCTCATATGCATGTGAAAGCTGGACAATGAATAAGGGAGAAAGAAGAATTGATGCCTTTGAATTATGGTGTTGGCAAGGAATATTGACTATACCATGGACTGCCAAAAGGAAGAACTAATCTGTCTTGCAAGAAGTACAGCCAGAATGCTCATTAGAAGCAAGGATGGCGAGACTTCGTTTCATGAACTTTGAAAATGTTATCAGGAAGGACCAATACCTGGAGAAGGACATCATGCTTGGTAAAGTGGAGGGTCAGTGAAAAAGAAGAAGACCCTCAATGAGATGGACTGACACAGTGGCTGCAGCAATGGGCTCAAGCATAGCAAAGATTGTGAGGATGGCGCAACATCGGGCAGTGTTTCGTTCTAGTGCACATAGGGTCACTATGAGTCCGAACCGACTCAACAACACCTAACAACAACAACAAGGATGCAATTACTTACTTCTACATCTAATAAAACAAATTTAATGAATTCAAAATCCCATTGATCTAAATATTATAAGACTGATGCTTTCAACATTTAACTTGGATCTTAAGCAAATTTTAACTCAGTAGGTTCAAATACATATTTAACATATTTAATCTGCCCATAATTTTTTTTAAAGTAATCAAAAGCCTAGGAGTATACAAATAGGTACTGTTTTGAGAAACATAGGTAGTGTCTCCCTAATAAAGGTGACTATTCGACTCGACGGCAACAGGTTTGGTTTTTTGGTATTTGACTCTACCTGTTAACTGATCCAAGTTACAGGAAGCCTAAAATAAAAAAAGAATTTGAGAAAGGAAAGTCATTTTTCCTACTATTTTCCCATCTAAGTAAAATTACTTTGGCTCGAGGCTGTTTTATAAAGAAGTCTGGGTTCCATGTTAACATGTAGTGGCTCCATTAGCTAAAAACCAAATGAAGCCTTCAGACACACACTAGAGGGGACTGAATACCAATTTCTCCCAGAAGCCTAGGAATTGCGCGATGAATCAGAAAGAAAGCTTCTCCACCTATTCAGAAAGAAACCAGACTTGGGAGGGCAAATGCCAACTTTCCACCATACATTCTAGCCTATGAGTTAAGTAGTTCAAAAGAAACCACAAAGTACATAAGGTAGTAATCAGATTATTTTCCAGAAATAATACAACCACTACATGCCACAGCTTCAGAAATTTTAACTTTTTTTTTCCTCATTTGATTCCAAGAATTCTGAGGCGAACAGATACTATCCCCATTTCACAAATGAGAAAACTGATGCTCACAAAGATAGACAGACCTGCCCAGCTGCCTACTTGACATCTCCACTTGCATGTCTATTGGCATCTCATACTCAACATACACCAATCAACTCTTAATTCCCCACCCAAACCTGCTCCTCTGGTCTGCCCCCATTTCAATAAATGGCACCTCCATTAATTCAGTTGCTCAGGCCAAAAACCTCGGCATCATCCTTGACTCCACTCTTTCCCTCACTCCACATCTCACCCATCAGTGAACCGTGTTGTTAGTTGCCGTCAAATCGGCTCCAACTCATAGCAACCTTATTTTCAGAATCCAGCCACTCCTCATCACTCCTACTGCTGCTGTCATCTCTCACCTAGATTACTGCAAGAACCCTCTCTGTTTCCAGCTTTGCCCCCTTCATTCTATTCACTACCCAACAGAGTTTTCTCCTTTGAAAATATGTCAGATCAAAACTCTTTGCACGAAACCCTCCAGCAGCTTCCCATCCCACTCAGAGGTGTTCACTGCTGTATCCCCCCGGTGAGAACAGTATCCACCGCCTAGAAGGTGCTCAATGAGTATGGCTGACCAGTACATGAAAGAAGAAACCAAGATCACAAAAATAATATATAGTAGAGGCAGGACTAGAACAAACCTTCCAGTGTTCCTTAGTAAGAGTGAGACCAGATTTTCAACAGCCAACAATCCATACGAGAGAAAATTCTTACATTTTACTTAGCATAAGTGACTTTTATAATAATAATAAATCTTATGTTGAATTTTGGATGACAAGTTAAAAGGAAAATATCATTTTATAAAGCCATGAAATCTCATACTAGGTGCTCTGAATATTACATGTTTGGCAGCATGGGCAAATGCCAGCTTAATTATCACAGCACTGGCACTCAGCTCTTCAGCGTGACTCTTCTGAAGTCAGTGACGTGATGTTACCATATCTCAGGACTACTCTACACATAATTAACCAGGGCTTTAGAAGGTTCAGAAACAAGCACCAACAAGAAGGGCTGATAAGCATGTCTAAGTCCCCCACACTGGTACTACACTAATCATCTGAAACAGGAATTGTTTCTAGTATGCTACAAGTAACAGCAGAAAGCTTAGATTCAGGATTGTGCACTGCCAAAATTACAAACAAAGGCTCTGAGCTGAGTTTAAATGTTGATTATTTTCAGACCAGAGTGAAACTAATGCTAAAATGATCCAGTGTTATAGAATTTTCTCTTTAAATGTTTTAGAGTTAAAAACAAAAACTCTAAGTGTCTTTTTTCAGTTCTTTCAAAAACAATGCTACTACCTGTAAAAAATCCTTAAATCTAACTAAATCACAATGATAAATTCATAGAATTTTCACACTTGGCCTTAAAGGAAACTTAGTTCAACTCTTTAGCCTTCTACCTTTTACAGATGAAGATAGTACTTGTTATATAAGTGAACAAAAAAAAACTGTTGAATGAACGAATGAATGAGAACAATCCAGACAGGTTATAGGACTCTAAGACCCTACAATAAATGGCAAAATCCAGGATTCGCCAGAACTAGTTTTGTATACTCTTATTCTGACACTCTTTGCATGGGTGTGAAAGTAGAAGAAACTGAGATTTGAAAACTTTATCTGGGTCCTCAGGAAAACCTTGACCAAAATTTATTAAAGCCAGTCTCCTTTAGTTTTCTTACTTAGAAAGAAAAGCACTTGATAAGATAAATTTCATTATGATGTATCTCCTTGGAGACTGCTCTGGCAGGGATCACAACAGAGGGTTCGGGACACAGAGGGTCCAGGACACAGCTGGAGAAAAATGTAGAACAAGATTCAAATTCACAAAAAAAAAAGACCAGGCTTGCCGGTCTGACAGAGCCTGGCGAAACCCCGAGAGTACGGCCCCCAGACACCCTTTTAACTCAGTACTGAAGTCACTCTTGAGGTTCACCCTTCAGCCAAAGTTTAGACAGGTCTACAGGGCCCTGGTGGTGCAGTGGTTGAAGAGCTCGGCTGCCAACCAAAAGGCTGGCAGTTCGAATCCACCAGCTGCTCCTTGGAAACCCTATGGGGCAGTTCTACTCTGTCCTATAGGGTCACTATGAGTCA